>NW_027466061.1:19270000-19322500 GCF_046127955.1 Nelusetta ayraudi | reverse complement strand
ACAAATGCCATTTGTCCATGCATGTGTGCGGGTGTATGGTATTGCGCTCCTCCCCACCTCCTGTCCCAGTCTCGGGCTGAACTCCAGCACTGGTCGGTGCTGGAGGAGTAGCAGGAGGAAGAAGAGGAGGAGGAGGAAGGGGGGCACAAGGAGGTGGGTGTGAAGGCATCCTACAGTCTGTCCCCTCATTCACCGGCTCCCTCGCTCCCGCTGCCGCTCCGTGTGATATGATCACATGGCCGCCGGCGGGAAGTCGCGCTCTGATGTTACCCGGACCTGTTAATAAGTTTGCTTTCCTTTCATCCGAAGGAAAACAGCCTCACCTGTGGGAAGGACGCGCTCAAGCGAACGGCGTCGCTAATGTGTGCATGATGCATGAGGCGCCAGCAGGCAGGAGGGGAGAGAGGAAGCCGTGATTTACAGTGAGTGAAGGTGCAACTCAAGACTACTTTCCAGTATCAATCGTTGCTATTTACAGCCTGCTGGTATTTTGTGTGTTTTGTAACTGCCTCCAGTTACCGTGAGCTTTGTAACTGATCATGCCCATCTTGTCTACTGTTTCATGGACTGTGGACCTGCTTGTGCTTTTGTGACGTGACCCTGACATCACAGCTGACACGAGAATGACGGGAGATTCAGTTTGACGTCAGAGGGATGAACACAAACATTGCTTTCCTGTCGTTGGATGCTGCTAAATCTTACACACGGGCCCCTTTAAAGCCAGGCTGTAACCTCATAGCTTACAGTTTGTTATAGGGTTATGAGAAAAATGGTGCGATCTCTCCCACTGCCAGTCAAGGATCAAGAAAATAGTTAGGTGGAGCTGGCAATTTCACACAGTTAGCTTAGTGTATGTATTATTAAGTTGAAACTGTGACATTATTTATTGCATTCAGCAGTTGTAGATGATGCATAATATGTTTCCATGAACCAGGTGAATATGAAGATACACTACAAGTGTATTTTTCAGAATGGTGTCAAATATAGCATGTATTGTAACGTGCTTTTATTTGAACACTTGTCAAATAAATTCACAAATCATGGTGAACATAAACACATTACATACAGTGTTGGAAAAAACATGTTGGACTCCAAAACAGAAAGATGCAGCCACTACTCCTGAAACACAGGAAGAAAGTAAAACTTTTCTGTAAATATTCCTTGATAATATTTGAGATTGTTAAGAATTTTAAGGGAATTGTTTTTAAATGTGTGTAAATGTATTTAATGATTTGCGTTAATTAACTGTGTAATTGCCTTTCTTCAAACAGACTGTGACAGCGTCACACTGATGCTACTGGGCCTAGTGGGAACGTGACCTCTGACCTTGGCGTGACTGACAACATGTTCTCCTCCCTTAGCTTCACACAGTCGTTCACGGAACACGCCACCGCGACCTTACGCATCAAGCTGTGTAATGAAAAATCACACTCGCAGCCATCGACTGGATGGAGCACAGAGCCTCCACTCAGAGCGACTGATCCACAGCCCAGAATCAAATGCCCCTGTGGCACGAGCTGCTAGTGTGTCTGGGAATTGGCCCAACTCTTAAAGAGCCAAGCTTTCCTCGTCTTGACTCGGGGCCGACCCCCTAAATGGGAGGGAGCTATTTTCCACTGGCGGCCAAGTGGTTCCTCTCTGGAAGCCTGTCAGGTGAGGAGTCCTGGTTGCCAACTGTAAGCCCCTCAGGTGGGCACAGGGGGCAGGGCAGAGCCTGTTTATGGCTCCGTCATTGTGACAAACAGCAGATGATGCATAGGGCACTGAGCTCCCTGTGGTCCCCTGACAAAGATCTGCTGTGAAATCCCTCCACCAGCATGTGCTGCTAACATGATTTTTTTTTTTCTTTGTCTCTCATTAACTAGAACATTGTTACTCGGGTTCTGGTCAATTCTCATTTTGCAGCATTTAATGCTGAGGTGCCAGTTTAGTTTACTTTACAAAATTTGACTGTTACAACCCTCCGCTTCCAAACAACCATCATTAAGCAACTGGGGTTTTAGTCCATCTGGCAACCATAGTTTGGCTTTTTAAACAATTTTTGCAGAAATATTTTGTGATTACTCCAAAAATCTGCATTGCATTTCCAAACCACCAGGTCTCATGGGAACATGATTAATGACCAAACGATTTCTGACTCTTCAACACTAAAAAGCACAGCCCAACCCGATGACAGCATGGGATTACTTGAAATTGTTCTCTCTTTTTTTTGTTTTTGTTTTGAAGTGTATCATATAGAATATGTATTTTCCTTGTGTTTCTCCTAAATCTGACTCAGGCAAACAAAAAACTGTCATCCTGATGAAACTTCACATGTAGTCGACTGTAAATGTCTTAAATTTTCCAACATAATTTAATACATAGCAGTGACTCCCCCAAACCCATTTCAATGGTATGACTAAGTCTGTTAAATTCATTCTTGAAGAACAAGTTGGCAGATTAATCAAGGTGTAGATAGGGAGAAAAAGAAAAAGAAATGAACCGAAAACACACTTTGTTGGCTCCTGCAGCACCTGCATCGAATTAACAGGCAGCAGATTATTTCGTGTGCTGACTCTGCTTTGCGCTGCCATTTATCATACCGCACGTTCCTCTTTTTATCGTCCTCAAACCAATTTAACAGCGCAACACCGTGTTGCTCGCTCATGCTAAAAGCGGCTAAACACAGATGGCGCGGTGTCATGTTGAGATAGTGTCAGCAGCGTTACAATGGAGTTTAATAGAGTGGAGAAGAGGTGGAGTTTGAGCGAGCAAACACGCCAGTGGGGGTTCACTCACCATCAACCCACTTCCTAATCTTTTATTTGGCATTTGTTGTGCACAAAGAATTACGGTGCCTTGTTGTACAGCAGCACATGTATGGTGGCGATCAGCGGAGTTATCGGAGTGTTTCACTTTTTTTTTCTTCTTTTTTTTTTTTTTTTTTAATGTTTTTTATGTTTGTTGGTTTGTTTAAACTGCACCCTGCAAACTAATAACAGCCGCCTAACATGACAGCATTATTGCAAGTAAAAGTCAAAACTGCTGAGAAGAAAATGACTGAAAGGCAGTTCTATTTTAAAATTCAGTGAGCAGAAATGGTCGTTTAGCATGATTGGCTGCAGTGTTGCTGTGCTCCGTTCTGTCGACTCTAAAAGTAAAGCAGAGAAAATAGTTTCATGCTTGTATCGTGTGCTACACATGACTCATGTTGAACAGATGCAGGAGAGTGGTGCTGCTGTAACAAAGCAGATAGAAATATAGATTTATTTTTCCACAATTGGATCAAATCTACTGCAAAAGCCACTTTTTAAATATTTAATACTACAAATTCCAAATTCTTTATTTTTTTTAAAGGGGACAAAGTACCTTAATCAACATTTCCTTAAGAAAGTAAACATACAAGAGATAGCTGGAGGCTAATTTCCATTGGTAGTCCCTTTGCCAGGTGTTAATAGACACTTCAATAAAATACACAATAGACGTAGACAAGAAGACAGCATGAAGAATGATAGACAGATGCAGTACAAAGATAAAATAAATAAATAAAAGTACAGTACAATCATCATAATACAAGCCACACTGGCGAGAGTACAAGAGAGTAGCACATGTTCATGAAATTATTTTTGTTGTCGGAGCGAAAACAACTCATGATCATGTTCATGTTCATCATCAGTAAATATTCAAACAACTTTAAATGCATCAAAGTCAACCAAATGTAAAGCAACTAATGTATGCCCATTTTTTTCAGGCCTTTATCTCGTTCACACTATTTTCCGATAGAGCAGGTTGGCAAAACTCATTATCCCATAAACTCTATAGAACTCCAGTAAACAACATATTTATCCCTCCTGCAAGAACTGCGTAGTTTTAGCTGCCTGCCAAAAGCTGATGCTTTGTAGGACCTTCCAATTATTGGGAAGGAGAGAAAAGCATGACAGGCAAGTCTGTGGGGTTGAAGAAACAACTTGCAGTCTTTTACAGCTTGAGAAGGTATCAGTGCCCATTGTGACATAACAATAAAATTGTGCATTAAAATGCACTTTGCGGAAGGTGGAGCAAGCAGAAAAGGTAAGGAGGGTGAACCTGCTGTGAATTAGGTGCATGTTGTATCATGTGGCACAGCTCTGATGCCCATGTGAGGAAGGTCATTTTACCTTCTAGTCTTCCATCCACTGTTTTGAGAGCAACCAGTGACTCCCGACACAGCGGGCCGACGGGCGGCTGAGGAGAAAAGCAATCGTATCAACACTGAAAGTGTCGATTAGGTGAGAAAACCACATGAGAGCTCTTGTCAATCACGTTGGCCTCGTGCTCAGTGGGGAAGAAAAGAGCAGAGACGAACGTGTGCAAGAGTCCGTCCTCTCCCTGCTGAGCAGCACCTGTAGCCACCACCAGTCCAGCTCTAGAGGTGCTGTCCATGCAAGAGACCGACCGTCCACCTCCTCTCTGCACAGAGTTTCATCGCGCCTCACTGACGGTGCTACTCCAACATAATATCTGACACATTTTTGTTTGTCTTATCACTTTCTGGCTACAGACGTGCGGCGTTCAAACCACAACAGATTGCCTCAGTCACTTTGAACGCGTGCGAACAGATTGCGCTTTGAAATAGAAAACGTGCGCCTGCAGCAACGTCTGCGTCCCCTCTCTGACTGGAAACGTCTTTACATTATACATCTTGAAAAACATATCCATTATTCATGGGCCCATATTTTAATACTATTAGCACTTTGCGCACCACCCACCTAAATACCTGCGTGTTTCTAATCAAAGGAGCGTCGACAGTCAAAGTAACTTCACTTGGGAGGAAGTAAACGAGCTGGGATTAAGAAAGTGCAGTGGTGGCGGAGGCGCCATCACACAAGATTAAATTTGATTAGTGAGCCGATTATGAGCATGCGAGCCGTCAGTTCTCACATCCCCTAAAAATACTGGGGCGACAAGAGAAACTCTGCCTTTTTTTGCCTTTCGCTTCGAAGCTCCATGTGTAGTCAACGGCAACAAAGGCGAAAACACGAGTATGCAAACGGGCGCTTGCACACAGAAACAGACACACAAGGAGCTCCCACCTGTGTGGGTGGGAGGTGTGGCCACTCAGCAGCTGAGTGAAGCAGCATATGGATGTTCTAATTGGGTAGAGCAGCACAGCTGGAGGACACCAGTCCAGGACCTGGCCTCTGGTAATCAGCCCCACAATCCTCAGCCCTATTCTGCACATTCTGCACGAGGGCCTTCACCCGGAGGGGGAGGTGTGTGTGTGTGTGTGTTTCAGTGAGGGCTACAATGGAACTTTATTCATCAACAGTGTTTTGCAACATCAGAATCTAGGTCAGAGATTTGAGGCCTGATTTATGAAGCCAGAAGTCTCTTCAAATCAGCTTCCACTACTCTCCTTGTGTCTGTGCAGGTTTCCTCCAACTTCATACACCAGCTAGGAAGCCAAAGGGTTAATTCGGTTAATAGCCCGAGTGCCAGAGACCATATGTGCTGATGAATATCCCGATATTGGTTGTATGTCCCCAATTTGTCGCTTGTTTTGAGGTCAGATACCCAGAAGCGGTTCACTTGTGATAGGTGGCACTGGTTGAACCTGTGGTGACCTTCTCAGCTGCTGCTACTCAGTCTGGCTGGTGGACTTTTGAAGGAGGCTGCTGTCAGGGCCACCAGTTTCCTTTCTGAGTTGTGGGTTTCTAAATGTGTGTGTGTATTTGGGAAGGGTTCTTCCCGGGCAAGCAGCTCCTTTTTCTTTTTAGTATGGAAGCCATTCTTTGATTTGTCCACTGTTATCGGGTCATCATGGAACCCTCATCCCTATGGCATCTTCCAGAAAACCATAGGCCTCAATTGGTCTCTTTGACAAAGGTGCAGTCATCCGTTTTTGGTTTCCCTCTCAGCTACCTCTGTCCTTCAGGCCATGTATTCTTCGAAAACAGAACCCACCTGTAAACATTGCCAGAGCTCCTGATAGATTCAGAGCCTCCTCGATTCGTCGTCTGGCTCCCTCTGATGAAAGTTCCACAGCAGCCACTGAGAAAGTGTCAAAGCAGCCTTTGCCTTTTCCTTGGTATTCTTTAAACTCCTTGTGAAAACGACGCCCTACAGTGGACCAGACAAGATGTGCTTCCATGGTACTCGGTGACTTTCCAGAAGTAATCATCCAAATATTGATCGGGTGCTCCCACCTCTACCATCATCTAATGCCAAGATACTCCCCTGCATGAGGACGAAACAGCACAGAAATGTGTGAACGCATTTCTGTCAGAGATCTGAGTTTTTCCCCAGTAGTCTGACAAGCTTTCCCCATCAGCAGAAAGAAGAGGGAAAAAAATCAGCGCAAAATAACCAGTGGAGGATATGTGATGATTTTAGCAGCACCGAGCTCATCACAGAGTCAGTGTCAGCGTCAGTGTCACAAAATAATGCACACTCTGCAGAATAAATGACCCGTTATTTAAAAAAAAAAAAAAACATCAAGAGGAGCAGCGATTGCAGCAGTGAACCTCTCGGATGGAACAGCATTCACTACCACTTCACCTCGCACTCATCACCTCTCTTTAACTGCTGACATCAATTGAGAAACGCTTGCAGCTCAGCGTGTGATCAGCCGCCTTCATTTGCAGCTCGGCGCCACGCACCATGCCTATAAAAACTGATAATGTGATAATTAAAGGACCTGACAGGCAAGAACTGTCAGCGAGGGGCCTTGATTCGCCAGACTCTGCTGTTTTTTTTTTTCTTTTTTCTGAATGGCTCAGATCACAATGCCTCCATCCTCAACGTACGGCGCTTTAAATATCAATGAAAATAATTAACCAGCTATGAATCTGTGAGGAGGTGAGAAAGAAAAAAAAAACAACAACTAAGGTCTCAGCTGTGGACAGTTGGAAAGACGAGCGTCTGAAAGTCATCACAAGATCAGAGTCGGAGCTGAAACAAGGGGCTTCCAGCAGACAAAAGATCACCGCTGTGTCTCTGTCTCTCCCTGTGTCTTTCTCTCTCAACCACACCATGATTTATTACCTGAAAAGACAAGAGAACTAATTAGTGGAGTAATTAATTAATATAAATTTGCATATTTGCATTTGCAATTAGTGCAGTCAACTGATTAGTCTGAGATTGGGAGTTTGACTCATCAGATGCTGGCACGCGTGTGCACGTGTGTGTGTGTGTGTGTGTGTGTGTGTGTGTGTGTGTGTGTGTGTGTGTGTGCGCGCGCGTGCACATGCACGTGTTTGTGTGTCTGCTGGACCACAGCAATCATTAGAGGCATTATTTATTTCTTGCAGGGATGAATTAGTGACAAAGTCGCTGTTTCGAGTGTTTTGTATTTACTCTTATTTCACTCTTATCAGTGTATGTCGCTGTTTTCGGCCACACACAAACACACACACACTCACACACACTCTTGGCTGCGAGTGTGTCGGCTGCTCGGTTTGATGCCCCTCGGGTCAAGTATATGCACAATCACCGTGGTGTCTACACGCCGTCGCGGTGAGCGCTGAACCTCTGCTCCTTGTGTCATATGACGGTCTGAACACATGTCATCTCACACACACACAGACGCGCGCACACACACCGCTGATCGATGCTTTGTATCATGCCCAATACAGGGGAGATTGATAAATGTGTTTAATTGATTCTCCTTGCAACAAGGTCATTCACAAGCAAGCTTTTGTGTGCGTTATTCAGTGTGTGTGTGCGCGTGCGTGCCTGTGCGTGCGTGTGCGTGCGTGTGTGTGTGTTCCACATAACTAAGGAGTGCATATACCCATATCGAGTGCCAGCTGTGCCCCAGTGTGGAGTTGGCAGCGTGCCACTGGGCCTTTTCCGCAGGGTGTACTTAATGTCTGCAGTCCTGAGGTACCAACAGCACACCCCCACCCACCGCCACCCCACCCACCCGCATCTCACATGTCCCGTTGGTTGGTTGGAGCTGATGGAATCTCTTAACCTAGTTTGTTCAGACCCTCAATGATGATCTGATTGTACAAAATGCAAATTAATGACTATTTTTTTTAACTGTAGTTTTCACCTAAATCTAAAAGTAATTTACTTTGATTTAAATTTGACGCTACCTATTATTATTGCTTCCACCTTGAGACGGTAATCACAGCCTTTTTGGGGAGTTAACATCCGAGATGTGACCAGCACAGTTTTTTCTTATTAATTGAATAATTATATTCTTTTTGCCTTATTCTGCAATGAATTTTTTTAGAACATCAGGTCTACTAATGAAAAAAACAACAACATCAAGTATCTGATGCATTTTAAAGTTCTGATATTTTCCATAAATTTGCTTATTCTTCTGCCTGTCAGTGAACTCCCACAAGAAAGTTGCATCCATCACTTCTTGTCCTTACTCTGCTTTTCAGAAACTGTATGGTACAATTTGGAACTAGCCGTTTGTGACGTCACAAAGGGAACTCATAACTCTACTAGGATACTGACAACATCCCAGTCAAACTGCAGCCAGCACCATCCAAACATGAAGAAGGTTCAAGAGTCTCAGGAACTGACCTGAGTCCTTCATCTCGAACCAACTGGTCCTTTAACTTCTCCTTTTTTTCTCTCTCTCTTTGTTTCAGGGGTCCCTCACCAAGCGCACCGACGCCCTCATCCATCCGCGCTGCGAAAAGACGCACATTCGTCTCTGTTAGGAAATGCAGATATTAGTTGTTATCCCGCTCCGCTGTGTGTTTGTGACGGTAAACGCGGGCCTCCCGGTGCCCATTACAGGAGCTGCCAGATGATCGGTGCGGAATGGAGGCTCCCGCGGGACGCTGAGCACGTGGTCTCGGCTGCCACAAGACGTCAGCGGCAGATGGCATGGGTACCCGCTGCTGGCATGAGTGTCATTCCTCAAAGAGAGAGGGAGAGGAGCAGGAGAGAGTGTGGGGGAGAGAGAGGAGAGGGGATAGAAAGGAGGCAGTGGAGAAGAGAGTGTGAAGCTTAGCGCATCTCTTTCCTCGCGTTTTTCCCTCCCTTCTGGCTTCGGGGAGGCGAAGCTGCGCGTTTACAGCAGGTGTTTGGGAACATGCGCGGCGCACGCTGACAATAGGTGAGTTCCTTTAAAAACATTGTAATAATATAGTTAATTTTAAAAAGTTTGGGTTGCGTAAAATTTATTTTTGAGGTCCACCTTTGCTAATAATAATAATAATAATAATAATAATAATAATAATAATAATAATAATAATAATAATAATAATAATAATAATAATAATGAAGAGAGAAAGAAAGAAAAGAAAAGAATGATCATGAATCAATGTTTATTCACATGCGTTAACTTGAAGTGTTGGATTAATTGAATTGTTGTCTGCATGGTACAAAGTCGCACACGTGGTGAACACTTTTTTAATGCCCATCAACGTTGCATCCTGCCTAATCAATGTTTTCCCCTTACCTGCTTCCCTCGATCTGACAGAAGACATGTTGACGCTGCCATTCGAGGAATCCCATATGATGTGCGAGCCGCGGTTCGGCGCCAATTATCCCCGCGACAGTTTACCTGAGAGCCTGGAGCAGGAGCGGCGGCACCACCAGCACCAGCAGCAGCAGCAGCGCCACCCGGCCAGGTCCCACTCGGCCATGAGAGAGGCTGAGGACGACATCTCCGACCGGGACGACGAAGACAGGGAGGACGACCTCGACCATGACGACGACGACGACGACGACGATGACGACGGTCTGCCCAAGAAGCGAGGCCCCCGGAAGAAGAAGCGCGGCAAGGAGCAGATGGATCGGTCCAGGCTCCGGCGCCAGGAAGCCAACACCCGGGAGCGCAACCGGATGCACGGCTTGAACGCAGCGCTGGAGAGCCTGCGCAAAGTTGTGCCGTGCTACTCCAAAACTCAAAAGCTCTCCAAGATCGAGACGCTCAGACTGGCTAAGAATTACATCTGGGCCCTGTCGGAGACCCTGAGCTCGGGGAAGAGACCGGACCTGCTTTCCTTCGTGCAGACTTTGTGCAAGGGATTATCTCAGCCCACCACCAATTTGGTGGCCGGTTGCTTGCAGCTGAACGCCAGAAATTTCCTCACGGATCACAACGGGGAGGTCATGTTCTCCGGCCGCTCGCCCTACGACGCCATGTACTCGTACCCCGGGCCGGACATCAACACCCCGCCGGGGCACAGCGGAGGCTTGGACAGCGGCGCCAAGTCGTTCAGACACTACAGCTACAGCAGCGTGTACGAGCCCTACTACGAGAACCCGTCCCCGGAGAGCGGCAGCCCGCATTTCGACAGCCAGATGAGCCCCCCGATGAACTTCAACGGGATTTTCTCCCTGAAACCCGACGAGCAGCCAGATTACGGCAAGAGCGGCCACTACGGCGTGCGCTACTGCGGCGCGCCAGGGCGCGCGGCTCTGGCGCACAACTCCATGTACCGAGTTTCCCCCGAGGCCCGTTTCCCTTACGACCTGCACGTTCGCGGCCAGTCCCTCCAGGCGCAGGGAGAAGTCAGTGGCTCCTTCCACAATTAATCAACCCGGTTGGACAAAGTTCAAGTTTTTGTTTGTTTGTTTGTTTGTTTGGCTGGGGGTGGGGGGAGTTGGGGGCGATGCAATTTCAGTCTTGAGATGCCGGGAGCGGAGCGGGGCGGAACGGACTCCTGACGCGCCGATGCACAACAACTAAATGCCTTTTTTAAACGAGTAACTTTGTGTTCACTGTTGACTTTCGTTTGTTTCCGACACCTGTTCGAAGTGCGAAAATCGAATGAGATGTATTTATTTACGTATGTGTTTAATTCGACGCCTGTTTCTTCTCATCTGGCCGCGAAAAGCATCAAACGCACAATAAAGCGTCTGTTTGGGAAATGTTCGTTTTAGCACCAGGCCAGACCTTTCTATTTATTCAAACGAGAAAATTAAAAGCATAGCTTTCCCAACACAATAAGACATATTAATTTAAGGTGCAGCTTTTGAGTGGATTGTTTACAGCTCTCCAACAGAGGCCGGACGTGAAGCGAGCTCTCTATATAAAGCTGATGTGGTGGACAGCTAATGGGTTTTTGAAAGGTTATTTAATTAGGGACGCAGTTGTCAGCAAAACGATCCAATTGGAAAAAAAAAAGGAGTGAGCAGGGAAAGAAATCGAGAGTCATGGCAGTTTAATATAACATTGGACGTTACAGATTCAGTCTGTGAGCAATAAAAAGGGTCGATTTAGCTATGCAAGAAAGTCAAATGCAATCTTTGCTTATTAAAAATGTATATGTATAGCATATTTCCTCTTGCGGGGTGTTTCTCATAATCTATCATCTAATTAAAACTGATTAAAATTACACTAAATCAATTATTTTCGAAAGCCTTTGGAGACGTGCGTGTGTTTGGGACCTGGGGGACCCGTCATCTGAATTGGACCCCCATTGGAGCAGAAGGCTGTGGGGACAAACACGGGGACGAACTACGCGTAAATAGTGTACAACGAGGTGAATGTAAATGATTATTGTATTTATTTATTTAAGCTTATTTATTATGAGTGCGTCGATTTGAATGTGGAAAATATATGATAGTAGATATTGTAAAAAAAAAAAAAAAAAAAAAAAAAAAAAAAAAAAAAAAATCAAAGAGAAAAACAACAGTGTTACGTTTAATGTGAACTGCCTCACATGTGAAAATTTGTTTACGTTGCAATATATGTTGTGTACATTTGACTGCAGCCGAGGATCTAGGCCCGGAAGTAGAATCAGTTTGCGCCAAGTGAACAGAACCAATCCGAATCCGAGACTACATGCCTTAAAAAGAGAAAAGCTGACCATCAATATGCAACAAAAAGACAGTTTTAGGTGGTTGGATGTGAACTTTTTACACTCCCACTGTCCCTGCTGAAGAGCAGCTGTGATGCATTTCATGTGTTTCTGCACAGTGTTGGTGACTGTGCTTATAAAGTCCGTTGCTTTTGTAAATTTACCTGAATGACGTATGATTATTGATTATGCTCAAAGTTTTTTTCATCCCTCTTCTCTCTCTCGTTCTCGCTCTGTCACACACACACACACACACACACACACACACACACACACACACACACACACTCGTAACAAACCGTTATGGATCGAAATTTTCGTGAAGTAATGTGTATTTGTGATGTGTTTGTCGCAATAAAAGGACGAGGCTGTAACAGGGTTTTAATGATAGGGCGCAGCTACTCGGCTTTCGGTGAAAAATACAATTTGAACGAGAGCAGCAGGTTGAGAGAATTTTTTTTAATTAGAAAAATCTTATAAAAAAAAAAAAAAACACTCATTTTAAAAATGCCCCGGGCGTAATCTTAGTTGTGTTTAATAAAGTTATTGCAGTCAAAATTCTGCAGTTGTGACGGCACAGCATGAGGCCCCTCCATCAATGTTGACACGCCATGAGTTAAGATTTATTTTTTGATTTAATTTGGATTCAGATTACTGCCTCTCTCTCTCTCTCTCTTTTTTCCCCCGACTCCAGTCCACACGTTTGAGGATTTTATCAAAAGAACACATAAACATTCCAGGCAATTTTACTGTGTTTTTCAATCTTTATCGGACTCAAATGTGGGTTGATCTCAACCGGGTTCCGCTCAAGATGCTTGATTTGTGACAAAATGTAATAAATAAATAAAAAGCCAAGGGGGTGTTGGATTTGAGCCAGAGCGCACACCAGTCCCAGATCCCAGTCCTCCCAGTCTGGCTGGTGCTGCGCATCCCGGGAGATCCAGCACCTTCTGTCAAAGGCGGTCACGCTCCAAACCAACCAAACACACAGTCCGACACTTCTTAAGTATTTTTTTTCTCTCACTTTAATCCACTTGACCTTCAACGATTATCACTGACATTTGGTCTTTGCTTGTGAGGTTTCCACCACCTGCCGCAGCAGGGTTTTATTTCGTTGACGAACAATATGCCGAAATGTATTCGTCACCGATCCTTCTTCCCTGACGGAGGGTTGGAGGAGCAAAACAAACTAATTCATAAAGTACGTGTGATGATATATATATATATATATATATATATATATATATATATATATATATATATATATATATATATATATATATATATATATGTATATATATATATATATATATATATATGTATATATATATATAAATATATATATATATTAAAAAAAAAAAAACTGTCAGGAAATAAGTTGTCCTTTCGTTGACGAGAAGTTACGAGACGAACTTGAAGTTATAAATAACATGTAACAACAATGCTTTTCTCTGTATCGGTCTGTGATTGTCGTGGCATGCTTGTGTGCCACGTCAATAACACCCCCCCACACCCCCCCCCCCACACACACACACACACACACCCCGCTTGTGTGCCCAGTCAATAAACCCCCCCCCCCCCCCCTCTCTCTCTCTTAATCAACACTCGCATGAAGTTGGCTATAGTATGTTATCGGTCCGGAACATCTTGAATGAGGAGGTCTGAGGAGGTCGGTTTCAAACACTCTTCAACCGAGCTAAAGAACAACGCGTTGTGGTCGAAGGGGATGGAGAGACACGTCGACGTGGCTACAAAAAATACAATCAATCTGAAGACACACACACACACACACACACACACACACACACACACACACACACACACACACACACACACACACTTACACACACACACAGAGTAAATAGTAGCTACAGAGGAAAACGTTTTGATTTACTACTTGGAAGACATTTGAAAGATATTTACATATTACAACTTTTGTTTGTGTTTAATTATTATTTTATTTTTTTGTTGTTGCTATAATCTAACAGCAGCAGCGTGAGGCAGTGCTGTTTTCATGTTACCACATCAAACCTAAACGTCAATGTCAGCAATAAGTCGAACTGAATTAAACCAAGAATATTATGGCTACAATTTGACTAAAATGTCATCACTTTTGTCCAACTGAAAATGGACTAAAATTATCTTAGAATCTCGTCGAGTAAATATAGACTAAAACTATGAGAGACAAAAATGTCCGACTTGGGACTAATAAAAACAATGCTTGCCAAAGTAAAAAAAAGTGCACGGCAGGGGCAACATTCAGAGTAAAGGGTAAAGAGTGAAATAATGGAATTATCATTTATTTGTATTTATTCTTGAAATATTAATGATTATAATGATATAATTGATTTTTTTCACAGTTCGGTCAGAAAAATGTCCTCAGTTTAATTCTTGGGATTCAGTGAAGGAAAACGTCAAGTTAAACCGCACTGTGGCACATTTGTGAATAGGGATGAAACCTGTGAAAAACGCAACAATAAAGCTCAAAATATCATCACACCTCCCCGCCCCCCTAAAATTGCATTTCATTCTCCCCTGTCAATCATTCTCGTCACCTGTGAGATAATGAACTCTATTACTAAACAATCTCATTTTCTTCCTACATAAACGCTGCACTGATGAGGAGGGTTGGCAAATTCTTCTTCCTCTCAGTAAAGTCACCTCAGGAAACTGCTGTGATTTCTTTTTGTTTTTTGTTTTTTGTTGCTATTTTGTAGATTAAAATCAAGCTTTGCTGATGTTCAATGCACCGTTCAAAGTGAAACTAAAACAAAAATTAAACTTTTGGGTCAGTTTTAACGTACAACGTGCAATAATCGGGATTTTTTTTTTTTTTTTGGTGAAATTCTTACTTATGCTTCTCTCTCATGCGTGTACATTCATTCAGAGTGACTTTCAGTATTATGGTCTTTGTAAAGTCTGTGCCAATGTGTAAAGTCGTGCATTTGATGCATTTACTCAAGCAGGTATTTCGCACGTTCAGCCTTTTCTGCTAGGAAAATATTATGCAGCCTTGTTGTCCCATCGCCATTCCCTCACACACCCGCTCCTTCACGGTGTCATCATAAAAAAGTGCAGAGGCTCGTTAACCAGAGGTCCCACTGGGGCCCTAAAAACGACCTGCGCCACCAGGCCTTCATTCATTCTTCTTCTTCTTCTTCTTCTTCTTCTTCTTCTTCTTCTTCTTCTTCTTCTTCTTCTTCTTCTTCTTCTTCTTTACACAACACTGTCAGCCTCAATGCGTGCGTAATACAAATATGGGGATGAGCGCGTGTCACAGGCTACACAATAAAAATAAATAAATAAATACATAAATAAATAAATAAAATAAGCGTCTTGACAGGGCTGAGGTGGAGGAGGAGGAGGAGGAGGGGCCAGGGAGGAGGTGCTGGGGCACGCGCTTGACGCCCACGGGTCCGCGGGGTGGCGCGCAGCAGTTTAGCACGGGGTCAAACATGTACACGCACCCCTACATTCACGCAGCTCATTAAGCCGCGCGGAGATGGTGGCGGCGGTGGGAGAAGGAGCGGGAGAGAGAAAAGGAGCATATGGCCAGGCTGTGAGTGGGAGGTGAGGGACAGGAGTGGGGCGGCGGTGGAGGAGGAGGAGGAGGTGGAGGTGGAAGAGGAGGAGGAGGAGGAGGAGGATGTATATCGTATAGAAGGGAATCTGCAATTAGACGCCATGTCATAATTAGCAGGAAAACAAACACTCTCAAGCCTCTATAAGTTGCACTATAACACTCAGCCCGGTAGTTTAGAAAAGTTCGCGCTCGCATCCGCCGCTGTGGAGAAATAAGGCGCATATTCATCTTTATGTGTGTATTATTTTGTGATATATTATGCTAATTTATTGTAATGGGGGGCCCTATTTTTTTCCCTGCCGATGTCTGAAAATCCGAGCGCCAGTCAAGAAAAATGAAAATAATGTTCCCCCGCCATGTCGGCAAGCATCCTCAAATTTCGTGCCATTCCCAAGCCCCAGATGGTGTGGGATGGGAAACGTTCCCCCATTAAATTCCTAATAATCATTTCTCCTGCGGAATCGAGGGTGGCGGCAGTGGGGCAGCAGAAGGGTAGCTTGTGTGTGTGTGTGTGTGTGTGTGTGTGTGTGTGTGTGTGTGTGTGTGTGTGTGTGTGTGTGTGTGCAAGTGAGAACTGGTTTGGTGGTGGGTGAGGGGAGTAGAGGGATTTGGTGTTTTAATTAGACAGATTTAAGGAGCTGAACCCCCAGCCGCCCCCTTGTGTGTGTGTGTGTGTGTGTGTGTGAGAGAGAGAGAGAGAGGGAGAGTGAGAGAGAGACAGAGGGAATGAGGAGAGTCACTCAGATGTTTTTTGTATACGTGTGTGAACCAAAATGGCATCTTTGTGTGTGTGCGTGCATGTGTGTGTGCGTGCATGCGTGCTGTGGGTCAGGGCAGGGCTGATGCTGCAGCAGAGGAGGCCTGACACTGGGCTACTCCGGGCCAGGATCTCATTAACGTGTCAGATTGGTGGATCAGTCTCGCTGGCAGGCGGCCCGGCCTCTCGCAGGAAGTGCTTCCTCTCTATCTGTGAACCTGGCACCGAGAGGTTAGGCGGGGAATACGTCGGCCTCGAGGAGAGAGCAATAGGCATTAGTTATAATATTTGGTCGGATTGGAAGGATATTGAGCGCGGCACTGTGGTTTTAGAGTCCCTCCTCTTCAGGAGAGGGATGTGGGTGGAGGGTTGGGCGGGGGCTGGAAGTTAACGAGCTGCGAGCGGTGGCGCTGACTCTTGCAGTCAAACTATTTCAGAGGTGGAATTATGCTAAGTAGAGCATCTGTCACGACATCACCTCTGCTTTTTGTGCCCTTTGTCTGCGGGTATTCCTGCCTGGATGTTCACATATGTGTGTGTGCGTGTGTGAGAGAGAGCGGGCGCCTTGAGTGCCTATGGGGCAGCAGGTGGGGAGGATGCAGGGGTGTGATCCTCTGACACCCCAGCAACACCCTATTTCAAGGCAGACTGAGAGAAACGGGCCATCCTGGGGGACAGGGTCTCAATTCCCTCAACTGTGAACACGAGAGCATCTGGAAGCTCCGATAACAGCAGCGTGAGTTAAGATAGATAGATAGATAGATAGATAGATAGATAGATAGATAGATAGATAGATAGATAGATACTGAATATCCGACATAACAATAAACCATCACATTTTATCGATTTATGATATCTCAGCAAACACTCAAAATCCAGTAGCTTCATTTTTTTTTTATTTGTTTGTTTCAGAAATTGATGTTGGATCACTTTCATTTTTTTCACATAACCTGTACATTCATTTGAAAGGTTAATGCAGGATTTTGTGGTTTTAAAAACACAAGCCAAAGTCAGAAAAAATCTGAAAAGAAGAAGGTCGGTAAAATTTCCGTAGTCAGTCAGTCTTTTGGTGAGATTATCAGTAAAAAGCAACGTCAGTCAGATCAGAGTCAGTTGTTTGAACAGAATGACAGCAAGGACTGCGGGTCAACAAGTTTTGCTGGAAGTTGTTATTTCCTCCTGTTTCACAGTTGTTCATCATGATGAACGATTGTATCGGCACAAGCTGCACAAACAGGACAATGAGCCCACATGTGTCACCGCTTCAGATGCAGCTCGGCCCTGCTGTCAAACGCCTCGGCGTCAGCTGACACTGCCACGACCCAAGTTTGCTCCTGCTACCATGTTGTCCACGGTGCCATGGACAGATATCTGCCTTTAGAGCAGCTCCTTTCATCAGTGTAAAAAAAAAAAAAAAAACTGTTTAAAAAAACTGTATTTAGCACAAAGAGGCCAAAGTAAGGCGCTCAATACTTGCAAGATAGCAGTAGAGTTTGCATGTTAAACTTGACTTGAGTTCAGAATAAGTAAGTTGAGTTAGTTTGTTGCGGAGTAAAGGGAACAGAGGGAGGGAAAGATCTTGATGCTTGATATAATACATACCTCTTTGTATGTATTAGTGTATTATCTAAGTCTTACATAATTTACAACAGACTTAAGCAATGACAAACATAGAAATGACTTTGATTTTTAAAATAGGATCAGGTTGTCCCACAGATCATGATTATGATTGTGTTGTATGTCATGCACATACACGTATTACACAATCATACACTCACACAAACATACTTGTTTGCTACACATGCTCAAGCACACACACACACACACACACACACACACACACACACACACGCATATGCACACACACATTCTTTGGTATATAGATAGATCCATGCAGATAGATCTCTCCGCTGTTCCACTGACACTAATGTTTTAGAACCATTGCCAACGTTCTCATTTCGAAATGAGGGATCGCCAACATTAAACATGTAAGAACAAGTAGGAACTTTCTCGGCTCATCTAGACTAATTATACAGTACTTTGTGAGGAGTCATTAGGTACATAATTAACTACCTATTAGTATGAAGAAAGAAGCCATTCATAATATCTATAATAAAAGGATTTGCGGCTCTTTCTTAACCGGTAACGTATTGTCCTGCAAATCTCTCCAGAAAGGAATTTTCAACAAGCTTCAAACATCCCATTCAATTCAGCCTATACTCCAATGGGACACCTTGTACTGTTTGCAGCGAACACGGAACTTGAGGATGAAAATCTCATCTTTGAGTGGCCCCCTTGTACAAGCACAACATTCCGCACGCCGGCATCAGCTGGCAAAGAGCGCCATCGACAAATATGCATCAGCAAAATCCAATTAATTTCTCTCTCTTTTCTTTTTTTGCAATGTGAGAAAATGCTTCTATCCAGTTTACGCTGTGCAGACAAGCATGAGGAAGAGTTTGTGGGGGTTATGACTGTAACAAATGTCCCAACTGGCAGGAGCACCATTTTATCGATGTATGGCCTTTTTATGTGGAAGATCTTTGTGTTTCTTTTTAGTATTCCAGTCAATTCTGTGCCATCACCAATCTGTCCCATACTGCCTTTCAAGCATTTCCTGTGGGACTCATGCTGCGCAGGCCTCTCTCTCTCTCCCACTCTCCCTCTCTCTCTCACACACACGCGCGCACATGCACACACGCACACACTGTGGTGGCTGCGGAGGGAAGTGAGCTGTCTGTGGAGGGTTGGATTCTTGGTGTCGGTCCAAAAATGTGTCACTCGGGACACGCATGGCCTGCTGGAGGCAGGAATTCTGACGCTAATGGGCCCCGCAGCCGTCGGCACCACCTGGGGATATGGGAGACGGGATGGATGGATGGGGGAGGACTGTGGGGGAGGAGGTGGGGGGAGGTGAGGAGGAATGGGGGAGGGGGGGCGGGTGTATGCAGCACAATGTGTTAGCAAGCAACACACAAAACAGAAGGACATGGTGGGTTTGAATCTATCTATCTATCTATCTATCTATCTATCTATCTATCTATCTATCTATCTATCTATCGTGACACTCTGTGATCCAACTTCAAATCCTTAACAAACAAACAAAAAATTAAGCTCCTGATTTTTGACTGTTTGCTGAGTTGTATATGAGGTAAAATGTATTGTTATCTATCTATCTATCTATCTATCTATCTATCTATCTATCTATCTATCCATCTATCTCTTTTGCTGGCTAAGCTGTGGAAGCAGCTTGACTGTTTTAATGTTTTCCAGGCCGGCGGCAATAAAAGGTGGCTCCCTAAATTATATTAGACATAAAGCGAGTGGTTGGCGTCGGGCGCTTTTCTTTGAACTTGTGGAATTAATGCATTTACGGAGGGGAAAGTCAACATTTTCCCCCGCCATGAAAGACGGCTTATAAAAAATGTGAAGGCATAAACAGGCAGGGCAGGTGTTGACGATGCAAATGAAACGGATGACAGATGGTGAGCCTCGCGATTGCTCACTGTGCAGATAATGGATGGAGGTAATCAAATTCCTCTGAGGCTTTGGGACTTTCTTCAGAACTTTCTCATCAATTGCGGCATCAAACAGTGCCGTCGTCAAATGCATCCCCCGAACCCAAGCCTCAAAAGGGATGGTGGGGGAAAAAAAGAAATGGAAGTTACAAGTTATTTTCTGATAGACTTAGCCGAGTTGTGTTGATGTTAAAAAACAAATAACACTTTCCCTCTTTGAGGAGCAGACCAGACTCTGCTCGCAGGGGATCTGTCATAAAGGAGTGATTCTCGTCTCTTTGCTGCGTATCCAGGTGTCGTTTTATCTCCGTACACTTTAGCAGGAACGGGGCTCAGCTAGAGATCATACGCCTACTTAAAAAAAAACAAAACCAAAAAAAAACTACAGCTATTATTGACAGGCAACAGTCAGTCACACCAGCAGGCCAGCAAAGCGAGTCTGCAGGGGAGGTTCGGCTGTTTCCCCACATATCAAGCAACCTTTCATGTCTCGCAGTGGGGCATTTTCATTGGTTATTCCCTCAAACTGAGACTTGTGACTACAGAGGAGAGCATCATGAAAAAAATTGGGCATCTGATGTGTGTTTTTCATTTCTCAATGGAGGGAAACAGTCCGGCGGCACCCACATGATCCTCACAGGGTCGTGTTTGAAGGTCAGTTTAATGGTCCGTTTGTGTTTGCCGTTCGTCTTGCTCCAGTGGAAGCTTCAAAACAAAGAGGGTCGGACAACACAATAAATTAGTTTTTATATGAGCCAGCCATGTCAATAAAAATGGTCTTTTGATGAACAGGGAATCTTGTCTCCTTAACTCCGCTTTCGTCCAAGTGTTTCGTCGGAAATTCATTTGCAAACTTGGCTTGGCTGTCCTCGGAGCGGAAGACGAGCGCTGTTGTGTTAGACGGGACTTTGAAAATGCCAATTCTGCTTCTGAAAGGCATCTTTTTTTTTCTGTCACAACGCTCAAGAGCAACATATTAGTGCAAGAGAATACTCTTTCACACTTCCAACTAGGATAACAGCTTCGAGTGTCAAACATATGTCGGCAGGGGGAAAAAAAAGCGTAGGAGAAAGTAGCGCAGAGGCGAAGGGAAACGCTAAGCTGAATATCACAAGTTTTTATGTGTCAGGTGATGCTGTTTTTTCCCCTTTGCAGGAAAATATGGAATAAATGTGATAATTGCTCAATCTCAGTGCAGTACAGCATATTGCTTATCTTAAAGGTGCAATTTCTTTCCCTTTTTTTGCATGTCTTTTTTTCTGGTGCAGTTTTCTATCAGGCTGGTGGAGTAAATAAGTTGCTGGCTATGTTTGTAAAAGCCAGACTTAAACAGAAGTAAACCTTCATTCTGTATTGTAATCAGACCTGTTTGTATTCTGCTTGCGTGAATTATGATGAGAAGGCTGCAGGGTGTCCAATTGTTTGTTTTATTTACTACACTGTTTTTGATGGACAACAATCTTAGACAAATTCACCTGAACCATTGTTTCCTAACAATAATGTGTGTGCTGCCTTGCTTCTCATTGAACTCCCCAGAAGTCAGAACAATCCACCTTTTATTTTCTCGACAACATTTGTGCTCTAACAGAGTTCTTAGAATCTACCATTTGTGATGTCACAAAGGGCACCGATTCCTCATTGCATCCTCCCACACAACACACCCAGCCAGATATGTGTTCCATCTTTTGCAACCGCCCTCGTGTGGACGAGACAACAGAGCACTGGTTTGAGCAGGAAGCTAAATAGTTGTCTTTTTCACAGGAGGCTGTACACAGAGGGCTAAGTATGCTGCTTTCTGAAGTTCTATGGAGGTTTTTGGATCATTGTTTTTGGAAGGCTGCCTCTTGTGGAGTAAGAAATTAAAATGCAGATCGTAACCCGGGAATAATGTTGGTCCTTCAGTTAACTCCATTGTCAGAGCATCTTCACCTTATTCCCTGGAAAAGTAGCACAATTACAAAAATAGGAAAAATGTGGGTTGGGGGGGAGAAAAAAAGTAATTGACTCCACTAGCTTGATTGCAGGTTTGTTTTTTCTGACTGACTTCATCAAGGTCACTCACGAGCCAAGTGAGCGTAATCAACTTTTTTCCAATTCATTTGGACAATTCTTTCCCTCAGTTACCTTCACTCGCATGAAATTCCCAATTAACTCGACGCCACGACAGAAACACACGCGCGCACAAAACAGCACCATATGAAATTTCTTAATGAATTCCTTTGTCTCTGACTGGCACAGATGAGGCATGAGAAAGGCACATGCACGGCGAGCGTATTAGTTAGGCGAGCCCGAGCGATGGCACCTCCGTTCACGGCTGACGGAGCCTTGGTATCCTCGGGCATGACTGCCAAGCTGCCAGTCTGTGCCGTCACACCTTACTGCCTTTAAAGATTGCCCTGCAGAGACGGGGAGGCTGCACTGAGGGCCTCACGTTTTGAATAGCGCGCAGTCTGGCAACCCAGGAGGGTTTTACAACTCGCAATCGGCGCCAGGAACTGCCCACCAGAGAGGGGGGCAGGGGGGGAGACGACGGAGGGTGCGGTGGGACGCGGGGCAGTGTGCACGTAGAGTCGGGACCTCCATCAGTGTCACACGGCGCGCGTGTGTCCGTGTGTATGCTCCCTCCGTGGCAGCGTGTGGAGGTAACGTGTATGTAGCGTTACGTCAAATCCATTTATCAAGCGCACGTGAAGGCAAGAGA
Source organism: Nelusetta ayraudi (assembly GCF_046127955.1). Lineage (NCBI taxonomy): Eukaryota > Metazoa > Chordata > Actinopteri > Tetraodontiformes > Monacanthidae > Nelusetta > Nelusetta ayraudi. Next base: position 19,300,206 of record NW_027466061.1, on the reverse strand, counting down.
AGAGTGGGTGCGTGTGCGCACATTACATCCCACAATGCACTGACGCGCACGCACGCACGCACGCACGCACGTCGCCTTTTCTCAGTAATCCACACAAATGGCAGTGGATGGCAGAATGTAAATGAGCTGGTTATTACACAGCAACGTTCATCAAGCTGAGCTGGAAAGACTTCAATGGCCCTGATGAATATGCATGCAAATTTGTTAATTAACTTAATTATTCTGCTGAAAATTCATTTGTCTTCCCAAGGACATTTCTGCAATGATTTTAACATGTTTCCACCATTAGTCATGCACCGTGCTATTGGAAATCACTTCTGTTCACCTTTAGGAAAGTTGTGGCCAAAAAAAGGGGGACGAGAAAACCTACAAATGAGGAGGAGGACGAGGAGGATGGGGTGGTGCAGGAGGTGGAGGAGGAGGAGGAGGAGGAGGAGGAGGAGGGACGGTGCAGGTAGAGGACGACATATCAGGGGCGTGAAGCTTGGTCCAAGGTAGACGGCAGCTGGTGCTGCCTGAGGACAAGGCAGGGAACGCCAAAAAGCCGGGTCTGTAGGATATTAGCTCAGTGGGTGGAGTGTTGAGGAGCCACTGCCAGGTCTGGGGGTCCAGCTCTCACCGGGACTATCCAAAAAAAAAGGAAAGCCGAAAAAAAAGGAAGAAAAAAAAAAAAGAACGTGATCTGCCGTTGTATACTACAAGGCACTTTGGACAAAAGCTTGTCTCTGTCTCGTGATCATATCTTAACAGACGTTATGCTGAAAACATTTATTTTGTATTGTTTCAACTTGAGAATGTTTGGTTTAAATTATGGGCCAATTTGGCATTTTCTGGACTCATTTGTCTACATGATTGTACCTCATGTCAGATTGAGTGTCATAGGTAAATTCTCTGTTTATTGCCAATCCTGTGAGACAGATTCGAAAGCGCTGTGTTTAAGCAACACATCAGTGTTGAAGTCATTTCTCTTCCCCACCCCCTCACCATGTTTCCGATCATTTTGCCTTTGCTCCTAATTGATTTGCTTGTAAGTGAACGCAGCTCAATTATACTTGAGATGTTTGCTATGCATGATTCATTACATGCATGTGTGACAGAGCCGTGTACATCTTGCTGTCAAACTGCAACAACACATTTCTCACATTAAAAACCCTGCTAAAATGTGTATTTCTTTTTACCTGCAGTTTCTTTCATATAGCTAAAAAATACAATGTTGATAGATAGAGTTTTTTTCTCCACAGTCACAATTTATTGACCAATAAGTATTAAAAGGCATGCGTGCTTCTAAAGGATATTTCTAAAGTTGGGGTTGCTTAAACATCCTGTGTCAGTAAACTTTCCCCAATCAATGTGATCTTTATGAATGTAAACCAAAAAATAGTTTGAAGGTTTGATGTATGCAGCCTGCGATGAACTGGTGACTTGTCCAGGGTGTCACCCTGCCTTCACCCTATGACAGCTGGGATAGGCTCCAGCAAACCCCCCGTGACCCTGAATAGGAATAAGTGGGCATAGAAGATGAATGAATGAATGAATGTATGCAGCAGTCTAAGTATAAAAGTTCCTGAGCCTAACTGTATATAAAAAACAACAACAAAAAAAAAACACAAGCCAGATGGAGAAAATTTTGCAAGAAACATCAGGACGCACTGCTTGAAACATCAAGTGGCCAGTCTTACAAGCCCCAGCATTAGGCCTCGTCTGAATACCCAGATGTTTGATTTGTTAATTAAGTCTCTGTGTTAAACAACCACAGTGAAAACAGCAGGTACATAAAGGGGGATGACCCTAAAATATAAAACTGTGACAGTGGTTGTGTGGCAATAGACAGGACATTAGCATCTGATTTTACACTTAACAAACTGAAAAGTTGAGAGACAAGTGGGAATACAGAAAAGAACTCACACAGCACGTATTTTCTTCTTAATGTTGAAACACATCAACTCTATTTTTTTTTTTTAACGTTTCTTTCCTTCTGAAATGAAATGTTAAGTCAGAACGTGATAATAATGTGGCCTTGTGACAGGACACGGCCTTTCACCAATACGTATGTCCCCTCTAGCGGAGGAATGTAGTACTGCAGGCGACGTTACCCGACCGCTTCTCATTTTATTCACAACCATCCTTCACACATGCACCATTTCAGAGCCGCAAAATATCAGCTGATGTTGCGCATGTGTGCGTGCATGCCTGCTTTATACCCTGAATCTAATCTTTTTAGAGCATTTTATCCCCATGACAAATCCAATTGGGATGAGGTGCATTACCGAAATGTCACACAGGCCGGCGTGTGTCATTGGAGGATTAAGTCATCTATATCTGTTTGTTCAAACAGTTGTTTGTAATCATAAGGCATGACACGCTTTTCCCTGACAGTCCAGATTAACAAGTAATAAGACTTTATTAGCAATAGGCACATAGTGCACACACACACACATTCACACAGTGGCAAAAGCATCAATTAAATTCACATATGGTTGGTATCATTATCATTACAGATCACTGGAATTAAACGGGGAGATCTGGAAGTGAGAAGGGAGGCTGAGTTGCCCTGGAGAAAAGAGGAGCAGGGAGTGGATGTCGGGGCCAGGGAGGTGCTGGTAGCAGAGATGATGGGAAAACAGCAACAGCTGTTTAGCTCGTGGCTAAAAACAGGATGAACAACAACATCATTTGCTAAGAAAATGATCGGGGGGAGGGGGGAGTGCAGATTCAGACTAAGAAATAAGAAATGGAAACTGCCTTTGACCGACTTTCTTTTTTCATTTGAGCTTTTTATTGAGGCCTTTTTTAAGTTTTGTAAGTTCTAAAATGAAGCTTCCTTGTGTGTTCTCAAACTGCAACACACATGTTAACTGACTGAGCATCAGTGCAGTGCAGTGAGGCAGGTTCCTTCTTCTTCAAGCTACGTACAACACACACATCATGGTGTAACATCATCAATAAAGCTGCAAAATGAGGCACAGTTTCGAAAGACTGTTTCACAGTCGTCACTGCAGTCAAGGATATGTATTTTCTGTGCAAGTGATGCAAGCACAGTTAACTGTAAAAGATGACTCTCCACTTTCCTGTTTGAACTTCCACTTTTCGTGGAGATCTTGACGAAAAAAGGGGAACCTTTGGAAATGGCCTCTTTTCCAGGTTGCATTGCACCTTCTTAGCATTGTTTATGTTTGCCTCCAAACATGTGCAAGGTCCAACAAAATATCATGGGGTAAACACAGGAAGGTAAAGAAAAATGTTTCTGACCGGAGGCTGTAACAGGGGATTAAATATGCAGTTTTTGTAGATGAGCAGAGGTTGTTTTTGATTTGGGATTTTGTAATACTTTTTTACATACACATACTTTTTCATATCAACTGAGAAAAACCTTTGTCAAGCAAATGTTTGTGCCAACACAGGAAGCCATGGCTTTGTGACACCAACCTATCGCTTTCTCACACATCTGAGAGCTTAAATACTGATTCATCAGCAATGTCAAAATACAGTCAGTGGAAACAGCATCAACAAACAAATATACAGTGCAATGAATGCATTCAATAAATACTGAGCTGTCGTGACTTGATACATCAGGTCCTAATAAAAGGTAATGGCTTATTGTCACAGTCAAGAAAATGAAATGAATACGACAGATACAGTACATGACCACAATAGGAAATTACAAGAATAAAGAAAAACTTGCAATAAAAGATCTGAATCAGTCTGGAAAAAAAAAAAAACAGGATATAAAACCAAGGGACACTGGCTATGTCAATAGATGTGCGAGGATTTCTGCCTTAAAAGGCATATGATTAAAATGCTACAATAATTTTATTTCATACATTTTTGTCGGCATGACATACAGAGATATATTTCAGCGCAAACCTTCTCCCAGTGTCTCTCAGAGCACGCATGTGCGCCAGTGACTGCTCTGCCCTTGACTCGTATCCATTCATCCAGGCGTGCTGGATGGTTTAGTTAATTAAGCTTAATCTACCCCCAGAGACAGATAGGAGTGCTGTTACAGTGGCCCACTGAGCAACACCCCTCTCTGGACCCCCAGTGGAGCCATCATGGCCCCGCTGCTCAACCATGTTCAAGCACACTGACAGGGCTCCGGAGACACGCATTACAACATGATAGAGTAAAAATGATGTGGACCACAGGAGGTGAGCAGGAAACAGAGGCACGTAATGGCAAGTACAATACTAAATCATTTGATTGTTGTTGAAGCAAAAAAAAAAAAAAAAAGTTAAGCCAGCTGCAACCGCCTGCGACTTTAATTAGAAACTCGTTCGATTACATTTTATTGTCCATGCTGCTCGGAGCTTGTTTGTTTATTCTAGTATTATGTCACACAAGGTCACTTTGAAGGGGAACAAACATAACTGAAATTTTAGTAAATAAATAAAGCAATTGTTTCTGGACGTTTTTCTTTTAATAACAATTGAAATGACAGATAAAAAGTTCCCATTTCATGAGTTGGGTTAAAGTAAATGTGCACACACACACATTTTATATTATATTATAATATATTACACTTTGGCGTGTAATTTGTAATATATGCTGTAAAATCTTGATTTTTTTTTATCACATTACCCATAATACATGCACAACATTAAAACATCAATTTTTAAACTTTGAGTTTATTTCCCTTTTGCACTGCAACTTTGAGGAAAAGGCCTTTGGTGGTTTATGCTGGCATCCTGTGATGCTTTAAAACCCTAGGGTCATGAGCGCCATTGTGACAAGTTTTCTAAAAACTTATCAAAAATCTCAAACGTGTTGGGTTGATAAAATGACTTCACACAGGACAATAATTCAGTACCTAAGTAACCATATGGGTTTGCATAACCAAGTAGCAATTTCCTATCGATCATCATGAATTAAAGATGCATGCACTTTGGCAGTTGTCTCATTTTGTTACTTCTAGACTGCTTAACCCAAGTTTCTGTGCGTCCACAAAGGAGCTTAAGAAAAACGACAAAAAAAACTTTTCATTGCAATTTCAACTCGACAACAGACAGCAAAGAGGCACATTTTGACTGTAAACACTGGTGCTTGCAAGCGAAGTGAAAATTCCGTATTTTGCAAGCTTCAAAGTGCAATGACTAAAGAGCATGACAAGAGTCTGACAGCGTGAAGGACTACAGGGCTGCTAGTCCAACATCCAAAGTGAAAGTGGTTTGCGCTGTAGTATAATATGCATTGGGAACTACCGACATGTTTGGTGCAACGCCTTCTCCTATCTTTTTTACACAGACATTTTTAGAGCACAAAATATCCAAAACGGGCTTTCGCAATTTTTGAGAGGACATGTACAGCACAGGGTTCACACAGCAATGACAAAAAGCAAGGAGACGGCAGATAAGCTCGGCCACTCGCAAGCGCTGCTGTGAAGAACAGCCATCTTCCACAAGAGTGGGAACGACCAGAAGAAAAACACTGTAGGGTGCCCAGCAGATGAAGAAGGCAAACACAATGCACAGCACCATTACCACAGTGCGCTCCTGCTTCCTGTTGGAAGCGTGTAGAACTGTCTTCAGGATGGCCACGTAGCAGAAGACGATGATGGCCAACGGGAGGAAGAAGAGCAGCGATGCTTGCAGATAATATCCCAGCGTGATTGTGCCACTTTCAGACGAGTCCTCGCACAGCCAGTCACCGGCATAATTGGTGACCTTTGCATTTATAGCATCGCCCATTGACGCTCCAATGCCAATGAGCCAGGCAGCAACACAGGAAGCGTGCGCGTACCTCATCCTCTTGACACGGTTCTTCGGCCACTGCAGCACAATGGTTTGAAAGCGGTCCACAGTCATGGCGGTCAGCAAGAGGACGCTGCTGTACTGGCCAGTGATGTAAAAGACAGTCACGAGCTTGCACATTATTTCACCAAAGACCCAGTGGTGCAAGAAGAAGACGGACCAGAATGGGAGCGTGAGAGTAAATACAAGGTCGGAGAAGACCACGTTCAGGACAAACACATTTGTGACTGCGTTGCGTGTCTTGTGCAGCAGGAGGGCGCACGCGATGAAAATGTTGCCTGTGAAGCTGAGGATAAAGACCACGATGAGGACTGCGCCGTTGATGGTTGCAAAGTCAAAGCTGTCTTCATCGCAGTAATAAACCACATTGATGTTGCCATCCACACCGTCCCCTGTCCACGTTGCATTCGTTGTTGCCATTAGGGGGGCTAGACACAAAGACAGAATATCCGGTTTCAACTTGACCACACACACGGCTAAAATCTGTGTTAGTCTGATTTCCGAAGCAATACGGGGACACTATCCATGATAGCAATAGAGAGTCACTTACCCTGGTTTGGTCCCTTTCCCGGTTTGTTTTTACTTGCAGTGGGGGGAAAAAGTGTTTAGAGAGAACAGAGGAACTTATGGTAACTTGTATTACTCGCAGCTACCCACTGACACTCCTTTTTGTCTTCCTGCAGTTATTTGTTGTGCCTTCCTCATTTTTACTGTGTGTGTGTGTGTGTGTGTGTGTGTGTGTGTGTGTGTGTGTGTGTGTGTGTGTGTGTGGAGGGGAGGGGGGGGGGGTTGTTAAGGACTTTCAAAGACTTTCTTAAGTTTGTTCCCAGGGGGGTTGTTACTGAGTGATCAGTGAGAGCTGTCAGTGAGATATCAGTTCCTTCAACAAGGGTTAAGAACAACACGCAACAAGAACAACTTTTTTGTGCTCTTTTAAAGCGTGAGAAAAAAAAAGAAGAAAAGAAATGGGTGAACTTCCTCCTCTAATTTATGTGGAGTTAACTGAAAGGCAGAGATAGTTTGACATTAAACTTTATTTTCTTTTTACCAATAAACTTATGAGACACAGACCTGGGGCAGATTTTACTGCAAATTTGATTGATCATAAATGACACTGATCGCATAAAATTAAACTCGTACTTAAGAATGGATAGCATGCAGTACAACAAATAAAAAGTTATTGCACAGAACAAAGTGAAAAAATTAGCAACTACATATATAAAGTATTAATCTCAACATGCAGTGCAGGTTACTTACACAACACAGGGAAATATATTTCTCTAATCCCAATACAGACAAATTAAAAATAATAAAAGATCACTTTTGGAAAAAAATAATATACATGGAATACGTTATTCTTGATGTTTCGTTGATGTCCTTTCTCTCGCACATACACATATTTGGAAAGCGAAAATGTATATTTTACAAACCAACAATTAATTGTGACTTTTTGACATTTTGTTAAAAAGTCCCACGTTGGGACAGTCACCCCCTCCCCCTCCCCTCCCAACACACACACACACACACACACACACACACACGCACACACACACACACACACACACACACACACACACCTCCCTGCAAAAAATACTGTAAATCCTCAAACAACACATCACAATGTGCTGAGTTCCAGCTTTGCCTGTTGTCTCACACACTGTCAAGGGTGGAACGAGCCTGACACGTTATTTTTTATAAGTTCACTGAGAGGATGGAACTACTGAGATTATTGTCAGATGATTATTGTAAGGCAACAATGATTAAATTAATTCTGCATACAAAAAAATCTTAAAAACTACAAAGTGCAATTAAAAAAACCCTACATAAATCATAGACATCTCCCTCTATTTTCAAGTAAATACAAACATGCACATGTGTCAGAGGGGGAGAAAACATCATCAATAATAGAGACATTTTGCATTGAAACCATGAACATTTGGTAATGACGGGCCATTTGTGTGCCAGGAAAACATTCCCACAACATTTTAACACCGGCACCAATTCTGACACAAGGCGGGGTGGAATCTAGGCTCAGCCAACTTCTGAGCCTACTGTCCACATGTCGCTGCAGAAATGGACATCAGACGAGGCGACATTTCAGTAATAATGTGCTGTCCGCTCTCAGAGCGCCTGTGATTCAGTGCACTGAATCTTAGCCGACAGGAGGGGAGCATGGTTTAGCTCCCGTCAACATTTGTTTGCTTCCAGTGACGCTGCTCAACTGCTGTTGTTGGTTGAATTGGTTTCAAGTCCAAATGTAAATTTGTGTAAAAAAAAAACAACAACAACAAAACAAAACAAAACAAAAACAAATGACTTTTTATATCTATAATGAACAATGATGGAAAATTAAAAAAGTTACATTTTGACTATTTTGTAAATTTCACAGAGAAAAACTTTTTTTTTTTTTTTTTAGGGCTTATCGTGTGCCACAATTTGTCTTGCATACTAAATCCATTTGTTGTCAGTTCTATTTGTAAAATCCATTATTCTTGTAAATGCATCAACTAAACCAACAATTTAGTTGTTTTACTTTTACACATTTTGCATTTGCTTTTCTCGTTCCTCTGGTCGGAGTAACTTTATTTCATTGGCTCCTTAACTTAAGCTATATTGTGAAGTCGTCACCGCTTGTCAGTGATGTGACTGTGAGGCAGCTTTGCCTACTGCGTAAGCCGTGGTTGCTGTGCCCACTGCCCTTTAGCATTTTCTTCAGGTGGTTCTTAAATTTAACCCCGACAAAGACATAAAACACAGGGTTTAGGCAGCAGTGCGCAAAGGCAAAAAGGTGACAAACAAAGAAGGCGTTATCCTGCTGCTTCATCGTCTCACAGCTCTGTGCAACATCTTTTGAAAAAACAGCTTCTTTTGGCAGATAGTTAAATGACTGCAGCAGCAGCACGACGTTGTAAGGGCCCCAGCTCAGGAAGAAAACGACAATGAGTGCGAAAATGACTTTCAATGTTTTTACTCTTCTTCTTTGGGCAGTTGGCCGCAGCAGCCTGCAAATGATCTGTGAGTAGCAGAGTATGAATACCCCTGAAGTCGCAACAAACAGAATGTTTTGCTGGTAGATCCACCACAGGGTCCACGTATTTCTTCCCATTGTACAGTAAATACCGTCCTGGACTTCAGAGAAGATAAAGGCTGGAGTGCCAAGTCCTATACTCACTACCCAAATGATCAGAGACACCATGGCACTCCAGAAGCCTTTTGTGGACACAATGTCAGACAGGGGGTTCATCACAGCAACATAACGATGAAGTGTCATCAGGATGAGGATGATACTGCCACTGTAGAAACCAACATAGAAGATGAAACCAACCATTTTACATGTTGCTTCCCCCAAAGTCCATCCATTAATGTGGTAGTAGGCCCAGAAAGGCAGGCCAAGAGTGAAGAAGAGGTCTGACACAGCCAGGTTCAGGATCAACGTGTTGGTGAGGTTTATGGGATTTTCATACTTAAGCAGAATCACCACGACCAGGATGTTGCCAAACAGACTGACAATCACCACCAGGAAGTAGTACGCTGCCGTGAAGTATCCTCTGATGTTTGCCTCGTCTGTTCGGCGGCACAATTCATCATCATAGTCGTAGTCGTAGGAGTAATTCCACAGAGCTGGAATTGATGTTGTGACAATGGCCATCTTCCCTCAGCAAGAATTGAAGACCTAAGAGAAACAATTTGTTATTATTGTACAGGGAAAATAATGCTCAGCTCAAATTGCAGTGTTATTCAGCACTTTTTAAAAAAACGTCCTTTTGACTGCTTGGTGAACTAAGAGTTCACAAGAAAATATCTATAGGTCTACAGCTTGCATTTTAAAACCAACAATTTGAGTTTAAGTTCAAGGCAGCAAAAATACTCTTATAGGTAATACATTTGAATATACACAATACCAAAACAGTTTAGCTTTTAGCTTACCTGAATTATGTCTTAGCGCCACAAAGTGCAAACACCAGTAGTTCTTTCTGCAACGCTTACTGAAAAACTGATGTAGGATGTAGAACTTTCCTACACAACCACAAAGGTGAACAGAAAACAAACGCCCTCTTTTTTCACAAGCCACTTTAGCACATCACATTACAGTCAAGGCCACTTATATTTAAAGAGCAAAACGACAAATACATACAAAAATATATATATATATATATATATATATATATATATATATATATATATATATACATATATATATATATATATATATATATATATATACATATATATATATATATATATATATATATATATATATATATACATATATATATATAAATGCTGGGCATTGATCAATCCGGGAGTTAATCGTGATTAATATATATATATGTATATATATATATATATATATATATATATATATATATATATATATATATAGATATATAGATATAGATATAGATATATATATAGATATAGATATAGATATAGATATAGATATATATACACACACATATACAAATACATATATGTATATGTATATATACATATACAAATACATATACATGTATATATATATTTGTCTTTTTGCACTTAAAATATAAGAAGCCTCAATTATAATGTGATGTGCTAAAGTGACCTGTGAAAAAAATAGGGCATTTCTTTTCTTTTCACCTTTGTGTGTCTTTTCGTACTTATATTTGTCTTTTTACAATGTATGTATATATATATATATATATATATATATATATATATATATACATATTTCTTGCCCATTGCTGAGCATAGTGGTTGAATTCCAAAAATTCAAAAATTCAAAAATTCAAAAATTCAAAAAATTCAAATTTCAAATCAAATCTGTCTCAACCTTTCCCCAAAGTTTATTTATTTATTTATTTATTTATATTTATAAACATTTCACAAAGGAAAGACAGACATGACATATTCCTTCGGGGTTCTGTTTACTTTTTTCTCAACCAACCTTGAACAACTATTTTTACACGCCAGCATTAGCATTCGCCTATTTGTCCATGCGCCTGTCAATCGTCAACTTTCCCCGCCCCCTAGAGGACAGCAAGTTTCTGCCCTATCATCCGCAAAGTGGACATTCTGGACTATTATCCACCTCAAGTACGTGTGTCATATTGTTATTCATTTGATGTTGAGTCGCTTTGCTGTATTCACTTTGTAGGAGCTTTGCCTGTAACTATAACCTCCGCTTCAAAGAGTCGAGAAACGAGGAGGAAGTGAGAACAGGTGCATGCTTATCTGGTAGCCGTGGCAGCGCTGCTCTGGCAATTCCATGTTTACGTCCAGGTTTGCAGCGTTTATTGTCTCAATCTGAAAGGTATTACTTATGTAACCGTCACTGTAGAAGACGGCAGATACTCCTTTGCGTCGTAAAATGTGATTAGGACGCTGTCATGGCAAACTGACAGAGGTTTCACCTCCCGTGTCCATTGCGAACTTGCCTCCTGATTGCGGCTAAGTGTTGCTAACTTGGTGAGCGTCAGTAGTTTCAAGTGTCAGATAAACAAAACGTGCTTTTGTCATTTACAGAATTGTATTTCTTGGAATGCAAATCCCGTGTTTTTATGGAATAACTCAAGACTCCCCCAGGAACATTTTTATTGTGTGTTGGCATGTTGGTGACATAAATTCAGACTTTTCCGTCATTGTATTCCATTGTATTTTGTTGTTTCTGTTTACTTTATAGGCGGAGTTACCTTTTGAGAATACAGGCGTGTCCGGAAATTTAATCGACAATGTCAAATTTTTAAACCAAATATTCTGAAAACGACAATGACCCTAATAACCGTTTTTGTTTTTGTTTTTTTGTTTTTTTTTTAATTCTATTTTCATTTCCACTTGCAGAATCTCCTCAGCAGACTGCCCCTGGCTGCAACATGGCCTCTTCCTCATCAGTTGGAGATAACCAACTGCAGAGGATAATCAGAGATCTGCGTGGTAATTCAGTTGTTCACACCTTCAATTAACAAGTGCTTGTGGGGACCATGGGACCCCCGCTCAGATCAGTGGGATCAGTTCATTCCACTTTGATTCTTGGAGTAAATTCCAGTGGAACAGAATGGATAACAGCTAGTTATTTTGATGCAGAAAAAAAAAAGAGAAAGCCCATAGCCTGTAAAAGGCTGTGGTGTAGCTTGTGTCCATGTAACAGCCCTTAGGTGTTGAAGAGAAGTGCATACATGCCTATATAATGTGTGTATGTTTACAATGAGACAAACAATTGGTTATTAAATACATTTCCAAATAAATAGAAATTGCATTTTGTAGTTTCTTGACATGTTGTACATGTGTAAAACAATCATCACGCCTCTTTCCTTCATCTTTTTAAAGTGTGTGTTGGTCATGCCATGATGCTGCTGTCTCAATCAGATGCCGTGTTGGAGCTGAGTAAAGAACATCAGGAGTGTGGCGAACCCATCACCGACGACAGCACCAACCTGCACAAGTTCTTTTATAAGCTAGAATACCTACTACAGGTAAGAAAAAAAAGGATAATAAAGCCCTTGCTGCCCTCAGAGCATTTTCAGCACTTATAATAGATAAAGATGGCTTGTGATTTATCACGCGTGTATCTGTGAGATGTGACAATAGAACTTTATTAATCCCCAGTAGGGAAATTCAATTGCTCCAGCAGCCTCACAGAGACATAAAGTGACAGATGTGCGAGTTTAGACAAAAAAAAAACTGTTATTGCAAATGATATTCTTGCAATTGTGTTCATCACATAGAATTGAAAGAGAAAGAGCCCTACGTTGTCATTGTAGGCGTAGGGTTGCAAAGAAAATATTTCAGCTACAACAGTGACGGTATAAGTCAAAATTAAAATAATAATTAAAAAAAAAAAGTAACCAATAACACTGAGTAGGCGTAAATACTGATACTATAAACAAATGTGCTTATGCTTGTGTCTCTTTAGTTTGACCAGAAAGAGAAGACTACCTTCCTTGGCCAGAGGAAAGACTACTGGGATTATTTCTGCGACTGCCTGATTAAGATCAAGGGAGCTAATGATGGCATCCGTTTTGTTAAGTCCATCCCTGAGGTAATCCTCCTGTGCAACACACACTCAGTCGCCCTGGGTGCCTCGGCCGGGCAGCAAACACAAATAACCATGCCTGTAACCATGGAAGTAATCCTCAAACCCGATCGGGTACAGTAGGACTGGGCGCTGCCGCACAGACTGCTTCTCAGGCGCACCCACTGAAACACACTGGTTCTTCCTCACCTTCATGGACGTCTCTAGCGGTGAGCCGTCAGTGTAGTTTGTTGAGTCAGAAGGATTCGCTAAGTAGTTTGTAGTGCATATGACATGTTGTACCTTTAGCAGTTTTATGCCTGACTCTCGTATTACCAAAAGGTTCACGTACAAGTTATGATGTTTGGTCATACATTTTTTAGTGATTGTTAAGGTCATGTATTGCATGTATTGTTTGAGAGTTTCGAGTTGATGTTTTTTGAAACAAAAGCTTTGATTTTTAAGCTTAAAACTGTTGCATTTCAGGCTTGACTGTCTGAAGATTTTAGATTTCTTGCTGTTGATTAGAATAATTATTTCAATTTGCTTTTATCTCTAAAAGTAATTGAGTATTTGTGACTGTGACTTCCTTATAGCCGTCCTTTTGGGTGGTGAGCGTTCCCAGACTGCTATTTGTTTGAGGACTCAAAAGCAAGTTGTTTTCAAATAATCACATTTTAACACGCATTGTTATTGCCTAGGCTGCCTATTTCTGGTGTTTTTCTGTAGATCCTGTGGTGACCATCCACTGTTTTCTGATTGGTAACTAATTGCAAAAAAAAAAAAAAATGTTTTGTTTTACTGCGGTACTTTCACTCTTGTTTTACTCTTCTTGCCCGTTGTGTTTGTGTCTGTGATGTTGCCCTCCAGCTGGCGGCCTTATGGAAGACCTGCGTGGCTGTTGTCTTAGTTAAATCCCTCCATCTGTTCATGTGCACATGTAGTCTGGGGTGGAAGACATGCTGCTCACTCTACCTAAAACATCTATGCATTCATGACCTTTGGGGTGGGGAGGGGGTTTGCTGGTGTCTTTACCAACAAAGAGTCCAAAAGTGTTTTCAGTTTTGTCTTCACAGCTTGTGCCAACTGAGAAGTTTTTTTGTTTTTGACGTCACCATGTTCTGTTTTTCCCCCCCCCTAAGAAACCACATTTACAACTCTTTCAAGATATTCAGCTGAAAAACCAAGCTGTTGAGAAAAGTCATCAGATTTGGTTTTTTATGTGTGACCCGTGTGTATGTTTATGACTGTTGTCAGCTGAAAACCTCGCTGGGCAAGGGAAGAGCCTTCATCCGCTACTCTCTGGTTCATCAGCGTCTTGCCGACACACTGCAGCAGTGTCTCATCAACCACAAGGCCACAGGGTAAGGGGAGGCAACCGCACTGTGGACAGTTTCATACGTATTTGTGTTTGTTTTTTTTTACGTTCTCACCTCTTTTTTCCATTTGAATATGCTGAGTGTGCCTGAAAGTGTCATGCCTGAGGAAGTATGAACTCTCCCTTCCCGATTCAAGTTGTATTTCTGTTTTTCCATCAAAATGAAACAGCCAGAGTCCAGCCAGATCCATCCACACTTAAAGCTCACTTCCTCAAATTTTCAAGAGTGGTCAGTACAGAGATGGTCAGAGACTCGTATCCAACAAACTCACAACAAAGCTGAATGGTTCTCTATCACTTTGTGCCAAAGACACAGCAAAGCATCTGCTCCATAGATAGAACACTTTGTCAATTGCTCAAAAACCCTTTTGAGTTATTTTTGGAGCTTAAAGAAGTTTGCAGTGTGGCGCAGTGTCGTTAGTTTGCGGCTTTTATTTTGTGAGGTACAGCCCTAATTTTCCTAAAGCTTTACTCAGGCCAACGCAACAATTAGAAAAGACTATATTAGCAACAATGCTTTTCTAACATCAGACTCCAACGTCAGGCTCTTCAGGAGTCAGGTGTTCCCTTTTTTTTCTTGAATGAAGCCTGGAATTTTATATAAGTAATATATGTTACCGTACCATAACATTTAGAGTGAGCACACAATCACAAAAAAAGAACAGGATGAGTATAAAAACCGTGATTATCGCTATCGTGTTTATTTTGCTTCTTATCCTGCTGTCTCCCATATTGTGTTTGTACTATTTTGTCTCAATTTTTGCACCTCATGTTTGTGCTTTATTATTTTCTTTGCCATGTTCAGAAACTCAAGAATCTTACAGCCCAGTTTGGCGTTTCTGTTTTTGTCCCTTTTGCTTTGGTAGTGACTGGTTCTACGCTCGGAGTCCCTTCCTCAAGCCCCATCTCACCGCCGACATCATCAACAACCTTTATGAGCTCAACCAGATCCAGTTTGACGTGGCAGCCAGAGGTTACGACCTTGATGCTGATTGGCCAAACTTTGCGAGGTAATGGCTACTTTGAATAAGGCTGGTGTACACTTGTTTTCCCGCAGCCCTTTCTTTCACAGATCAAAACCAAACATCAACCTTGAAAGTTTACCAATTACTTTAAAAGTGATCAAAGAGATTTATTTTCACACAAAGAAATATTCTGTCATCCACAAAGTTGCGTGGTTGAAAAACATTTAAGTTGACGCAGTAACACATTTTTTTGTGCAGTTAAT
The DNA here is from genome assembly GCF_046127955.1 of Nelusetta ayraudi. NCBI lineage: Eukaryota > Metazoa > Chordata > Actinopteri > Tetraodontiformes > Monacanthidae > Nelusetta > Nelusetta ayraudi. Next base: position 19,284,865 of record NW_027466061.1, on the reverse strand, counting down.
GTGAAATTGTGGTAGGGTAGATTTGGGTATTTCACAACTTTGCTTGGCACTTAATTATCTGGGCTGCACTTTCACAGCTCTTTTTTGTGTGTGTGTGTGTGTGTGTGTGTGTGTGTGTGTGTGTGTGTGTGTGTGTGTGTGTGTGTGTGTGTGTGTGTGTGTGTGTGTGTGTGTGTGTGTGTGTGTGTGTGTGTGTGTGTGTGAGAGAGAGAGATAGAGGCTGGTTGTGTGAGTGTTGATCACTATTCCTCCCATCAGCACCTCTGCCGAAAACATTTCGCTTTCTGCTCATTAATTTGCAGTGCCTCCGCAGGGAGTGGACTTTATCTCTTTTTTAGACATAATTTGTGTTGCTGTTAGGCACCACATTCTCCTAATTCTTATTTAAGTCTCCAATTATCACGCACGGCCACAACACCTACAGCGGCACACGCTATTGCCCAAGAGTCTGCTAACTTGAACAAGAGCAGAGCAATCGTCACCTGCCGTGTACGATGTTAAGCTAAAGTGTTGGCGAGAGGGTGCGCTTCACTGCAAGGGTGGTTTGGGGGAGAGGGAGCAAGGAGGTGTGCACGCGCCAAAGTTGTGGATCCAAGTGAGGATTATCTGCCACCACAGTGAGGTGTCTACTCCCAGTGAAGCACTAATGTGACTGCCACCTTGTCCGGGTGGTTGCAGAACACTTGCAGGCACAGGTCAATGGCTACTTTGGCTCAAATATAAAAGTGGGATTTATTTATTCGTGAGGCTGCGATAAGGCTTTGATATCCATCACAATGTCGCATTTATATATTGTTTGCTATTGTCTTCTTTAAATACAGACTAGCAGTCATCTTTAATACAGAGTAGATAATGACATGAGTCTGTCTTTGATGGCTCCTATGTTAGGCAACAGTCTATCCAGCTTGAAATGGACAACACAGGTCCAATAGTTATAAATGCATGCTATTATTGTGTATCATTGAACATTTTTTATATTTTCCGTTTGCTGTAGAGCAAATTATAGTGTAGATTTCATTTCCATTGAGAACTCTCAAGGAACTGAATTAATGCAATATCTACAAAACTTTTGCTCCTTTTCATCCATGATTGTCGTTTAACTTTATTCTTTCTTTATTAATATTTTCCAGTTCTGAAACATTATTTAATCAACAGATTTGTTGTTATTTAATCTCAGAATGTTTCATAGTTTGTAACAGAAACAATAACAGTTGCACTTTGGGCCACGGCTTGATTATCATTTGAGGCAAGGAACCCTGTTACTGTTTAAGGTTATCAGCATCAGAAGACATGGCTTGATTGGTAATGTTTTCATTCACTTCAATAATATTTTGCTTTTCCTGCCTTTCAAAACAAAGATACGTTTATCTATAAGCTCCATCGATAACGTTCCTCTTTTTTGCTTCATTTCCTAATTTCGGGCTGAAACTGAGCCACAGTAGTTGGTCAACCTTGTGACCATAAAGCAGCCACTTCTCTCAAGTTCTGCTTTCTTGTTGTCTGGTGTTCCTTTCTTACCTTTTATCTGCTTTTGAATGGCGTGTCTTGTCAAAGGCGAACAATAGGCTCTGCCTCGTCAGCCTTTTCCTGGAGGGCTCCCAGTCGCTGCTCCAGCGTCAACAGTCTTGTAAGCAACTACTCACACGCTCAGGTAAACACGTATTGACACAGATTAAGTACACTTGTGAAATGACTGGGTAGACTGGTTAGAAGAAGCTGATTGGGGCTCTCCTCCATTTACTGACCAGACACAGGAGATTCACCCGAATCCAGAGCTGAGTCACAGTCTTCTTGGTGAGCTGGAAGAACAGGGCGAGCCTTCCACCAACAGCAGCGCAGAGAACCTCCGCATTGAACTTGACCAGTCTGAGCTCAGACAGCGGCACCTTCAGCTGCGGGTTCAAGAGCTGGACCACGAGGCTGCTGAGCTGAAAGGTGTGGTGAAAGACCTGCAGGGCCGGCTGTCGGCAGTCCACAGAAACCAAGAAGCAGATGTTCAAACCTGTAAGGAAGCGATAAACTGTGAGCTCCAAGGCAGACTCGCGGCGGCGGACAACAAAAATATGGAGCTTCTCTCCAAGTTGGATGAAGCCCTGAAAGAAAAAGAGCAACAAGCAGCGGACTACTGCAATTCGGCCTGGAAGATCCAGGAACTGCTGGATAAACTCAAGACGGCAGAGGAGGAGAGGTTGGAGGCCAAGAGGGAGGCCGAGGACAGGGCCAGACAGTCTGAGCGCCTGTCCCAGGAACTCAAACTCAGGGAAGAGGAGTTCAAAAACAGTGAGGGGAAGCTGGCCGAAACCAAAGCCAAAGCCCATGTTGAGCGCGAGGAGGCACTCAGGCGGCTGGAGGAGCTCCAGAGTGCCATTAGTCGCATTCAGGGGGCGCTGACTTTGAAAGAGAAAGAGACGGGCAACTTGAGAGCCCAGCTCCAGGACCTGCAAGCGTCCCTGGAGTGCAGGGAACGGCAGGCGGATGAACTGAGGAGAAGACTGGAGGAGGAGAGGGAGGAGGAAGAGCAGAGATGCGGCACTGCCCACAGCTATAAGGAGGAGCTGGAGAGCCACCTTCTGGAAACGAAGAAAACACTAAAAAACAGGGAGAGGGAGTTAGCGGCCAGCTCGGAGAAAATTAAGCATTTAGAGGAGCAGCTGGAGAAGATAAACATCGAAGAAGGAAGCCTGTGCTCGAGGCTCTGCGATAATGAAGATGTGTCGTGCGATCCAAACCTCGACTACTACAAAGCCCAGTGCAGGCATCACGTCGAAGTAAATGCTCAGCTGCTCCAGACAGTCAAAAAGAACGAGGAGAGTATCGCAGAACTGACCAAGACCAGAGATGCCTTGCTGGAGCAGCTGGCTTCCCTGAGGGCTTCTGAGAAGCACCTCAGGACCAGGGCGGAGAGTGGGAAGATGTGCGTGGAGGATCGGGAGAAGAAGCTTCTGGATGAGAACCTGCACCTGGAGGAAACTGTCCAGAAGACCCTCGTCCAGAAGGAAGTGTCTGCCTCTCAGGTAAAGAAGCTGGAGTGCGAAAACAGGAAGCTCCTTGAAATGGAGTCCTCGTTCAAGAAGCAGTTAACAGCCACCCAACACGAGCTGGACGCGCTCACTGCGAAAACCGTACATCTTGAGAAAGACCTGACCAAGTCCCAGAGGGGCGAATCGGAAGCGCTTGAGAAGAAGCTGCAGGACACGGAGGCCAAACTCAGAGATCTGACTCTCAAGTGTGGCCTTCTGGAAGTCCGAGCACAGGAGCTGGAGGCCCGGGCCGCAGAGCCCCACGCCGAGAAAGGAGCGGCGGAGAGCAACGAGAAGATGCAGCACGGCCAGCGGGAGACCTCCTCGGCAGAAACCAAAGAGGCCCCGTTCAGGCTGGTCATAGCCGAGGCCCAGCTGGAGCTCAACCTGAGGGAGCTGCAGCAGCTCCGCCAGGAGGTGGTGGAGCTGAGGGCTCAGCTCCTGGTTGGAACGGAGGAGAGGGTGAAAACCCAGGCGCTGCAGGAGGTGACGGCGTCCTCCAGGGACGACCTCCGCGCCCTGGCGGAGCAACTCAAGGCCCAGGTGGAGGAGCTGAACCGCCGCCACGTGGACGAGATCCTCCGCTCCCGCGAGAGGGAGGAGGCCATCGTCCGGGAGCGCGACGGCGAGGCCCAGGCCCGGGCCGGCCTGGCCACGGAGGTGACGGCCTCCCGGGAGGAGCTCAACAAAGCCAAGCAGCGCTACGACGCCCTGTGCCTGGAGCACAGCGACGCCAGGGAGGCCCTCCACCGAGCCAACACCGAGACGGCAGAACTCGGCGTCCACGTGTGCATGCTGACCGCCGAGAACGAGGAGGCCCGCCTCCGCTGGGAGGGCCTGTCGACACGGCTGCAGGAGCTGGAGGAGGAGGCCACCCGGGAGGCCGAGAGGCTGAACGCCTCCATGGAGGAGCTGAGGCAGGAGAACCAGAGGCTGCTCGGCCAGCACCACCAGGAGGCCCGTTTGTCGGAGGCCAAGCAGGAGCTGCAGGAGGAGGTCCAGGCTCTGCGCTTCCAACTCAGCAGCCAAACCATTGACCACAGCGGCCAACTTCAGGTGAGTCACCCAGCGTGAGAAATCTCGTATGCACTAGTGTGCTCATCTCACCCTGTCACACTATGCTCGATTTAGCCGAGCAGCTCTCGGAAAAGAGAAGTTACTGCGCTGGCATGTTTTTTCCTCAGAATCTCTTGTTGTTTCTTTGAATGCATGACTGCACCGGTCATATTTGTGTAATAAATGTGTGCAAATGCAATGAGGCAACATTTACAACACCCAGATTTTCCCTAAAGTCCAAAAGCACCTTCTTCAATCACTGGACAGGGCTATTTGAGTGGTTAACAATTGGATGTTTAAAAAGCCTGCAAACCATTTCAGTGTCTGTTTTGTGTGCGTGCGTTGGTTTATCCAGACAGTGAATCAAGAGTCACAGGAAGTGAAACTGCAGCTGAAGACCGAGCAGGAGAGAGCATCTGACCTGCTGAGCAAACTCAAAGAGCTTGAGGTAAAAGCACACCCCTCTTTTCCCTTCGAGCCTTCTGGTCAACAGTAATCAGGTTGTTCTGGAAACATTTCCCATACAAGTACCCAAGTACCTGACATTTTAGTGACGTGGTTGAATTAATAACTCCAGCGTGCAAAATAAGAAAACAAAACGATGTAAAAAGATTACATGGCCTGTGACTGTGTGTGTGCATATAAAGCTGCAGATAACCATAAATCAGGTATATGGGTAAATAAAGTATCGCTAACATGCCGGTCACAGGCTTAATTTACAGAGAAGCAGAAATAATGTCTTGCTTTGCGGTGGTGACTGCAGGCGGGGAATCGGAGATATTGCCAACAGATTGAGGAGCAAAACATCCAGATGGTCGAGTCTGTAAATCTTATCCGGCAGAAAGAAGAAGAGATAATCCATCTGAAGGGGAATTTATCAAGGTGAGATACAGTATTCATAATCACACATTCTGGACCAAATTAGATCTCTGTGAAACAATGTTTGCTTTATATTCCGCGTGTCCGGTCTCGGAATTTGCTTCAGCGCTTTTCCCTTTGCTTTGAAGTTGAAGCGTGACACAGACACACGCTGTGCTTCGCACTCCGCAAACAAATCTTTTTTTTTTTTTACCCCCCTGTGTGCATATGTACATGTGCAGGTGTGAAGAAGCTCGGGCGGTGGCCGAACGGGCCTCCCAGGAGATGAGCGAGAACCTGCGCAGGATCACGCAGGACAAGCAGAGCTACGATCTTCGGACAGCCGCAGAGCTCGACGATCTTTACCGCACCAAAATCAATCTGGAGGAGCGGCTGGTGGAGTTAATCAGGTAGAAATTTACATATATACAAGCATAAGTATCAGCTTCCTTGTTACCCCCAGACTTTCTGTTTCATTCCAAATGCTTAACATCGGTTCCAAATGGCTACATATTAAACCCACCTCGACTGCAGAATCAGCAGCAGGGTGTGATTATTAATTATCAATTTATTGACCGCCTGTGCAAACATGTACAAACGTTGCTTCTGGTAGGGAGAAGGACGAGCTCTGGCAGAAGACCGACGCCCTGGAGTTTGAGCAGAAGCTGCGGGACGAGGAGACGGAGAGGGACGTCAACTTCTGCGTGAGCTGCAACAGTCAGTTCAGCTGGTGGCTCCGCAAGCACAGCTGCAGGTCAGACGGCTCTCTCTGCTCGGGTGTCAGTTTGTGGCTCTCCATTTAAAATGCACCCGTGACGTAAAACAGTTGATCGAATGTAAATGTCTGTGTGTATGCATAAAAATATAAAATGCTAAATATTCATAAAATCATTAAAAATAACAAAAATAATTGAAAATATGTTTTTGAATTATTATGAAAAAACAGTAATGTATTATGACTGTGACTGTTTTGCCATTGCCGCTGTTGTTCCAGTTTCTAGTATATATGCAAATAAGAACTCCTCGTGTGCTTGATCTACTGATATTAATTATATCTTAATAACTTCTCCCATTTTTCTCATCCATAATCATAAAATTATCTTTTTAAAAAAAAATCAAGAAATGCTGTTGTGCACATTTCAAAGCTGTTTATGTCTAACCAACAACAAAAACACAAATTAAAAACATCTGGAAGGACTAAAATGAATAAGCAAGGTGAAACCAAAGCTTGGTTTCAAAGTAAAATGCTTCTCTGATTCTATCGAGGCAGCACTTTTATTTCATTTGTGAGTTTTTTTTTTTAATGAGCTTATCATCAAACGTATTTGTCGTGCAATACTGACTGACAAACTGCAAAGATTATGTCATTACTTTCTAAATTAAGGCTGCATTGAACCAAAACCTGAATATCTATGCATGGCATCATTATTCTAAGTTTGGAAGCTTCTGTTTTAGCATTTATTTATTTGATTTTTCTAGTTTTCTTGACATATGAAACCACATGAGCGAGTTTCACTCACATCACATAATGTCTCATTTCCAGGCTGTGTGGGCGTCCCTTCTGCTACTACTGCTGCAGTAACACAGTGAGCACCCAGCAGGGCGGCAACAGGGAGCGCTGCTGCCTGGACTGCTACAACCAGCATAGTGCAGTGGTAGAGCGCCACCCGCAGGAGGAAGTGGTTAGCAGCACACCTGGGACGCCGTTCAGTCGTTTGCTACAGGCTGGCCGAGCTCTATCCAGTGCTTCAGGTTACAAAACACGCACGTGCACTGTAATTCTCAACTGGAGTCTGAAATCCAAACGGAAGAGATGTTGTTGTCCTAGGAGCTGACGAGGGCGACAAGGTGGAGGACGGTGTGTTTGACATCATCACAGAGGAGGAAGTGAGCGGCGTCTATGACAGCGACTCCTTCGCTACAGCTCGCTCTCCCGGATACGGGCAGCAGGGGGCAGCACAGATGTAAGTATCGTCTGTGGGTGGGTGTGTGACGTGGTCGTGGGGAGAAATGGAAGAGAAATCAGGGTGTTACAAGTAACTGGTGTGACACATTTTCCCGCCTCAGTCATCGCCTTTTCTGCAACAGAAATTCAGGTGTATTATTTTTTTTTTTGACTAGAAATCAGGATTGCTTTTTTCTAAAATTCATCTTTCTTTCATAGTTTATTTTACCTTTATTTACCTGTTGCCGGTCATTTTTTGTGGGGAAATTACAAGCCTTTGTGTTGCCATAAATCTTCACACGATGCCACGGATTACATGCAATGAACCCGTCCTCCCCATTAGGAACAGCAGTGCCAGCACAGGAGACGTCACGTCAGAAGACACTGAGGACCTGAGTGCTGCAGTGCAGGATGCAGAGATCTGCCTGCTCAAGTCTGGAGAGCTCACGTAGGTTTCTCGCACTCCGTTTCCATGGAGATTCGGCTCGCAAACAATCAGAAAACACTCCGCTGGTTCTGCTTTTAAAGAGCAGATGCTTTTCTTTTTTTTTTTCTTTGTTCTTCGAGTTGCGTTGATCTTCCTCCTCCAGCAGTGAGAAGTAAGAAGTGCACAGCAGTTATGTAGTATAATATCCCAACGCTGCTGTACATATTGGAGCTTTCTTACACACAGCTGTTAAAGTGATGTAAGAGAAAGACTAATGTCCTTTAAGTGCTGTATGAGTTTATATATTGACAAAACCCAACAATTGAATCCAATAGCTACATTTTCCTAAACAGGCAAGACATCAAACAGTAGAGCTGAAGCATCTTCTCATGCACGTGTACTCTGCTCTCTCTCCTCTTGCAGAACGTCTGTAAGCTTCACGGTGAACGACATCTCAGGGTTCGGTGACAGCTCCCGGGAGCTTTTCATCAAGTCCAGCTGTTACAGCACCATCCCCATCACCATGAGTGCTCCGGGTCCCACTGTCAGCTGGACGTTCACCTCCGAGCCCAAGAGCATCTCCTTCAGCGTGGTCTACAGAGAGAGCGCAGACACGCCGCTGGAGCAGGCCAAGGTCAGGACTCGCTGCATCCTCAACTGGATTTGCTTCAAGTAAAATTTAAGTGGAGGTGTGAGATGATATGTAAGACTAGTCACTGTTTCAAATGGGTGCGCGTGTTGCGACAAATTCTTCTCAGCAGGGAGCAAATTGTGTTTTTCTTTATAGTAAAAAATTAAACTAAAGTTAAAGCCATATGCAGTAGTGGGGTAAAGGTTTTCTGACACACTTAAGTTTTTACAGAATCTAAACTATTATTATGAAATATTTGCAGGGAGAAAAAAAAATTGAAAGCTGTTGTTGCATCTGACTGACATAAACAAAGCTTTTTATTTATTTATTTTTTGTTGAGTTGAAGAAACAACCAATGTTTTGTCAGTTTTGACCTGGTTAAAGCAGTGCACCTGCTGAAGGGAGCGAGTGGGCTTGGGGTCACTGAACTGAAAGAAATTGCACTAAATCGCACTTGCAGTATATTAAAAAATGCAGGGGTGTCTAAAATCCTTATTTTCCACCGCTGTATCCGGATTACAGATTACTTTCATAGACCAAGTCCATTTGCAAGATTCAAGATTCAAAGTGTTTATGGTCACGTGCAGCCAGACAAAAGAAGTTTCTCTGTGCATTGAATTTATTTCTTTGCTGTCCACACTGATGCTGAGTTAAAATAGATACACAGTGTCGTGTATTTCTGTAATGTAAACACAAATGCGTTGCGCCCTACAGGTTTTGATCCCGCTGACTCGCTGCAACTCTCACAAGGAGACCATCCAAGGGGAGCTGAACGTGCGAAACGCGGGAGAATACACGCTCGTCTTTGACAACTCCTTTTCCAGGTCAGTGGCTTGGAGATGATCTGTCGACATAGACCTGGACTGGATCAGGTGGCAGCAAATGCAAATCAACACTCCTATGTCTCTAATGTCAACCAGGTTCATCTCCAAGAAAGTGCTGTATCATCTGAGTCTGGACAAGCCGGTGGTCTACGACGGGTCCGACCTCCTCTGACTGTGACGTTGCAAGAGGCGCAGCGTTTTGTTAAAACTGACTCTGGGGCCAGAGGGCGTCGACGTTGAGCAACAGCAGGAAAAAGGTTACAACATTTTAGGAACGCCTCTCCTCCGCTCGCTGTCTGATTGCGATGCGTCGCAGCAGCGGTTGAATCTTGATCACACTGCAGCTGAGGAGCAAGAGGCGGTGTTCCGCTGGCGAACCGTGAGCGGGCGCTACCTTTTTCAGAAAGTGTGACGGTACAATGTAGCAGTTAGTTCAGCAAAGTGAGGTCGTACGGCCGAAAAACGCGATGGCCGCCGTTGGTGTAAATGTGAGGAAGGTCTCCTTTTGCAACAAGCTGTGCTATTTGAAGTTGCGTTTTACCCGTTTCCTCGTTTGTATTTTCAGTCTAAAAGAGAAAATAAAAACACTGACACAGAAATCGCACGCAGCATTACAAGGAAACCACTCAAAATGCTAAAGTAGGTCCGCACTAGTGGGAAATAATGTTTATCATAACGGACACTACTGACTTGCACAGCGAGTGGCAGGGTCATAAAACATGACAATAAAGTGCAGTATAAGTGATCCAATTGTGGGGTTTTCACATAATTCACACCCATTTTACCGAAATACTAACAAACATGTCGAGAAGCAAGATACATGTGATGGGGATTTAGCTGTTACTATAAAGTTTACATGGTTTAAAGTTCATTTTAGTTGCCTAAGCAAAGGGTACCCTGACCCAGTTTGTTTTACTAGTTCTATTGTGTGATGTAAGCCAATCGTTTAGTGTAACTTACTTTTTAAATTGATGTTTTATTCTTAGCATTTATTTAAAGATAGAGAACCAGTGAGGAAGGACCTGTAAGAGAAACAGAGTATTTTACAGTGTTACTTAGCTTTGTTGCCTTTTCAGCTGTCACATCTGACAAGCATGAATAACTATGCCATGTTGCAATCACCATCAATCACACGCAGGAGAAGCCGGACTGTTGTGAAAGCTGCAATCAAACCTTTGCGTCATTTGAGTTCGAATTGATCCTCAGGAAACCAGCTGTGACTCCTGTTTTTTTCGTTAGTGCTCTTAAGAAGGGAGGCCAACATTATTGTGCATGTACAAAAAAGTCTTCCTCTTCCATTGACGGTTAGGGTGGACAAATTCAGTGCTTTAAAACTTTAATCTGTTGCGCTTTAACATTTGAAGGATTTGTCTGACATGCAAAGCATTTAGCAAGGGAAGATTATGGAGTCGTAATGAGAACATTTCCTTCATGGACTCCTTTTAGAGATTTCATTTTTCACTTAAAGCAGTGTCATTTTCCTACAGAATTACTATAAAATTCAACATATAGATTTTAAAAACAACACATATTTCAGTCGTTTGAAAAGTTCTTTTTTTTTTTTTTTTTTACTTAAAGGCTATAATGTTGAAATTGATCTTTACTCACCACTCCATTGATTTATTGACTTGAATTTGAAATGAGTTTTAAAAACAATTCATAATGTCTTCCACTGCTTCTAACCATTTTTCATCTCCAACGTCGATCATGAAGTTTGAAGATTCAATGTATGAATTGTATTTTTATACTGAAGAAGTGATGTATTGCCAAATATACTTGGAGGGATTCGTCGACTTTATTGCGTCTATTTTACAAGAAATGCAACATGGCGGCTGGATATTGCACTTTTGAAATGGCTTTCTGTTAGTCTGCATCTCATGAGCCTGTGTGCCACCTAAAGAATGTTTTTTCTAGTCCTTTTATTTGTATTTAGTGACTGTGACTCTAGGTGTTGGACTGCTGCTGGACTGGTTGGTGGGAAGCTATCACTCTCTGACTGGTGGTGGACATATGTTCTATTCTAAAAGAATTTACATCATGAAGATTTATAATGGAAAAGATTTAAGATGTGAATAAATAAATAATGATTGTGTGAAACTGACCACAGTTGGCAACTCCATTTTTTCCCACTAGCAACTTTCGGACAGTGTATTGTTCACATTCCAAATAGTTTGTTCTTTCACCTGTTTAGCCTAAGAGCAAGCTTCACATTGTGGCTTGCTGTGATGCACTGCAGTGTTTAACTTGACTGTTGCCAAAGCCAGTCAGGAAAAAAAAAACTAAACTAATCTTTTACACATGAGAAAAGCTTCCAGTGTGTTCTTTCTTCTTGCAGTGTCAAAATGTCATCCAGTTCTAAAAACAGTTACTCCTGCAATGTGTACGCAAATTGCCTCTGCGGCGGCTAAGCTAGCAGTCCTCCCTTCCTTGTCTTCTTCTGGGGCTTGCAATGGCTGTTGCTTCCTGGTTTGACCAAAGTAATTCAAGACTCTCTTTATTGGAGGCTGGAAAGATGGTTGACCAAGATTTCAGAGTTGTCTCTGCAATATCCACCGATAGACACGAGTTGATGCACAAGTTAGAAATAGGCTAAATGCTTTGCTGTCTGCTCTTGTGCTGCGCTTTTCCTCCCTTCCTGTTGTAAACTTAGTGCACCAAGAAAAAGCTGCTGAGAGGTAACGTATTATTCTCTAATTTTCCCTTATTTTGTTATTTAAAGTGCATGTCCTCGACAACGTGTTGTTCTTGCACCGGGTCCGTCTGAGAGAGTGTTTATGTCGCCGAGGCCATTCTCCCCTTCTCAAGGTTAATGATCTCATTGTAAATCATGTCACATTCTCCTCCTCCTCCTCCTCCATGGCTCTTCTCTCTCCTGTCCTGCCTCCTGCCCACCACCGTCGCACTGCACACGTGTGAACTGGCGTGTGCCGGGCCAGGCCTGCTTGTTTATAGGCACGAGTGCACCTTGAATGTTAATGAGCAACGTGAAGCGTGCAAACGTGTTATCAATTCACAGATGGGAATATTCACACTTGTAAATCTGCAAAAGTAAATACTTAAAAAAAAAAATAAATAAATAAAGTGCGTCCCAGTCTAAAAGGCTCTGCTCAATATTCCCATCCAGCACCTGGAGGCCTTGGAAACATGAAAGCGTCTCTTCCTCTGACCACCAGTGTTGCCCGTCGCATGAATTTGTGATCCGCTCCGCGTCGAAGTTGTGAGACGGTGGGCTGCCTTGGGTTCCTCTCACAGAGAAGCTCCGCCTGATGCGTCAGTCATGCCGCATTTGTCCACGTTACCTGGAACATGTCATGAGTCATTGGTTAGAAGTGCTTTTGCATAAAGCGGCGTGCTCCTCACCGAGAGAGAGAGAGAGAGAGAGAGAGAGAGAGAGAGAGAGAGAGAGAGAGAGAGAGAGAGAGAGAGAGAGAGAGAGAGAGAGAGAGAGAGAGAGAGAGAGAGAGAGAGAGAGAGAGAGAGAGAGAGAGAGAGAGAGAGAGAGAATATGATTTGCACTGTGTAATTTGCAATGAAAGGTGTGATAACCTGCTCTGTGCTCTGGAACACTATCTGAAAAGCTGCCAAGTGACACTCAATAATGTAGTCTTTTTAAAGAGAAAGAAAAACCTAGTGTGACTTCAGCGGATTTTCATGCAGTCATTATAAAGGATTACAACAGAAGCCATTAAAGGCTCCACATTATACCAATTCTCTTTTCATCCTGGAGTCCAGTGGAGCTGCCTCACACCATTATTTTGCAATTATAAAAAGAGAAAAGGAAAAACCCTCAAGATCTTTAGACAGCAGCATATTTGGCCGTCTAGGAAAACTACTCAGTTTACACTTCCAGCTAGAACTGAGATTTTTGATGAGACTTTTGGGAACAGACGAAAACAAATCTTACGACCAGGGCCTACAATGTTCTGGCAAGACCGAGGTAACAAGGGGCGACTATTCAGGCTATTTTTTTGTCAAACGGCTTCACTTAATGGAGATGCAGTGGTTTTACAACAATGTAAACATTTCAATATTTTCTCATGTCCACATCTGTAAATTTGGCCTGTGCCCTCTGTGACATCATAGAGGGATGATATCTAGGACCGTGTGCTGTAGCCAGGGATGCATTCCCAGAACTGTATACCGGACTTCCAGCACTCCGGTGCGTCAATGTTTCTCAGTGGTCGCTTGAAGTACTGTAGCAAAAAGTCCCAGTCAGCACAACAAGCAGTTTTCCTGTAGACGTGGTACAAAGTCATGGTTCATAACAAATCCTTCTGTTGTATCATTTCTATCTGTAGCAGTGGACTTCTAATCTGTCTAAAAAAATATTCCAGACGATTTCCAGTGTGCGGCCTATGGGCAACAATAACCGCAATAAAGAAATAAACACCTGTGAAATGGCTGACAGGACACCTTTGACCTGAAACCTATAGTTCATAATAAATCTTTCTGTTGTAGATTTTTGAGTCATGAACTTCTAATCTTTCAAAAAAAAAAAAAAAAGAAAAAAAAAAAAATAATAAATATATATATATATATATATATATATGTGTGTGTGTGTGTGTGTGTGTGTGTGTGTGTGTGTGTATATATATGTATATGTATATATATATATATATATATATATATGTATATGTGTGTATATATATATATATATATATATATATATATATATATGTATATATATATATATATATATATATATATATATATATATATATATATATATATATATACATATACATACATAAAATATAAAATCACCAAAAAGAGTTTGTTCCCAGCGTGACATCCCAGTGTCACACGTGCGGTGTCTTGCCTCGTTCTGAATGGCTGATTGGTTGTGTCCTGGTGCATCATGTGTGTTACGGAGGCACTGCTGCTACTATATGCTCTATAGGCCACATAATGTAGAAGAAATCAGAAAGCCACTGAAATTTTTAACATATGTTTAAAAACACTTGTTGAATGAAGTTTGCGTCCTAAGAGACCTTCATCAATTTTTTTTTGTATTTGCCCCCTGTAAAGAGACCATGAACTTGAAAGACACTTTACCAAAAGCCTCCCTTCCTATTTCTGTGGCCGCCGACGCAACATTTTGTCTCCGCGTCTGCGCGTGCTTGGCTGAAGGACACGCACATTTCTGGAGTCTGTGACTGCACAAGCTGCACCGCAGTTACGGCCGAAGAGATGTGAACGCCTTGTGCTCGGGGCTCCAGCATCTCCACGTGGCAACATGCGTGGCAGCTTCTCCTCCCCACCCACGCTGCCGGAGCTCGTTTCTATTTAAGGTTGAGCTCAGACACCTAAGCATAACGTGTGCCGGTGTGACACTGAATTAGCATAACTGAATAAAGATGGGTCACTGTGACTTGGCAGCCTCTCTGTGTAATAGAGGGCACCGTTATGAACTTGGCACTGTGTGTGCGTGTATGTGTGCATGTGTGTGCGTGTGAGTGAGTGAGTGAGTGAAGGAGAATGAACCTCCATCTGCTCCATTACTGCATGTGCACGTTTTCCCTCTCAGGACAGTTTGTCTCCTGCAGCTCTGCAGCCTCCCTGCAGTGACAGTCATGTCATCCTGCACTCGGACGCTTTGCTCCTGTCATATAAAGTTGCACCCTGGCTGTCAGGGCTCCCGTCAGGGCGGAACCCTCCATCATCCCGAGCGAGTGGCCTGTCCAAGGCCTATGAGCGCACAGTGAGAAACCTTGTTCTGTTGGCTGCTTCCACTTCTTCCGCCACCTCAGAGGCTCCTACTGATCCTGCGTCTTGAGAGTTGGACTGTATTTGTTTTCTGCATAAAGATTCTCTGCATGCTTTTGCATCTCCATTTGCGCTGTTGTTGCCACAAGTATCAGATGGCAGTGAGATGTGTGTTTTGTTTTATTTTTTGTGGACTTTTTCTCATCTGCTTTTGTCGTATTTGTTGTTTCGGCCCCCCTGTGGCACTCAATAGGAGCAGGGTGATCATTAACAGGAGCAGCTTTACAGCTTTCTGTGCTAACGTACAACGTATGCAGCTAAGATATATTTCCCAGTTCTTTTCCATTTCTCAATTGGTCTGCCCGCAAATCCCGGCCATCGCAGACTAAACAGACAGA
>NW_027466061.1:18920000-19265000 GCF_046127955.1 Nelusetta ayraudi | reverse complement strand
TGTGGATGAACGACAGAGTTCAACGTCTGCTTCGAGTTACTTTAGAACACAAAGCCGGAAAAGGTCCTTGCTAAGGTTGACTTGGAGTCATGCCAGTAAAGGTTCGCTCACATTTTTGCGTTTCCTGCCTCAACATCGCGGGCCGCCAGCCCAAAAGAAAATAAATAAAAAGTAAAACAGGATGTTTGCAAATCGTTTCCGTGGTGTTTAGTTTCACTTTGCACACAATCCACGATCGATTCGCGAGCACGGTGGCTACGGTATCAGCCGCGTGCTTGTTATTGTGCTAGACATGAGCTGTGGGGCTGCCAGCAGCAAGTGCGTTGCGCACGTAATAACGCCATCAACATGAGTTTATCATTATTACCGCTAGATGACAATATTCTTACCGCGGTGGTAACTGCCTCGTTGGGGTTCGAAGCGAGCAGAGCTGAGACCGTATGGGTGACGTAGCAACCTGCAGGGCACTGATTGGGTAATCGTTCTGACGAAAGGTGAGTGCGACTCTCCTCGAACAACCAACCCGCCATTTTTAAAAGGACATCAGCGGTAGGGCGGCACTGTATTGTTCCACCAGCGATTTTTCTTTTTGACAAATAATGGCTCTGAAAACTTCCCCGTGGACCAACGATGAGGTCAGCGCTTTTTTGTCCCTCGTTGTGGACGAAAAAGTACAGAGAGATCTAGAGGGCACGATCAGAAATGTTCGTGTTTTAATGGAGATATCGAGGCAAATGCACCTCCGTGGATACGACCGCCCAGCAAAACAATGTCGCGAGAAGCAAGAAAAACTGAAATGCAACTACAGAAAAGTTAAAGACTCGAATAGCAAAAGTGGTGCTGCTCGTACGTCGTGGCGGTGGTATGAGAAAATGGACGCCATTTATGGCCACAGGCCCGCGAACAACGGGAGGGAGAGCGGGCTGGATTCCTCGAAGACGGGACCACCAGCAGACGAACTGGCAGAGGATGGTGAGTCGTGCTTTCTTTCACAAAATTGTTTTCATGAGATTAAAAAAAAAAATGTTGCTCCTGGGGCTACAGCATTCTTATCGATTTGCACATATCTTTTCGTTTCTGCCTTTTGTCTGAGCTCTGTGGGCCTACATCCTCGCCTGAAGTCGATGCGCCCACCGCGAGCAAGCTTTCTTCGTCTTCTTCTTCTTCTTCTTCTTCTTCTTCTTCTTCTTCTTCTTCTTCTTCGTCGTCGTTGTTACGTGCTATTTATTTTAGGTTAAGATTTACCACTGTCTACTGTCGTGTTTGTGTTGATTTAGACAATGTTTTCTTTTTCAGAAGAACCGATTGCAACGTTGGAAGTGTCGGACTTGTCTTCGGTCCTAGAACCGCCAGCCTCCCCTGCGTCCACCGCGTCCACCATCATCCCTCCACCGTCCGACATCTGCTGTCCTTCACCCTCCAATAGCCATGAGAGGTCCTCGACACCGACGCCGTCGTCGCTCTCACACTCCAGTAAAGTTGACCGTTATAACACACCTTTTACCGTTTTATTTGAAATAATACGAATAATTGTAAAGTTAAAAACAACAACAACAACAACAACAATAATTTATATATATATAGACACATATATATATTTTTTAGGAAGGACCAGAAGAACTGGATTGGACATTACAAGTGTCTTGTCGCACATGAGGAAGGATGAAGAGCTAAATCGAAGACAGCGTGATGACCATGTCAACATGGTCCTGCAAGAGGCACGTGAGGCCAGGGAGAGCGAGGCGGTGGTGAGGCGCGAGAAAATGGCACAGAATGCCACATTCAACAACGCCTTCCTCGGCAGTTTGGAGAGACTCATACAAGCAATAGCTCAGAAGAAGTAGTTCTTGTGCCGCTGTCTTTGTGTTCTCTTTTTTTGCTGTGAGTTATAGTAATATACTCATTTTCAATAAAGGTTTTTTTTTCTTATGTCTGTGTAATGGCTACTCATTTATTAGTTTTGTTAATAAATTGAAAAGAAGTAATCATGAACCGAAGCTTGGTCTACACTGATTTCACTGTATTATACAAATTGTTATCACTATTGATAGATACCCTTACACCAGCAACAAGAACAGTTTTATCTAAATTTGACAAATGTGGGAGATCTGTTATATTTTGCTAAAGCTATGCTAAAATAGTAATGCATGCTGTCGTAATATCAATGAATGAATCATTTTTATTTCGAATAATGCAACCTTATTCCAACCAATAGGTCGCAATTCACGCAACTTTTTCCACTGCTTCACCCCACAAACTGAAATACAAAATCCTTTCATATTAGTACGAGCTCTTCTATGCTTAAATTTAAATGATCCCCTTAAACAATAATTTTCTTCAGCTAACATAAACATTTTGTGTATATTGTGAGGTAATTGGTTATTTTTTGCTTGAAACAGTATTTGCACAGTTTTGAAGTTGACCAGGTCAGTAAATTTAAGAATTTTGGACTGTAAAAATTTGTATGATCAAGATACCGAGCTTTGTGAAGGATTCTAATGACACATTTTTGGATAGTGATTAAAGAGTTGTTTGACTTGTACGTATTTCCCCACATCTTGGCAGCGTAGCTTAAATAGGGTGACACCAGTGCACAGTACAAAATTCTAAGTGAGTAATGGTTAACCCTTGTGTTGTCTTGACAAAAAAGTTCAAGATTGTTGACAGATTTTTTTCCCCTTTGAATATGATTAATTCAGAAGTAATTACTTCACATTTATATAATAGCAATAATAAACATTTATTGTGTAAAAGAAAAAAGTGTTATGAGAGTTGGTTTGTGGTACATACATGATAAAAAAAATTTTAAATTGACTTGAATTGATAAATAACAGGATGTTTCATGCAAATTAGAATTTGGATTTAAAATTCCTTCCTAGTTGCTTTATTTTGGGGGTTTGGTTGAATGTTAAGATCACACAAGGGTTAAGGAAATGTTTTGCTCTGTTTATTATTGCATTGCTTTTGGACAATTTAGAATATATATGTGTTTTATCTGTGGTTCTGAGCTTCTCATCAATAATTGTCCCCAGGAATTTAATCTCATGTACTCTTTCTATGTTGACCCCATCTATTTGAATATTTATTTGTGTGTTCAAGTCATTCATTCATTCATTCATTCATTCATCTTCTATACCCGCATATTCCTATTCAGGGTCACGGGGGTCTGCTGGAGCCTATCCCAGCTGTCTTAGGGTGGTCACTTGTCCAGGGACAAGTCGCCAGTTTATCACAGGGCCAAAACAGAGAACCATTCACACTCACATGCACCCCTACGGACAATTTAGAATGTTCAATTGACCTCACATGCATGTTTTTGGAGTGTGGGAGGAAGCCGTAGAACTTACGCAGACACAGGGAGAACATGCAAACTCCACACAGAAAGGGCCCAGGTCCGGGCCCCCGGAATTGACCACAACCTTCTTGCTGTGAGGCCGCAGCGCTAACCACTGCGCCACCGTGTCGCCTGTGTTCAAGTCGTTTTTCCAAAATAACATGAATTTTGTTTTATTCAAATTTAAAGATAATTTATTAACATCAAACAGGTTTACATGCAAGTGTCAGTTTTTGTTATGAAAATAATGAAATTGAAGAAATCTCATTTTGAAAGACACTTTATTTACACAACAAGATTTGGTACAATGTCTGCATTACTGCATCGCATACTTTTCTGCCACCCTCGTCTTCAGACTGTGGCAGCACCACACTTGTTTCTGCCATTGTTAACTCTGACACGTCCCATGTGTTGTCAAAGCTCTCTTCATGCGTCTCACACAAGTTATGCAGAGCACAACAAGTGAGCACCATGGACCTCACTAAATCAACATTGCAGTCATTTCTTTTCATTAAGCAACGCCATCTTCCCTTCAGCCTCCCAAATGCATTTTCCACAACCACTCGAGTTCGCCTGAGTTTCTGATTAAATGAATGCTGCTGCTGATTCAACCGTCCGGTGTCCGGGAATGGTTTTAGGAGCCAGTCTTGTAATGGATATGCTGAGTCTCCTATGACGTAGTAGCCAGCAGACACAGTTCCAATGGTCCTGGTGTGTTCAGGGAAAAGATTTCCCCGGCTGGCCAACTCTCAGATTGAAGACAGTCTCAGCACCCGTGCATCATGCAAGCTCCCTGGCAGGCCGCAGTTTGTTGCAGAGATAGATGAACGTGCCTTCGGTCATCTGGAAGTTCTCCAGCCACTGGGCATCCGTGAATGTCGGAACAATGGCGTCTCACCACTCGGAGGATCGGTTGTGGGCCCAGACCGTCGGTCATCTTCGGTGAAATCGCGCTAGCAAAGCGATCTGGAATACACACACGATAAACGATTGTTTTAATTAATTAAAAGACCTTGTGGTTAGAACGTTCGAATACGAAAAGTATGATGACTAGCAAGCTAGCAATTTTACTCACCTGCTTACGTCGTTTTGCGCGCAACATCTCGCGTGAAATTCGTCCATCGTTTGGTACAGTCGACGGTATTTCGCAAGCGTGTTCAATCGTGCCGCCCGGAGTTTTGCCCGACTTTGTTCTTTTTGTTAAAAAAAAACAAAAAAAAAAAACATCCACAGGCAGAGTAGCAGGCATAACACAACCTCCGAGTCGTCCAGTGTTGCGCCGTTCTCTGTCGCACGGAAATTACGCTTTGTGAACTCCTCTCCCGCCTTTACTGCGGTGACTCCGCCCACGCTCAGGTACTGGCCAGGCTTATGGAAATACCTTCAACCGAGCTGGATTGCAACAAGCAGCGTCCCCCTGCCGTTAACATCCTCTCACTTGTCACCTTCACTTCCGAGCGGTGCTTCATCTCTGCACCTTGACTGCTACCTCTTTTTCTCAGTTTCATTTGCACCTTTCTTCCTCCCGCTATCAGCTGCTCCCTCCCTGAACTTCACAGCAAGTCTCTTCCGGTGCTCCGTCCTGTGTGTCTTGCTAACAAAACAAAAAAAAGGAAAGAAAAAAAAAAGATGAAAGCCAGTCACTTCAGACATTCATGTCTTTTTCTGTCTCCCAAATCGCACGCAAATGTGTGCACCCGGTGCTCCGAGTTGCCATAGCGATGGGAAGAGGACGAGTGATGACCGAATGGGAGGAGGATTGTTCATGCGCTGCAGTCGCCACAGGTTGCCGCACTGATTTAGACATCCTCACCACTGGCCGTCCACAGCCGTGACTGTTTGTGATAGATAATATTTAAGAGACTTTCATGAAAAATAAATCTCACCACCGTATGTGGCTTCATTCGGCTCTCACTTACATGGAAGATAAAATCTGTCTCTCAACTTCACCGCCGCATTGCTGCCACTTGTTCATTCAGCAGTGTTTGTGAATGAAAGGCTGAGCACACTGTCTCCATGCAAATCAAACCGTTTCCAGGAGACCAGTGAGTCAATGCAAGGTGATGTAGGGTTTCTGCTTTTTTTATTTGTTTGTTTTTTGCCTCATTTATATGTGTTTGTTACAATCTCAGAGGTTATATATATGTATATGTATAGATAGATAGATAGATAGATAGATAGATAGGTAGGTAGGTAGGTAGGTAGGTAGGTAGATAGATAGATAGATAGATAGATAGATAGATAGATAGATAGGTAGATAGATAGATAGATAGACAGGTAGGTAGATAGATAGATAGGTAGGTAGGTAGGTAGGTAGGTAGGTAGATAGATAGATAGATAGATAGATAGATAGATAGATAGATAGATAGATGGATAGATAGGTAGATAGATTTCAGATTACTGAAGTCTCTTCCTGTTCTTTTTAGTCACCATTCTGCAAAGATGAAAACCAGATCCTATGTCCAACTCCAACATGTTAACTGCAATAAGCAAAGTCTTTTCTTTCCATGAAATGTTGAATAGGCTTAAGTCTCACGCAAAACCCACATTCACTTGTTTACTCCAAACGGTACATTTATGGAACTCCAGGCCATTGCACTAAATATTTAGAATGTACATAGTAGTAAAAAAATAAAAAACATGTTGGTGCGTGTTTAACACATCAAAGACAAGCCCCGACATGTTTGTCGGTGAAACCCTGACTGAGGCCCTGCAGGGTTTCAGTCTTTCTGGAAGGTGAAACGGTGCATTAATGCTACACGGAACAAGGTCTGGAAAGATACAAAAAGAAAAAAAAATGGTGCCGCTAGGGCTTCTTGATTATGGAAAAAAATCATTATCACGATTATTTTGGTCAATATTGAAATCACGATTATTCATTTTTTTGTTTTTGATGCATTTTTGTCTCTCACTCTCAAAAAAAAACAAAAAAACACTTTACTTTAATGCAATGCAACAACATTCCAAATCATTCCAACATTTTTGTTAATGACACCCAACAAATTGCATGGGTAAGAAATCACTGTAATGCACATTAACTTCAGAATAATTTTAGGTGAATATGGCAAATGCTGGCAAGGTTACTTGACAGTTTTTTGGGAGAAATACCAGCCTGTTAACATGATCAGATTTCAGAGATGAGCTCAAGCAAGAAACACTCGACTCGACTCAGGCGGTGGACGACGAGAGAATAGTCAGCCACGGCAATATTTGAAAACATGTATGAGGACGGTGAGTGTACTGTGACCTCAAGACTCAAGACAAAAACTTTAGTTTTAAGGCCATTTGCAAAGTACAGCCGCTGAATCATGTCGATAAACTGTTTGCCATCACCGGTAACGCCATGTTCTGCTCGTGTGTTGTGTTTGCTTTATTGCTTACACATATTTTACTTTTATATATTGTTATTTTCTGAACCATAGTATTCAGAATCATGTATGATGAATAAATTACTATACCCAAAACCCTGAGGCACAAACACTTTCACTTAGTTCTATATGCTTCTCTGGATAGATCATTTGCATCAGCTAATGAACCACTGGGCCGATCATCAGTGAGAAGAGCGTGTGAAGTGCTGAACTATTAATCTCCCCTGCATGTAACTAAAATAGAAGTGTCACAGCACCTTCATTTCATTGAATGTTAAAGATTGAACCTTTAAGAATTCCTGAAGTGCATGTATGCTGTGACAGTGTGGTGAATTCTTCAGGTGGCTTCGAGGGATGTAGATGTTGAAGGAGTCTTCGCTGACACCGACTTGGTTGTATAAAAACTGGTTTATTTGCAAAGAAGTCAGAAATCAAACAGGCACCATGGAAGCCTGGGGATGTCTCTTGGCCAGATGTGAGCAACTCCAATGATCCTTTGTTCACATCACCTCTTATACCCCCAGTAACCCAAGAGGAAGATACTAGGAGTGGGGGAGAATGTATATGTTCCTTAGTTGCACCCCCAACGTCCATCTGGTTATGATTTGATGGCAGTGGACACTAACCAGGCCATATATGGACACAAAGACGCCCTTAGTGAAGGAGTGCAGCAGGGTCACTGCTGAGTTCAAATGAGTTCATATACATAAGCTCAAATGAGTTCATATACATAGGTTCAGATACTACAACAGTAACATGCAAAGTAAACCAAGTGAACAGAGAGACTGAGCTGGTCGTAGACACCCACACACACATGCCCATTCCCTCATGCTTCTTGCAGAGGGAAGGCGTCATAAGAACTGGGATACAGCCCAGAGGTGCTAAAATATGCCGTCACAGGTGGGAGAAGAGCGCCACGATTTAATCACCTCAAGAGCAGACGTCATGGAAAATAATGATAACCCCAGTAGTTGACAAATTACTGGAGGGCAACAAATATTTGATTTCAAATATAAAATTTCATGCCCAGCTTTAAGTCATGCTATTTAAATTATCTGAAAATAATGTATATGAGTAAATTATATGTATTATATGTATTATTATATGTATTATTATTATCATTATTATTATTATTATTATTATTATTATTATTATTATTATTATTATTATTATTATTATTGCTTGATTCTGTAAATGTAGTACAGACACAAAACTGTGATACAATAATGTACATTAAATGTATGTATATGTAAATAATATGTAATCACATTTATATTATATTATAAGTGTTTTCTTAAAATCACTTTGCTTTGCAGTCTTTTTCCCTCTTCAACGGTTCAAAAGAGTTCTGGTCAGTTCTGGTCAGCCCCAATAATATGAAAATACTACCTACACCTTGGAACACTACAGTACAGACACAGTAAGTGTTTACTTCGTGTGACTGAAGGATCTCTGTACTGAATACTGCGCGTGAACCTATCACAAGACTCTTGAAATCTTTCATAGAGCCTCATGGTACTGCCAGAATCTGAGATCAGACATGTAGCATTTTTGGCCTACATTTGCATTTGTTCATATTCTTCCTGTTTTGCTCTCTGTTTCGGCTCGCCAGAAGTGTTTATGTCTCGCAGGCTGCCGACATCTCATGCTCATTCGCATCACTAGGCTTCAGAGTCGCGCAGCGTGGCTCTTCCTCCAGAAACCCAACCAAACATCTGTCTTTCTATCCGTCTGTCTGCCAGCCTTCTTCCGCCTGACGCCTAGTAAGTAGATAGCTGCCATGCCACAGCTGAAAAGATTTAAGTGATCAAGCAGTGCCTCGGATGCATCATGATTTATTTTATGTTGAAAGTCTTATTTTTGCATCTGCAGAAAAAACTTTAGTGTTTCTGGCTAGAGGCAGGCATGCATGGAGAGCCATTTTAGGGTTTTTCTTTCGCTAGTACTTATTAGGAAGTTCTTTCTGTGACCTGCCTGATTTGTACCTCTCTTTTGTCCTGGAGTGACTTTAGATCAGGGAGAAAATAGAAGTATGGTCAAACATCACTAGGGTCATGTACTGCAACCATCTGAAGAGCAGCTTTCCTGACCTCGGTCTTTTAATTTCTCCTGCTCTTAGTGCCTGCGTCAGAAGATGGATGGTTGTGAGTCATTTTCTCGCATCTGTGTCCATTGAAAAGTGTGTGAAAAGATTGCTGTTTCCCTTCACGAGTTCCACTCAATGAGCTGTGCAACAACCTGGTTGACATCATCCGGGTTGACGCAAACACAAGCCTTATTTCAGACCCTTGGAATCTGGCCTCTCTTTGATTTAGCGCTAAAAGTCTCCATTGGGCCTGTGATCATGACAAAATCAATAGACAGAAATTATACATGTAACAAGTGGATATATAAATATCTGACAAGAGAAACAAAGACCATTATTGGTTGTATTCATCACTGGAAGGTCGGTGTATGTTCAGTTTTAAGGAGTGAAACATTTAACAGGTAGTTTTCAAGGAAGGTTTCATCCATTTGCTTTTCTTGCTATTTGTCAGTCATGGCTCTGGTGACATTTTCTGTTACACACAACCATTCTTTACTTTTGCAGAGGAATGGAAATGCACCCAGTGGACGTCTTTATTGGCCAAATGAAAAAGAGCTTCCTTTTTGTTTGTGGCATTGGCGGGAAGACACAACAGTCCAACCTTTCCCCAAACAACATGTTTTTGCCAGAAATAGCCTCCTAGACTGGCCTGCAAGTGAGTGAGGCTCTTGCAGAAATGTTGAATTCTTAACGAAACTAGCTTGCAATTCTCACGAGAGCTGTTAATGTAGATCGACACTACTGCTCCAGCAAGCAGTCAGAGTGAACAGACAAACTGTGAGCAGTGTTCATCACCAACAAGCAGTGCTCCTTCATGCTGCCTTAGGAGATCCATGAGATCTGTGCCATCCGAACAGAGCAAATGGTCACTGTGGCTCATCGAAAAGCCCCAGCTGCTCAAATGAAGCCCGGAGGTGATGCAGCTGGCCTCCGCACGCCACATGATTAGTTGTGTAAAGTCGAATGATAGTAATTAAAACGTTGGACATGGCAACCATAATCAAGTGAGCAACTGCATCTTCGCTAATGTGTTGGATCTTCATCATCCTTTTCTCATACATACATGTCATTTTCCCTTTTTCACATTTTCTTTTAATTCCTGCACCGTATCACGATTTGGGCACATTCGGTACAACTATTAGCTAACGGAATTATACCTAATTATCTCCCTCTTTTCTTGAATGTGCACAGACGACAGACACAGCTTTCACCTGCAAGCTGCTTTCCTCAGCAAAGTACAGGCAAGGGGGAAAAATGATAGAGGTTGAGCTACAGACGTCACTGTCTGCTCTTTCTGCACAATATTACTCTAATTCTGAGTTTTTATAGATGTTTCCAGCCATTACGTTTACGTTTACGTTCCGAGCCTATAGCCTGAGGGCAAGAGGTAACACAGAAGGGGGAGAGGGGGATGAAACACAAATGCGTACTTTTCATGAAATAGCACAGACACGATCATCCAGAACATGGCTAAAAAAAAAAAGGAAGAACAGAACAGAGGAGCTGCATTTTTGGCCAATTAGTCCCATATGTTGATGTTTGTGTGTTTTGGCTGGTGAAAGCTTTTGATCAAATCAAGAAAACAGAGGTGCGTGCAAGTTTGCATACAGCAAAATTCCCAGCTGTTTAAACAAAGAAAAAGTGTTTGAGGAAAAAGCTGTTTTTGCATGTTTTACATTTCCTTAAAAACGAGCACATTGCTTTGTACTCGCAGGTCACACTTTAAGTGAGATTCTTACGTTATGTGTGGATGATTTCAGTCAAGAGGTTGTGATCACAGCGACACGGTGGGGCAGTGGTTAGCGCTGCCGCCTCACAGCAAGAAGGTCGTGGGTTCGATTCCAGGGCCCGGGCCTGGGACCTTTGTGGAGTTTGCATGTTCTCCCTGTGTCTGCGTGGGTTCCCTCCGGGTTCTCCGGCTTCCTCCCACACTCCAAAAACATGCATGTGAGGTCAATTGAACACTGTAAATTATCCGTAGGTGTGCATGTGAGTGTGAATGGTTGTCTGTCTCTATGTGGCCCTGCGATGAACTGGCGACTTGTCACCCTGCCTTCGCCCTATGACAGCTGGGGTAGGCTCCAGCAGACCCCCGTGACCCTGAGCTCGGGACTAAGATGGTATGGAAAATGAATAAATGAAGGTTGTGATCACATCCTCATGCTAGGCTACAGTCTGCACTATTTAAGTGTTTCTCATCAGTTTCATTCAACAGGTTATTTGAAACAAAATGATAACAAAACTGAACTATCTCCTTGCTTAGCATGAATAAGTACAAATAAAAATACAATTAAAAACAACTAAAATAGATAGAAGAAAATAGATAAATACTGTGGTGCTCAAATGAACAGATCTTAATAAAAGATAGTGGCACCACAGACTGAACCGAAACGAATCAATGATGTCATTGACGTTTGGCAGTCATAAAGTTTACTTCTCCATCCTACAAATAGTCCACGGTGACGTCATCGTAGCAAGGTGTTCCTCGCACACCACAAACTGACGGTCCTGCTGCTGCTTGTTTTGTACAGAAATATTATTAGGAACCGTTCCAGCCTGTATTGTCTGTATTATGGCGACAGTGGCTCCCAGGAGGAGTGGGAGTGTCGTCACCAGGGAAGATATATTAAAGGTGAGTCATCAGAGGGCGGCAAAGGAAAATGGCATCATTATATCTTAAGCCTTTTCTGTAATCTCCCTTTTATTTCTATTTTCTGGCTTTCTTGTTAATTAAAGGATTAAATTGTCTTTGTTTATTATACACTATGCAAAAGGTGCTATGAAAATTAGTAAAAATTGCCAAATAGAAATAGATACTTTTCTAGTTTGCCAAGAATTTAAGCTTATGATTAAAAAACAAAACAAAAAACTGCTCCAATCTGAAGTGTTTTCATCTGGCCTTAGTCTCATGTAACCAATCAGCATCTTTTCAGCTGTGACAAAAGAAAGAAACAGACTTAACAGGCCAACAGTGTTGCCAACTGCTCTGGAAGGGAAACAACTTGGTTTGAAAGTAGCCTAGATGATGCCATGCAGTGTTATTATTTTTCAGAACTATAATTTTTATTTCTTGTATTATTTCATCTCATGACTTGATCAAAAGACTTGGCAAATTAATGATAGCGGTGACTTTCTTACAATCTATAAACTGTAATAATGTACTTAAACTCTCTGATTGGTTCGTCACTTTTTACAATTTAATTTCCCATATAGTTACTAGAGAAGTAGTACAGTAATGGCAAATTAGTATTGACTAAGTGGTAGTTTTGCATTAAAAGAAGAACAACTCGTTTTTTTTAACCTCTTACTTTTAATGGGCCTCCCATTTCCAAATGTTTTCAGTGGGCTCTTTGTCTCGATGGGCGTGAAATAATTTCCGGCTGATGTGTTTCACCTGCCAGGTCATGTGCAATGTTTACGTATAGGCTGTGGTTTGTTGGAAAAAAGGTGAGTGAGAATCCCCCCTTCTTTTAATTCGCTCCCCACAGCTTTGCAGCGTCTCAGCAGCCGCACCAACTAGTTTGAGAATGTTAGTCTGGCAGCCAACCAACGCGGCGCTCGTCCGCCTTTATTTCTCTCCGTGTTCAACTGTTGCTTGGAGCGGCTGCGGAGGAAACGGCCAGAACCTCGGCGACAGAGGCGCAGATGCTCCAGCCTTTACACTCGTCTCCACCCGCTGAGCCCCTCGCCACCTGATTTGTCATTTTCCTCTCCCACGCTCCTGAAAGGACCTCGCAGTGACGCGCCTCATCCAGTACAGAACATGCCGACGCGCTCCCCCCCCCCCCCCTCTCTCTCTGACAACCGGCAATTATATCAGCATGCTCAGCGACGTCAGTCTCGGCTGCCTGCCTCCCGCTGCAGTCAATCAAAAGCTTTCAAGCTGCCTTGTCGGGGGCCAAAATGGAGGTCCAGGTTTAGTGCTTGTCACACTGACGCCAATGCCTTCGGGAGAATAAATAAACACAGAGGATCTCTATGGGTTTTTTTTCTCTCTCAGATCAAACCTTTATTTTTGAGGCACTGACTAACACTATATTTTCCAACAAAACAAAATCCTCAGAGAAGATATTTACAAAATTCTTCAATTGCTGCATCAGTTCCCAGAAATGACACTAATCTTGCATGGTGGTGATTTTCATTCTAATAAACCACGACGCACTGCCTCCTCTGTTCGACTCACTGCCGTTCTTCCGCATGCGTTTGATTTAGAGAGCAAGATGGAGGGTCAGGCCTCATAAGTAAGAACCAAGAGTTTTTTCCTGTCAGCTTTTTGCTCATCTAACCATCTGCCATGGCAGAAAAAACATTAGCGCCTTCTGTGATGGAGAATCAGCAGCCACCTCCTTCTCCTCCCCCTCGTCCTCCTCATCTTCCTCCTCCCCCTCGTCCTCCTCATCTTCCTCCTCCTTCCGCTTAGTGTTCCATGCCTTTAAGAAATCCTGTGGCAAAACGTTAACCCTGCTAAGGCTACTGGAGGCTGCCAATCGTCTTGGCACTGATCTGTTTGTTTGTGTTAATTATGTTAATTGGTTGAGATTCGTAGCGGTGCATATTTTGATTGGAAGTAAAAGGTGCAGAAGATGTTAAATATTTTAAAACACAGAGTGTGAGGAGCAAAGAATGTTCCATGGAGGAGGTCAGTGGTGTCCTGCTGCGAGGCCACCCTCCACTGAAACGTCCAGATGTTTGTAGTCACCATGTGGGTGGGCGAAGTGTGAAGAGAAGTCCGCCAACTCAGCTGAGAATCCCGTGGAAGAGAATGTGCTACTCCAAATAGTACTCCTGACAAATTTCCCATGTTTTGCCCATTTCAACATCTTTTTTTTTTTCTTTCTGGCTTAGTAAAAATAACCTCATGCGATGCGTTATTTATCCAACAAATATTATATTTAGCACGATGCTTAAAGCCTTTCCAAATAAAAACCCTTAGTGTTGTCTCTACGGTAAAGCTGGTGCATTGTTGGACATTCTTCATATTGGAAGGATCTGCTAACACATGGCTGGGAATGTTGTCCCACATAGCTGGTTTTCCAGAGCTGTGTGTTTCGACACACACTTTGTGAAAGGTCAAGTTGACAGAATAAGTAAAGGGTGAACAGTTCTCATGGGTAGATCAGGAATACAACATTGTTAGAAAATGCTGGTAATGTCAATGGCAGTGGGCAACACAGTGACGCCCTGCTCCTCAGAAAAGGGATCTTATTTTGAGAAAAGAAGCTGAAATCATGTAAGTGCAAAATTCAGGTCAAAATTCCAAATATAGGTCAACAGCTCCCTGTTTTCTCCTAAATAGTCAAATGTCACAAAAGTGGGATGAGTCCAGGTCTCCTTTCTTGTGCAACAGCTTTCAGAGCTTCATGCATTTTTTTTAATCTCTCATGTTTAATTGTGCAGTTACCTGGTTCTTGTCATCTCTCTGCTTGTGTGTTGCGGTTTTATCTACGTCTTTGATAATGGATTATCACAATACTGTGTTCACGTGAGTGATTTACACTTGGCAATGGTCTACAGCCAACTTAAAAGCTAAACTTTGCTTCAGTTATCTTTGCTTTGAGGACACTTTGTCTTATCCTCGCTGTTCCTCTGCCTCTGTGCTCGTCCACAGCCAATTGATTTTCATTTCTCTGGGCTGAACACCAACGGAGAGGCAGGTATGTGTGAGCGCAGGGGAAGGAGGGTCGGGCGAGGTCTGGCCTGGTCCCCCGCAGCGTCCTCTTCTGCTGAGACTGGGTGGGGGGAAAGGGGAAGGTAAGTCAGTTTTGGTCTGGCAACTCAACTTCTTGTCGCGAACCTCCCAAACTGGGTCGAAGAGGAGTCCCCATGGTAGTCTAACAATCTGATTGTTGTGTGATGTCAGCAGAGAAACAGACACATGAGGCAAGATGTGTCCTGTGGGAGCATCATCAAGAGCCAACGAGATGGAGCATCTTCCAGACACTCACTTATGTCGAGTATGTCAGTGGACGTCATCTGCTTTGTGTTCTTTGCCCTCAAGCACACCAATAAATCTGCAATTAGGCCGCACATCATGAACCAGATTAGTATTGTTATCTGTGCTCAGATGGTTGGTTTATGTCATTCTGCAGCAGGGAGAAGTTAGCTGGTCGTTGCAATATACTGTACAGCAGATCAGGAGGAGGGCGGAACCACACAGAGACGGGTCAATTATCTCCAGTGGTGAGCTCTGAATAGAATCTATGGATTCTGTTCAGGAGCATTTTTCACATGAAATCAGAACTTTTAATTGTTCCAAGAAAGAGAGGCCGGAAATACTCAAAATCGCACACATCGAAATGTTATAAAATATTTGATTACTTAATCTGCATGTGATGAATGTTTGGATATTTAACCTTGCAACAAAAAAGGTTAGATTTATATCTGTCAATGAGCACATGTTATTCATGTTATTGGAACAATGTATTCTTTGGTTTGTAGAGAATTGCTGACACATTTGTCTTGCAACCTTAAAAGGTGGGACATTTTTCCATTGCAGGTTGTTAGGTGACATCACTTCTGATGAAACTTCTTTTTAAGTGGTCACTCATTTCATTTTGGCTTTTTTTTCAACTAAATAGATTCAAATTTAAATACCTTTTATTTGTGTCCATTTTTACTCTCTAAAACTGTAGGTAATGGCTTAATAGAATGAAGCATGTATATAAGAATTTTGTAAAAACAAAAAAAAAAAAAAAAAAAAAAAGGAACAATATAAGATATGGTGTACTGGTGTACTAGTACTGAAGGTTACTAAAGGCACTAAAAGTGCTAAACATTTAGACTCTGAACACTCACGCGATTTAATATAAAATGGAAAAAAGCTGGATCATAACAACCAAGAGACAGTGTATGATTGTGTTAAAAAAAAACTTTTTCTCTCCTTCTCTCTCTCTCTCTCTCTCTCTCTCTCGCTCTTTCTCACACACACACACACACACACACACACACACACACACACACACACACACACACACACACACACACAGACTCCAGGACGAAGATGCTTTTTAATAGCTTGCAGAAGGTTTGTGGCTTGACCCTTCACACTGACTGTCATCTCAATCAAGCTGCAGAGCCTCAAAAACAGCGTGTCCTCCTGCAAAATGCTTAGAACCCTAAATCAATATTTCTATGGCATGACGGCAACAGAACATGGCGAATTTTACTGTTTCACTCGTGCTGCTCTGCTCACTCTCAATTGGTATTTTTGCAGCAGAACTAGAGTAGTTTGTTCTCCATGTTGGCCAGATTCGGAAAAAAAACAACTCCCAGAGTGAGTCCCCAGTAGCGGAAGAC
This sequence comes from Nelusetta ayraudi, assembly GCF_046127955.1. Taxonomy (NCBI): domain Eukaryota; kingdom Metazoa; phylum Chordata; class Actinopteri; order Tetraodontiformes; family Monacanthidae; genus Nelusetta; species Nelusetta ayraudi. The sequence continues at coordinate 19,248,916 of NW_027466061.1, read as the reverse complement.
TGGAGCTCCAAGCTCACCTGCCTGGCTGCAAAAGCTGAGAATTTTTTTTCTTTTTAATTTGTTCAATTGCAGCATATTTGTGAATGTCCTTCAGGCTGCTCTTAACAGTCCTGAAATGGCAGGGGACATGCGTCACCCCCGTCATCCAATCAGGCATTTCCATTGCAACCCCACCCCACCCCCACTCCTCTCTAACATTTAATCCATTTTGAGAAGGCTGGAGTCTTTCAGGCAGTTGTTGTAGCCTAACTGCATTTCCCGTCGCTCTCCTTCGAATATCCACATCATGGCGGGGCTTAATCTTTTATATGCCTCATTGATTTAAGGCCAACTCATCAGAAGGCCACGGCTGGGTAATCAATCACTTCACTCCAACAGCAGTGCCTGCATATGTGCTGCCAATGGAAATGGCAGAGCCTGGATTCAGGGGCGGGGACTGAAATCTTGGGGTGGGTGGGCTGTCGTGCAGGGCGGCAAGGAAGACAGACGTCGGCAAGAACAGCCAGCATATTTGAAGATAGCGGGTCCTAGTACAGATTGTTGCCATTTAGGATCTTAAAGCGATAGTGCACCCAAATTGAAATATCATCTTGACTGTCGTCCACCCTGCTGTTGGTGGAGGCCCTGGTGACATTTTCTAATCCATGTAATCATTCTTAGATTTCACTGAAATATGGAATTCCGGCCAGTGGGAACACAGACGAAGATCCCAGAGCTGCTTTGATGCTCAAGCACCCACTGAAAAGGTTGAGCACCCACTGGTCAATGGGCAGTCTTGAGCGTGAATGCGTTCAATGTATGTTTGATTGATTCATTGAACTTGTTCATATTTTGGGCGAATGTGAACTGAACGCAATGCATTTCTGCTCAATGAAAGTTGTTGCGATTGAGTTCAGTCTGGCGTTGGTGAACAGCGCTCTCTCACAGTTGAACTTCATTGTAGAGTGTGCCAGATTTTCATAGAAAACCCCACAAAAACACACCGCAAACAGGTGTTCACGCGTAGCAGAAAAAACACTCAGACAAACAATGCAGAGTGGGAGTTGGTTGGAGCCAAAGACTCAGAAGAACAGAATAGGGACCACCAGATGTCCGTTCACGCTGCATTCAAAGAGAGTGTTCTCATGTTCCATACTCCTCTCTTTGTGTTTGATTGAAGATCTGGTGAAAGCTTCTAATCCGTGGGACCGTTCTGGATCTTCACTGAGGAAGAAGTCATCTCAACTGTACGCAAATATTCCACCCAACATCAGTGAAATGGAAGCCTGTGGAAGCCATTTAACCTTGCAATTAAAAAGATGTAGAAGGAGAATATCAATGCTACTTGTGGTGGTGACAATGGAATAGCATTTGCGGCATTGAGACTGATCAGAACTGCACTGTTGACACTGCTTTTAGATTCTTTGCTCAGCACTATGTCAAGATTGTGGCAACACTGTTAGTAAACAGTCAACAGTGAACTTTGATTCTCACTCACTTTGTGCCTTTACCAGCACAATCCCGTTGAGATTTACTCAGCTTTGGGGGGTTTGTTTTGACAGACCTCTGAGCAGAGTGGTGAGACTTTGTTTTGGATCACGGACACCCTGAGGGGACTGTTTGGTCTCTGTCCATGGTGCTGAAAGTAAACAAGGTCGCCTGCAGCCACTGCGATTTCCAGGGAAATATAGAGGCTTTATTTTGGACGAACATGTCACAGTGCAGCCAGACTAACCAACATCAGGAGTGGAGGGACGCAGTAATTCATAACGTTCGGCTTCTGCGAGTTTGTAAAAAAAAAAAAAAAAACAGCAGGGAAGCCGGACCTCGTGCCTCCAGGGTGTCTGAGAGACGCAGGCGCAAATGTCAGGAAGGTTTAAAGAGTTTCTCGCGCACAAAGAAAAGGTCCCGCGCGTTTGACGCTGAGACTGGATCTTATCTCCCGGTGCTGCGTCTTCACAGAATCTCCGTCCTCCTCCCAGCCGCGTCTGTAAGCCCGACATTTGTCTCGCTTTGTTGCGTCTGTGTCTGTCTGACGAGTCGCACACCGCCGAGGGAGCTGACACCCACCTACCCATCCACCTTCTCCTCCTCCTCTTCCTCCTCCTCCTCCCCCCCTCCTCCTCCTCCTCCTCCTCCTCCATCGCCCCCACCCCCATCTCCCGCGTGCCGTGGTGCCGCAGCAGCAGCAAGCCGACGCGGCGAGTGCGTCCTGCAGCAGCAGCAGCAGCAGCAGCAACTGTCCACGTTCAGGAGTAGACTAAGGTATTTTCCAACACATGTCACAGCCTCATCAGAGCGGAGGTCCGCGAATGCCGATGGCTTCATGCGTCAAAATTTGCATCACTCGAAATTACGCATCGGTAAGTTGCTTCTCGCTTGTCTTTTTTATTTATGTTTTTATTTTACTCCGGGAAATGCGCGCGTCTCCTGGTTTGTGCTGAAGAAAACGTGTTTGATTTGACAAAAAATGATAATAATTTCGAAAAAGCAAAATTACACTGACTGTGATTCGCGTCTGCGTTTCATCGATCCCCGGCGCGGGCTCGTGCTGGTGTTTTCCATGTGCAACTCGAAGGTCATCCACATGCATTGATGGATTAAACGCTCGCAAATGCAGCACGAGAGAGGAATGAGGCGGCCCAGTATTGGCCCCATCGATTCCGCACCGCCGAGGGCGAACTCGGTTGTTCCAGATTGATTGTAATCAACGGCGTTTTTGTATTTTCCCCCTCCCTCTCGCTCTCCCCTCGTGTCTGTGAACCGTTCGACTTGATCTCTTTCCCGCGCTGCTGTGTGAAGAATGCGACGAGAAGCCGCAGATGCGTTGTTTGTGATTATTCCGCCTGTTGTGTCGCTGCTGTGCTTCCTCCATGGCCGTGGCACGGCGACGTTAAGTGGACTTGACGCTTCCGGGAAGTAATGGGTTTGAAGGGCTGCGTTGTTTCACACTGACTGACACACACGCAGCCTTCGGCGAGGCTCAGCTTTAGGTTACAGACAGGAGCGTTCCAACACACCTGTCTAAGCGGCACAACAACAGCGCCAATATGTGATTTGGCATCCATGAGGCTGCGGGAAGGTGCGTTTAGGCTCCTTTCCACCAGCAGCAGAAATTGAAGCTTCAAAAAAGGAGACGAAATGATTGGAGTGCCTTTTAACATTGCTGTTAATGCACATCTACCGCACAGCCATCTCGGGAGTTCACAGAGAGTGGTCTGAAAAAAGGCAAAAGACCCAGTGAGCAACTGGGTGGAAATTCTTTGTCGATGCCTGAGGTAAGATGACAATGGTCTAAATGGTTTGAGGTGAAGCCCGCCAAATAATGCAACAGTGCAGAAGACCGTCTCGGAACTGCACAACGAGTTGAACCCGTCAAGCTGATGGGTTGCAGCAACAGAAGGCCACCGGCGTGTCACTGCTCTCAGCTAAGGGAACTGAGGTGACGGTTAGCATCAGCTCAGGGGTGTGGCTAGCAGATTGGGACCCCAGGGGTTTGGGCCCCTCTTCCATATTCCCAGCTACACAGTGTATTAATACCGGCATCCTCTGGGACGCCCCCATGAATATTGAGTCATGGTCATGGAAGGAGCCCTCCATGTTAAAGTGACAGCAGTCAGGTGAGCTCACCAAAACTGTACAATGGAATACTGGAAATGTTGTGACACTTGACTGCTGGTCAGAAATTGGCTTTGTGCGAATACAGTTGTATTTTTTCACAGTGTCACAAAGCTTAAAGGGTCTCAAATTGCTTTTCTTCTTTTAACTTTAAGAGCATCCCTGATGTTTAAGTGGCCAAGGGATTCCTCAGTATCTTGGTAGATCAGTACACTTTAAGAATTAAGGCCATTCTGAAGGCACAAAGACCATTCAACCCTTTGGATAGGTGCACCTAGGTATGCCCCTAGTGGGTCTTTGTGGACTTGTTCCAAAATGAAACATATTATCACTTTAACAAGGAAAGAAAGCCAGCACACAGAAAGAAGAAGCCGACAGACCTTTAAAATTCTGTTTAGAGTGGAGATAAATCATTGAGAAGGGGAGAAGGGAGCCTTGCTTTCTCTCTCCTCTCTGCATTTCTCAGGACTTGCAGATGGCTGTAAATCAAAAGATCCCTGCAACAACTATAATCGCTTGCTGAGGGTCCCCCCCCCCCTTTTTTTTTTTTTGTTGAAACAATTGCGTTTACTTTTGTTTCCTAACTTATTTCCCCCCCCAAAAAAATGCAGGCAACTGGTGGGTGTCTGGCCTGAACGCTTCTTCTTTATTTCACGCTCACTTTAAAGCCTCACCGATCTCTAAGTGACTCACATTGCATCCAGTGCTGAGCACAGCGAAGGCTACCCTCGCCTTCGTGCCCTGAGGCCAGTTTGAGGTTTTAACCCTATTGCTGTTTCCTGTTGCTGTGCTTCCTCAGCCCAAAAGCCATATGGATGTGTTTTCTAAATACCAAGCTCTGTTTTTTTTTTAACTTCATTTGCAGCCACCAGATACGTGGCTGCTGTGACATTTTGACTCCGACTCTCACATCCAGCCACCCAGCACCAACCGCTGACTCCTTCTGTGAAGTCCAGCGTTTTTTGGGAGGGTTGTCGGCCTCATTAGGTGCATGTTATGGATCGTAGATGTCCTCATTTTTCCCTCCTTTTGAGCTTAGTCTGCACGACTTGATTTGGAAGAGATGCTTCCATGGTAATTGGATTGGAGGAGGGAATGGACGCAGAGCGGAATTTGTGCGCATGCGTGTGTGATTGTGTGTGTGTGTGTGTGTACACGCTGTATAGCTGGTTCTGGCCAGTGTTTCTTTGCAGTGAATCATTTTGTTTTCAGGAGGCTTGTTGGATGAGTAAGAGGTACACAGGGAGGGGGCTGTTTCAGACTCTGGCCTGAGGCACGCAAGTTTTACAGTCTTAGAAGGAGTCTTGGTTTTATCTTTTTTTTTTAAATTTCAGATAATAATCAGTCTTGATCTTATTAGCTGATGGACCCTGTTGCTTAGTTGTTTTTTTTTGTTGGACTATAATTGAACATTTTCTCCTTTCCTGTGTTCTGTTTTATTCGTTTTGCCCTCTTTTTCACTGTCGTGTTTATCATTTGTTCATTTATCTTGTTTCAGAAGTTAGGGTTAGTTTCAAAAGTGAATATGTTTAGTTTCAAGAAGCCCAAAAACCAGTCAGACTGCATCGAGAAATCGAGTTCAAGCCCACAACAGCATTTCATTTAAATAAGTCTTTTTGGTAAAAGTTTTAGTCTTCATGATGGATTAACCTTAGAACTGAGAGCCCCAGTCTTTATTTAAATTTTGAATGACATTGTACATTTCTCTTTCTTTTTGACACTAATTTGACACTATTATTTTTTTGAAAATCTACACTGAAAAACACATGAATAGTTGAGGAACGTTTGAAAAGTCACTTATCCTTCTGGAAACTTACAGGCTGACTGCCTTGTTCCTCAGTCTTACTGGTAGCAGTGAAAGGTTTGTTAGGCTGTTTTATTGCACATTTGAAGTGATACTTTAATATGGGCTTTTCTTGACAAAAGCTTGCTTTTATAACACTCTCTGCATTTCCCCTTGGTGCCTTTAACCAAATCTTAGATGTAGTCCAAAAGTTTAACATTCTGTGACTGGTCTAGTTTGGGAGAGAAAAAAAAATCTAATCAACAGTTTGACTCAGCTCCTGCAGTCCATGTTGTTCTTGATTGTCACTTGTCTTAAATGTGACTCAACTCTGTTTTGTGCCTTATAGCCTGTATTTTCCTAGAAGCATTTGAGAAGGCAGCTGTTTCCTTCTAGAATTTAAATATGGGATATCCCACATTCCTTTAGAGATTGCACCCAGCATGTGAAATACTGCACCAATTCCATTGCTAGTGAGCAACAAGTCATATTCAGTGTCAAAACCTTTAAGGGTTGTACAATTCAGTGTGACAAGAAATTATCAATTTAGACTTAAGCAGAGATTTCTTTGTTTTTGCTTGATATATGTTTTCAAATATGTCAGTGTAACTGTTGCATCAATTTTAATGTCAAACTCCCTTATAAACATATCAATTAAAGAAAAGTTGGATTCAGTGTTAATGGTCAATATTAAGTGATTTTTAAAAAACATTTTAAAGGGGCAAAGTTGTAAATACCAAAAAGCTGCTTTCTTACATGCTATTTTTATTGGCTCCCTAACAGACTTTTTCCCCTCTCCGTTGTATTTCAGAGACCTATATGTTGAGCGGCGGTGAGCAGAATTAGCAAATCCCTGTGAAAACGCAAAGCAGACAAACACTCTGCCGCACACACACACACACACACGGGCAGACGTGCCATTTGTGGATCTTTTCCTGGATGCGGCCGCTGCCATGGACACGATGAGAGTCTACCTCCTGGCCGCCGCCTTTCTGCTGCCCTTGGTGAGTAGTTTGGCTGCAGGTTTCCGCCCACATGTGCACTCGCACTTGTATATGGTAAGGAGCATGGGGAACATATATGTCTATATGGCATCATGGGTGTTTTTCCAGTCTTCAGAGCTCCCACTTTGGGTCTCATTTTCATTCGTGCGCTCTCGGTGGAGTGTCTGCGACAGGCACTGGAGGCGATGTGTGCCGCATCAGCACATCAGCACACGTCACTGGTCCTGGATCAGCTCTGGCCGTCTTTTTTCAAACGACAACAGATGGCCCGGCTGACCCTGAGCTGCACGTCCATCTGCTGTGACTCACTTTTATTAGTCTCATTGAAATAAAAATCAGAATGGAAGAGTGCACGATGTGTGGGAGGAATTCTACCCGGTGCTCTCATCTGATCCAGCGCAACAGCAGTCCTCCTCTCTTAGGTTTTGGCCACACATACAGAGATTGTCCCTGGTTTATGTGAACGTGATGCCAAATTAGAGTTTTATTATCTGTGCTGCGCCGTGCTGCGGGAGCCAGTGAGTTATCTGGCCTTTCGAAAATCACCTCAGGGAAGGAAACCTGGTTCCATAGCAGCAAAATGGCCGTCTTATCTGGCTGGACATCGGTTGGAAAGGAGGGATGAGGTGAGGAGAGAAGGAAAAGAAAGGAGAAGTGTGGCTTTGTGTAGCACTTCAGGCATCCTTGGCAGTCCTGAACTGCGTTGCTCATTCTAGGCTCTCCATAAATCTGGCTCAAAGTCAGAGTTAGTCTGAGAAATATGAGAAATATGCCTGGGGTTTAAGGAAAACATGGTGCAGTCAGAAGATTGGTTCTTTTATCCTAAAATATGAAGCTGCCAGAGGGTGACTTGTTAGTGTTGGGCTGAGTCTTCAGGCAACTCCTCTAAATCTGTTCACATGTGGTGTATCCAACACATCTTAAGCTCTTTAGCTTCATTTTTTATGGCCTACATCTAAAAACTAAACTTATGTTGAATGTTTCTTATTTGTAACAATGCTTCCTGGCAGTTGACCTCCTAAATAGTGTTACATTTGTAAGCAGCATAGATTTGTGGGATGAGCCGCAGGTGTGTGTATGTGGGTTACACCCATGAAAATTTTGCAAACATTTTCAGCTCATTCAGTTGTTGGGATTTTGAACTTCTGGTGCTGACAAACAGGTGCTTGATAGAATGCCGATGTATATACATATATATGTATACATATATATATATATATATATTGAAATTAGATTTTGTAACTAGTAGTAATCCAGTAGGATCTCCACTGTCTGACCGAACTCTGTCCTTCAATAAGACAACACTCACCCATGCTGAGCAGGTTCTCAGAAGTACACCTACAGTGTCTGACTGTGGAGACGTTGAAATGGCCTGGCAGCAGTCTGACCCTCAACCCTGGTTGAAGAATGAAATGCCGTTCCACAGCAGTGAATGGCCAGCATGAAGGAGGAGGAGTAGGAGGAGGAAGGAGGTTCTTCCAAACACTGCTGAGGATGAGGAATAAATGGCAAACTTTCTAATGTGTTTTATTTCTGTAGATTTCAATCATCCAACCCACAGAGTCAATGGTAGAATAACACGTTTGAAATTAACAATGAAGATTTGGTAAATTTTTCATACACGCAAATCACACACTGAGCTCAACTTACTTTGAATTTGTTGCTTTCTAAAGCTAAGGAAATTGCCCTTGCATTAGTGAACGCCATTCAGTACTTTAATACATTTTTTGCAGTGTTGGCAGTAATAATAAAATGCAATCCAGTAAAGACCTGCCTGCATGTGGAGGTCATTGTTCCGTTTTTACCTGCAGTACTGAGGTAGTTTCATGACAAAAATCTAACAAATAAAAGAATCCTGTGACGTCTGCTGTCTTTATTTGAATGACCGATGCAAGAATCCAACAACTGAACCAACAACTTGCAAATCTCTCTCTCATCTTTAAAGTGAGGAAGTGAGTTATTGGCCACTTCTGCAAAACAGCTGCACTCTCAGCACAAATGTGTGTATGTTAGTGCATATCTGTGTGTGCTCAAGAGAGTTTTGCTCTTGGATCATCATACAATAAACACTGGTTGAAGCCAAACAAAAACAAAATCCAGCTGCTGGTTGTGTATAACTCTGCTGGTGAGTCACGGAGCGAATCCTGTCATCTCTCTGGTTTTAGTCATCTGCAACCAATTATTGCTTTCCGGGTAGCTGTGTATTGACCTCTACAGCTCGTTTCCGGCTGCTTAGCAACGTGGATGCTTGCAGCAGGTACGGTCATTTTTTTTTTCCTTCCTTTTCTTTCAAACGCGACCAGATTTGATTTTAATACCAAACAACGTCATCACAAGAAAATGGGGAGATCTTAAAAATATTCTTTCATTTTGTGGTGCGGCACAGCGGAGCGTGCTGCTGTGTTTTACAGGAAATGGAGTCGTAATGTGTCACACATTTCTGGCGCTGCTGTTTTAAGATTCTTCCCGCGTGCCGCACAATAAAAAAAAAAAAGAAAGACGGGGGAAAAAGCAAGTGAATCAGAGGACATCTTCACAGTCGTTTGATGCCGTATCTCATCTAGGCAGCGAGGCCTGAAGTGAATTCTTATAGGAGGGCTCTGATAGAGTGATGAGTCAGCCGTGGCACACAGGGCCAGGACTTATTACACCTATCATTTCACAGCAAGGGTGAAGGAAGCCGGGGGTGCAGGGAGCCGACGGTGCAAAATGGGAGCTGAGATAAGGATGGAGACTTTCAGAAATGTACAGCAGTGCCACTAGCCATGGTTGCCTGACTTCACTTCCGCTAACTGGCAAACGTTTCTTTTTTTTTTTTAGCATGAGGGGTTACAATTTGTTGAAATATCGTGAAAGATGGATGTTTGTTTCTAGAAAAACACAATTTAACAAATCACTCGGAATGGGGATGTTCAGAACAGAGGACTCTGATGTGTAACATCCACTGTAGTTAAAGAGCTTATCCATCTTGGAAAGAGCCCATAGCAGATGTTTAGAAAAATGATCTTGGAAAAATAATGACAAATTCTTATTATTTCTATCACGTTGAAAGTCAACAAATTGGTTTTTGCTCACTGAACTGGTAGCAACATGAGGTTTGATGCAAACTTGCCAAGTTGGGGCACAATGTGGAATTTAAGTGAGTGGTTCCCACAACCAGTCAAGGATAAAAAAAAAAAAGAGCTTTTGCTGCTGTTTTTCCTCTTTTTTGTAATTGGGATATGTTGTCCAGTTCTAATAAAACAGTCGACATTGCAGCATGGAGACTTCAGGTTGTCAGCCCAGCCTGATTGAGACAGCAGGTGTTCAGGATGCAAAAGCAAGGCTTGAAATCTGCATTCTTGCAGTAGCTGTTCTGTAAAGGTGATGACAGAAAAAAACACAGACTGAATGAGAAAACTCACCCTTGAGAGCCCATGGAGGCTAAGTTGCAGCGTTCTTATTATTCCTTCAAATACCGAAATAGAAAAAAACTCTCTTCTGTCAACCCTTTTTCATAGTTTCACAATTATTATTATCATTCTTCCGATTCTGTAGATAGAAACAATGGCTAAAAAAAAGAAAATGTTTGACTGTTTGTGACGCTGCTCCTCTGTCTCCCAGGTGACCTCAGAACCGGAGCACTGTATAATCAAGCGTGAGCATGATAAATGCATGGATAGGATAATGCAGCACAACGCGACTGACGACCTTGAATCAGGTAGGTGACAATGCATCAGTGTGTAAAGGAAGGATTGTTGCACGAGCGTGCGTTACCATTTGTGATCCTATTTTCCATGTCTTGTGATCTTGTGATTTCCGTGACTAATGGTTGATAAAAAAAAATAAAAAAAACAAATATAAAATCCTCTGTGGTCAAAACAAAAGCCTCAAATTCAGTTTTTGCAAATGTCACAGAGAGACACTTAACAATGATGGATAGGTGCATATCCCTGCAATCACGTCACCGTTAAAGGGATAGTTCACTTGAAAATAAACATTTTATCTGTTTTCAGCTCACACCTGTGTTGATGGACATGAAATTCACATTGTGGGGTGGAAGTGGTGGGGGGGGTTGTTGTTTTTTTGTTGTTTTTTTGCCACCTTATAAATTTTTGTACCCTCATTATCAATAGTAAAAATATAATGTGGTTTTCTTTTATTAGACTGTGTCATCTTCTGGACTATTTGCTGTAACAACATGAACATTGAGGCCCGTTGTGTTTTCCTTCTGACTTTTTTTTTTTCTCTAAGCAATGTTAGTACTTTCCTCCCATTATTTCCCCTCTGCATTATATTTGGACTCTGTGAACATCCAAAACACTAAATGTATTAAAAAAAAAAAAAAAAAGACAAGTCAGAGCTTCAATCAGCATACAGGTGAAAAATCAAGTTTGGGTTTAAAAGCTATTTGTGCTTTTAAAAGAAGCACAAATAGCCCTCTGACGGCACGCACAGCCAGCTCACAAACCAAATGTCTGCCTGTAATGTCACGCTGTGCTTCTTCTGCATTGCCTGCCCACACATCTTTCATCCAAGTAAGAGAGGAAGCCATCTCTTTCATTTCTGCAGGCAATTATTTCCTCATCTACGGAGCGTGAGTTTTCATTTAGCCACTGCTGCAGGCTCTTGCCGCCTTGCAAAAGTTGTCCAACAAACTACATTTTCCAGGCAGCGCTGTGACTCACAGCACTCATGACGGCTCCCGCTGGGTGGAGAGAAAAAGTAGTGCAAAACAAGACGCATTAAATATTCAAACTTTTGAGTTTAAAGCAGTGAGAGGTGTAAGTCTAGAGCTTGGCTCATCATCAGCATGGGCTTTTAGCACACAGACATCTTTAAACGGAACAACATTAAATTTAATGTGCTCTTTGCAATGCCGTGGAGCCCAGGGAAGACAGCCCACATTTAATTGCAATTACATCTTAAAAAACAAAAACAAGAATAAAAACGTCATTTGGGGAAAGTATCCCCTCCAGTTTGCTTTTATATTGGAATATTGCTTTTAGGCCACAGGGCAACATGTTGGCTACATAGTCCTTTCAATGACCTTGTCTTCCTTCCATCTCTTTAAAGGGAACCAAACTGTGTTTGTGCTGACAAGGAAACATTTGCTAGAAAAAAAACATAAAGGCAAAAAAAAAAAAAAAGAAAAAGAAAAAAGCGGTTGGTGTGCAGAATTGTGGCTTGGGGATTTGGATCAGCTAAAAACAGGGAGGGAAGAAGAACAGGAAGACATAAATGCAGCAACTGGACACTATGTGAGGTGGTCTGTAAAGATATAATTTTTTCAATTCTATTTTCGACTAAAATAAAACGTATCCGATGACGCAGTGCATATTCATTTATTTTTTCCAGTCAAGCAACTCAAGAGCCTGCAAGCCATTCACAATTATATTTAATGATTTTCTGTTCTGTGCTGTAAAGTGCAGCCAGTTGAATCAAACTCAGGCAAAAAAGAACAATGGCTGAATAAGGGAATTCATGTTTGGATTAAATCAGAGCCCAATCAGTTTTAATCAACAACGCTAAATGACTTTGTTTGTTCCAATGAATAGAACTAAAAAAAAAAAAAAGCTGTTTGATTATAATTAGCATATTGGCCATTACTAGACCAGTTGAAATAAAAATTATGAATTTACTTGGTACAAAGGTTTTTTTTCTTCCAATTTCTTTGCCAGTAATCATGTATACATTTTGAATTATGATTTTCTGCCAAAGTTGTGTCTATTTTTTTATTCTTGTGTATTATCCTTGTTAGAAAGGAAGAAAGAAACAGGTGGATGGTTGGCCTGTATCAACTGAAAAAGGTTCTTTGTCTTTCTGTGTACTGTACTTTACATTCTACGCAGTTGCGGTGTGAGTGTGTGTGCTCACGCTGCGGCCTCCTGTGGGAGACGGCCATTGAAGCGGACAGAGTGCTTTATTAAGCCAGTTAGCTCTGTAGCTCGCTGCGGCTCATTTGGCTCAGATTTGCCCTTTAAAAGGTAATTGGCTTCGTGTCCGGCTCACCAGACAGAACCAAAACAGATTAAGGGCCCGAGCGGAGTGGAGAAAGGTCCGCAAACACACACCAACACGTGTCAGCAAACACACAGATGGACTCCGCGCTCAAAAACACATTCACAATGCGTGCACCCAGTCAGACTGGCCTGCGAGCATTAGCAGCACGGTGAGGATGCAGAAAGGGAGGCGAGGTGCCAGAGATGAGGGAGATAGAGGCGGAATGATGGAGCCGGCCTGGGAGATTTAGAGGCACCCTGAGGTGGTCCAGGCAGATGAGCTCGCTGATATGGAAACAAAACAATCAAGGCAGATGAAAGCGGGTTAAGAAAGCAGCCGGTGAGGTCACCCGTCTGCATCCCTTCACGAGAGCTCATAAAAAAATGTACTTAGCATTGTGCACCGGTTCTTTTTTTTTTTTTTTTCAAAACGTCTCCATACAAACACTCATGTTTAGAAAAATAACCCAGTAACTTGCAAAAAAGTGGTGAAAAAGGTCAAAATTCCTGCCATTGAATGAAATTAAATATAAATTGTGTTTTATGTACATGGACACGCAAACTAGAAAGATTGTCGGTTTATTTCTATTTGTGTGGATGTTTTTGAGTATTCTTAGAAAAGAATTTTGCAACAAAGTATAAAGGAGTAAAAAAAATAAATAAACTGAGCTTTATGGATGTAATTATTTTGACCGTCCACTTCATAGAATTGCATTATAATACATATGTATATATATATATATACATATATATATATATACATATATATATATACATATATATATGTATATATATATATGTATATATATATATATACATATATATATATATATATATGTATATAATAATTGCATTATAATAAAACCATAGTAACTCATTTATAATATATATATATATATAGATGTATATATATATATATACATGCATACATATATATACATCTATATATATAAATGAGTTACTATGGTTTTATTATAATGCAATTTCGTTTTGTTATTGGACAAAAGGCTAATAAATGAATTTACATTGTGAATGAACTAGATTACCTCCAATCCTGTCACCTGTTCTTCACTCTAATTCTGTGTTCAACTCAGTAGAACTACTGCCAGGGAAATTCCATTCTCAGGCTGACCTGACACTCTGTTTTCTGGCCATCCTCAGTGTGTCCATGGCTTTGGGACAACCTGACCTGCTGGCAGGCGGCCAGCATTGGTGAGGTTGTGGTCGTGAACTGTCCGGAGGTCTTTCACGCATTAATGGGTCCAGACGATGGTGACCACCTTTATTTTTGCCTCATCCGATAAGTGTTGTTCACAGTGGCAGCACAGATGTTTTAATGATTATCATTACTATTGTCTTTCCTTCAGAGATGGGCAGGGTCCATCGCAACTGCACAGAGGACGGCTGGTCTGAACCCATGCCTCACTACGTAGATGCCTGCATCTTTTACGACAACGCCACCAAACCTGTACGAGCCTGACGGCACGCCTCCAATTTCATGTCGCGTTTGACTGAGGCCCTGTCTCCATGACTGTCTGTCTCCAACCTCAGGACATGTACTACGCCTCAGTCAAGGCCCTGTACACCGTCGGCTACAGCACTTCGCTGGTGTCTCTGACCACGGCCATGGTCATCCTCTGCAGGTTCAGGTATTCAACCATGCTTTACATTGATTTGCTTTTTGCTCATTGTTTTTAATGTATTTTTCTCTTTTGTGATGGGGTGGTGGTATTTTTTGTAGCCCTGACATTTACAATTGTTCATTGGAAAAAACTAAAACCTTTTATTAAACCAAATTTTTTTTATTGCCATCAGCAGTATAATAAATACAAGAATGAGCTGTCACTTGTTTAATGAAGTAGTATTTACTTCATAATAATTAATAGTAATTAATAATTTATAGTGATTACGTTTAAAATGAAAGTAAGTGTGTTTGCATGTTGTCGGCCTTCTGCTCTGACTCAATCAATTCCAACATGGTTTATTTATACGAACCGATTATGACTCTAAGTGTATTTTGGTTACCTGCCACTGCAAAATTCTAACTTGCTATTAACTTGTCTGTATTAAGTGGATCATGTGAAGTGTTTTGTCAATCTCGTGTGCAGCTCTAAATGCTGAATGGCATTATAATTATTAAGTATTACATCAGGGAGCTCCTCTGGAGACCAGTTGATCCATTTAAGACTAAAGGGAAGTTTTGTGTAAATAAGTTAAAATCATGCACAAGGGGCCAGTTTCTCAGCTCACAGGAAACCAGGCAATGTGACATGTTTGATAATTGTTGTCTCTCTGCAGGAAGCTCCACTGCACCAGGAACTTCATTCACATGAACCTGTTTGTGTCCTTCATCCTGAGAGCCATCTCCGTCTTCATCAAGGACGGCGTGCTCTACGCTCAGGAGGACAGCGACCACTGTTTTGTGCAGACTGTGAGTAGCCACTGCTCCTCTTCCCTCTTTCTGTGCTTTTAACTCACAGACTCTGCGGAACAACAAGAGGCTCCGTAACAATGTTCCCATCAGCAGGGGAACAAAAAAAAAAAAAAACCAAGAGAAGAAAAAAAGACCAAGGCTCGGGAATTAATTGCGGAAATAAATTAGCTGTCCACTTTTGATCCACGAGGTTCTTTAAATTCATTTGAAGGAGATAATTGCAGGAAAGCGTTTTCCAAGGTTACTGGCTGAGAGATTTCGTTGGAAAGGATTTCTCGGATGTGCAGCGACTGCTCGGCTGGAGAAAAGTGAGCCTGTGAAAATGTAGCCAGGGCTGCTCTGCTCGAGGAAGATGAGTGGCTGAGCCCAACCCCCGACTCTCCCCTGTTTCAAACGCACTCTTGCAGGAACTTCAATCGCATGCAAATTTTGCCATGAAAAGCAAACACACTATTAGATGACTAATGCAGCCCCATTACTCATGCCTGGCGAGCTCTTAGCCTTTGTCTGCTGGCTGACGGCGCGCTGCACGCTCCTGTTGAGCGGCCATGATAAATAAAAGCTAATTAGAGACGCCAACGGCCGCGCCGAGGCTCAACGATGCGTCACTGGGTTCTTTGCCCTCGCGGTCCGACCTGTTGCATGTCTGTGTCTGCTCGCCGGGATCAGGGGTCACCGCCGCTGCCGCGCACTTCCAGGAATCACAACAGAGTTGTAATTGGTTGACCTCCACAATGAATATGAACTCTTTAACGAGTGTGATGTCATCGGAATAGAGGACACCCGAAGCGTCCGTGGCTCTGCCACGCGGGGAAAACACATCGCGGTTCACATTCAGTCAATTCACGCTTGGCTCGAGGGCAGCGAGGGCGACTGCAGGACAGCGTCGCCCCAGTGACGGCGACCGCTGTTCACACCTCGGCCTACACCCACTTTGACATTTATCGTTGTTTAACACAGAGGCTGGCCGGGGAATGGACTTTGAGTTTTTGATTAGAAATGATTTCATTCAATGGTCATAAGCAGGCCACAGAGTGTACCGACCAAAGGTTAACAAGTTATTTATGGTTCACTGTGTTTTTGAGTGTTTCTGTTCCATTAAAGGCCCTGTATGAAACAGTGTCTTAGTATCAATAGGCCTGCTATCTAACTCCTGAAAATATTTTGCTATACATAACCGCTTTTCAGGCCGGGTTCACACTGGAAGCGGAAGCGCTGCGAAGCGCCGCGGAACGGACCCCGCTTCCTTTCGCCACCCTTGTTAACCGATCGTGTCGGTAAGACCAGGTGCGAAGCGGCTCGCACCTCCGCGGCTGTGCAGCGATCGTTTCGCCGTCTCGTCTGTTTTGTGCGCGCGACGCAAGCGATCCGCGTCGAGCTGGACAGGAAGTCACTCAAAGAAACATGAGAAAATTTGTTAAATTTCCCCCCAAAAAAGAGGAGAATTTTCAAAATAAAATACTACGATTGACAAAAGCAATCATATTTGTGTACGTTTATTTGTCAGTATCTAAACAGAGTGTGAGACGTTGTCGGCCCCTCTGGCCAATTTCTGGTAAGAAATACTTACCTTTATGGGGTTAAAACTGCTGTGAAATGCAAAATAACAATAAAAATTTTTAAACATACAATTCGAACCGCGATTAATCACAGTTAATTATAAAGATTCTGCAATTAATCGAGATTTAAAAAAAAAATTATTGTTGCATATTTGTGCTAAATCAACCACTTTTTTAGAAATCAGAACTTTGTGATGTCACAAGTGCTTTGTGACAACACCCCCAGCCAGGTGTTGGTTCCACCCTATGAAACTAGTTTATCATATTTTTGTCCCCTTCTGGACATGTAACGGGTCCAGCAAATGCCAAAAGGCTGTAAATCGAGGTTCTAAACAGCAGCCCCCCTGGAGTCCGAGATGAAAAGATGGAAACCTGTGTGTCATCTATCGTCCCTCTCCCTGTGCTCACCTCCTGCAGGTGGGCTGTAAAGCAGTGATGGTTTTCTTCCATTACTGCGTCATGTCCAACTACTTCTGGCTCTTCATCGAGGGCCTCTATCTGTTCACGCTGCTGGTGGAGACCTTCTTTCCCGAGAGGCGCTACTTCTACTGGTACACCATCGTTGGATGGGGTGAGATCAACGGTTTTTGTGCTTGAGCGGTCATTCTAATAGTTTTGCATGCATTTTCACAACCTGAATACAAAAAATTTATTTCAAATTCATGAGCGTGCTTTCATGTGGTAATAATATACGTAGGATGTGTTGGTTGGATACTAATGTACTGACATTTTCTGCCCTTGTAGGAACTCCCACCATTTGTGTCACTGTGTGGGCACTTCTGAGGCTCCACTTCAACGACACTGGGTAGGAAATCCTCTTGATTGAAAAGAAGAAACACATGATAAATTGCGCCAAGGTTCAATAGCGTCAGACTAGACATTCAAACTGCTGCTGGTTAAACGTGTTTTTTGATATCACATGAGCGGGATAAATGTAACGACAGCGTGCTAAAAGATTCTCATCTCCTTCTCCTCCAGATGCTGGGATACAAATGAGAACACTGCCCTCTGGTGGGTGATCAAAGGACCAGTTGTGGCTTCCATTATGGTAAGGCAGATGGTTATTTGTTCCTTTCTAAATGAGTTTAGTCGTTTGAGATGCATTTTGCTCACGTCATCCAAATGTATTTGTTTTTATCGTGTGTTTGTGTTCTGTTTTGTTTCCAGATTAATTTTGTCCTGTTCATTGGGATAATCATTATCCTGGTTCAGAAGTTGCAGTCCCCTGATATTGGAGGGAACGAATCAAGCATTTATCTGTAAGTTAGAAGCAGCAAATGAATGTATGCCAAGTTTTTATTTGTTTAGAAGCTATACTGAGTGCAAATAAGTATGTGTGTGTGTGTGTGTGTGTGTGTGTGTGTGTGTGTGTGTGTGTGTTCAAATCGCTTGCCAGCCCTTTACCTCGACATTTAAAGCATTGAGATGTGCATATTATACAATATATATACATGATACTGTTTATGGCTATGTATAGACCATAAATATGAACCTTTGTCTTTAGGGTAGAGGCGACGTTGGCAAGATGAAAAAAGATTAAAACGTTTACGTTTTTTTTTTTAAATAGAATTTGTTAGCTTTCAATACTACCTGACGAGTTTTACTTATTGTTTGCCACTTAAAATGCTTAGCGATACTTTCACGATCCCTGTGGTACATTTTCTATGAGATTCTCACGTATTGTTACCTGTTGCCAGGAGGCCTGAGCCTCGTTATGGAGCTAAACCCCAGCCAGACATCACTCCTGCTGTGTTCCCACAGGAACACTGTCTATGGTGAACCCGCAGATTATGTCAGTCTCATCTGTTGCTTAGATTCGTGCGTGCGTGACCGAGTGTTAAGACGTGCGTGTGTCTGGTTGTGTGTGTGTGTGTGTGTGTGTGTGTGTGCGTGTGTGTGTGTGTGCGTACGTGCCGTGTGAGACTGTGTCCCTAAAGACGCTGTCTTTGTTGTGTTGTTGTGTTGTCTTTGTGCTGTGTAGCAGCTGTGCTCAGAAATGCTTCAGTGAGCCCACACAGGCTGTTCAGCATTCGTGCAGGATGTCAGAATTATCCACCATCACACTGTAAGTGTGTTTGCAAGTATCTGTGTACGTCCGTGTGTGTGTGTGTGTGAGTGTGAATGCACGTGGGGGTGTGTCTGTGTGTGTTTATGTCTCGTGCTTTCTGCATGTGTGTCTTGGATGGGAGTGTCTATGAGGTTTATATGGTCTGGGCTCCCAAATGTATACCTTTACATGCACAAACGTACACACATATGCACAAGCATGCGCACGCTCGCACACAAAAACATACACACACATTTGGAAATACAACTATGAAACCTTACTGTTCTGATGAAGCTGTTGTTGTTGTGCAAAGCGTAGTACAAATTACACCTTTGAAAAGACCTCAGTGAAGCTGCAACAGCAATAATGTTCCTTCCTTCTGAACTGGATTCTGTCGGGGCAACGTGAATTCATTCATTGTTGATCGTGCGCACACTGAGACATTTGTAGTTTTACATTTACTCACTTGCGGTGGCGCTAATGGCATCTCACCGAGTTTGATACTAGCGTCAGAGATTGTGTCGTCACCTTGCATCATAAGTGCTGCTCTTGCATCACGTGCAGCTGGTCAGAACGTGTTAAACATGCCTTTGATGTGTGTGTGTGTGTGTGTGTGTGTGTGTGTGTGTGTGTGTGTGTGTGTCCGCGCGCACGCGCTGATAGGCGTCTGGCCCGCTCCACCCTCCTGCTCATCCCGCTCTTCGGCATTCACTACACCGTTTTCGCCTTCTCGCCAGAAGATGTCAGTAAGAAGGAGAGACTGGTGTTTGAACTGGGACTGGGATCCTTCCAGGTACATTTTCAGCAGCTCTCACTGTTGAGCCACAGCAACTGAATAACTGAAGTGATGCAGGCACAGAAAATGAAAGAGAAGCCATTTGAAGGCTGTTACGCTATAGTGGTTTATTGACAATGTTAATGTTTTATTATGTCTCTGGTGATTTCACATCCTTCTCACGCCAGCTGCATCAGGGTGAAAACACAAAAGCCCAGAGCAGACCCACAATCTGGGCTTGTGTCGAAATGCTTTGGCGTAACCATTCGACAATCAGAAATACATGATTGCTATTCGTGAATGGAACAATATAACATCTAAAATAGTAGACAATAAATTAAAATATTAAAATGAAATATTTTTGAATCTGTCCCTTTAAATGTGGGTCTGTTTTGAACATAAATTTAAAGAAACTATGGACTAACTTACAGAGTGAGAGATTTGCTGTATTCCAATTCATTTTAGTCAGCACATTTTCCGTGGCAGTGAACAAATGACAAAGTTGGTACAGTGTCCAAACAAAGGTGGAAATGAAGAAACTGTCTTTTTAGGAAATAAAACATGACCAGTCATTATTTACTGGCTACAATCAACTGAGAACGTCGACTGGCAATTAAAGACAACATTTAACAGACTGACTTGTCAAAGATGCTTCCATTTTCTCCTGTCTTTTTACACAGTAAACTGATTATCTCTAGGTTTTGGTTGTGGGTCAGAGAATTGTCAGACAAGCTGAGCTTATTCTGAGAACTTGAGAGGGGAATCTGAATCAACACGTCATTAATCTCTCCATTAGTTCAACACACAGCACCGAAAGACGCTACCAAACACGACTACTGAGAATCACACACACACACACACACACACACACACACACACACACACACAAACTCACTCTCCTCCCTACATATGCAAGTATAGCGGGTCTGATGACAACACATCAAACAAGACGAGAAGTTCCTTCCGAGTCCTCGTTCCTTCACTGTAGCTCCTAGCTTACAGCGGAGACTAAAATGACTTCCCGTTTGGAAAGATAAGCCACGCCCACACACTCCTTCTGATGAATGCGACCTCATGCTAATTTTTTGAATATGGAGCCACGTTTCTCTCTCACGTGTTTCTTTTCTGTGCTCTTCTCTTTGCCCCCACTCTTCTTGGTAGGGCTTTGTTGTCGCGGTCCTTTACTGTTTCCTGAACGGAGAGGTAAGCCCAGCTGCCAACTCACACATTTTTTTTGCACATTAGTAAGAATCGGGTTGAATGCAAGAAGCACTGCAGGGCATCTTGTAGGAAGACATCTACAGCTGTATACTGTCAGTCCTGACAAGAATGCTTCTATTTCCTGTGTACACTACGCAAGGCTAACGTGGCCAGATAGATACATAATACTTTACTATGTATTACAATTCCGGATACTATGTATCTCATGTAAGACAACCAATCAATACCGGTTCACCCACCTGCTTGCTAGGGTCTGTTATGATTCACCATGTGCTGCAGTGTTTCACTCTTGCTAAAGCAAAACAATGTCACTCGGGATTTTTAATTATTATTCATCCAAAGATGCGTCTTTGCATTTTCTCCATCTACTGCAACATCCAGGCTAGTTGCTATAACAGCAGCGAGGCTTGCAGTTCCGTCCTGCATTTCTTCTTCCTTTTATTGAAGGCACATTTTGAAGGGAAGCTCCAGCAGCTTTGCTTCAGCAACCTGATTGGTTACGGAATCCAATGCAGTTTAAAACAATTAAAAACACATTTTTCTATACTTTCACTTGATGGATGAGCAATATATTGACATTGGTCCAACAGAGCACTCTTTTAGGGTGCTACCCACACAGATATGAAGTGTGCCTTTTCATGCAGCCGGTGCAGCTCAAAGTACATTAAAAATGACCTTGTGAAGTTTCTCCCTGAAGGTGCAGTCGGAGATCAAGAGGAAATGGCGCAGCTGGACCGTCAACCGATACTTTGCTGTGGACCTGAAGCAGCAGAGGCACCCTTCGTTGGCCAGCAGTGGGGTGAACGGTGGGACTCAGCTGTCGATCCTCAGCAAGAGCAGCTCCCAGATACGCATGTCCAGCCCCCTGGCGGAGAACGCCAACATCAGCCTCCCCACCTGAGCATGGGGACGGCAGAAGTTGACGTCAAGGTGCCGTTCAAATTGTGTAAGCAGAACCCAGACCAACCAGTACAGACCAAAGTGGCCCATCACACACCGTAGATTTTGTTGTTCGGCCTTTAGCGAAATTAAGCGTCTCCGAAATCATTCGGTGGGCAGTTTATTAGGCGTTCATAAATGGCTTTTCATTTTAGCCGGACAATTTCATCCAATGATTTGCTTTAGTCAACTTCCTAAAGTCGAGTCCCTAATGATTAGTTGATTATAAGTTGCACTTAGGTGGCAACTAATTCTAACGGCATAAGTTGTAGTGGAAAATGCTTCAAGTGGGGAGTGGGGATTTTTGATTCCTCTTTCAGAGTAATATACTGTATAAATGATTTGTGCCAAAAGCAGTGTTAGTTCAAAAACACACCCATATTCATTGTCGGGGTTGTATTTGGCTGTTAATGTGAAAAGTAAATGTGCTTCAAAGTGCCACATACGCTGCCTGGGTCTGATCTCTGAACAGTCCAAAGTTGAATAGCAACCAAAAGTTTGCCTCACTTGTACAAATGCTCCTTGTTTCAATCATTAATTTTTTTTTTTCTACAGTCAGCCGTAAGTACAGAGTATGTCAAATTATAAATAGAAATACACATATTAAATATATATATATCTATATATATATATTGAAATTGGGTTTTTGTAAATAGTTATTTTTCTTGTCTGGAGAACCAATTCATTATGTTTCATGAAGCAGTGTTGCAATGACCTTTTTGAACAAAAGGAACTGGAGCCCAAATCTGTAGACTTCATCGCTGGTTCCCCACTTGAAGGTGACAGGATGAAACTGAGTTAAAATGAATAGATAATTAAATAAATAAATAAAAACACACACAAAAAAATAATGCTTAGACAGAGCCACCCGACAAGGCGAAACTGCTTTTCAGTTCAAGTGCTCACTGCTTGTAGACGTGTATAGATTTTGGTGCTTTGTTTTTTAAAGAGGCACAAGACAAGAAGATAGCACAGAACAAGAGGAATCACAGTTTCAGTTAGAGGAAGTGAAACGGACGTGAACTCCACGCTTGGAGCCGTTATATCCTGATAGTGGTAAATCTTGTGTTGCGCTGCAGTGGTTTTGCCCGGCTGATTCCAGCTCAGTCACGGTAGAGAAACACTTGGACTCGTGCCATTTATTGGAAGCTTTAACTTGGAAGCTCCTCATTGTGCCATTCATTTATACTTGCAGCATTTTATTGTAGCCGTTCAGCTAAAAAAAAAAAAAAAAAAGACAGTTCCAATTTCTCTGAGCCTCCATACATGTTGCCATATCAAAGTTCACACGTTTCACGCTTGTTTTAAAACAACAAACCACTCATATCCCAAAGTGCCTCGTAGGACACCAATACCAACCACTTTTATTTACAGTACAGCAATCCAGTATCTTCAAGTTGTAGTAAGGGTTCTCTGCAAAGAATGTACAGTGTGTTGTGCACTATTTCTAAGATGATTTTTTTTTCTGTATGACAAAAAAAATGCTCTTTGTTACTGACATTGTTTCTTAGTTTGAACATTTACTCAGTAGCTCCACATGATCAGCCTCACAGTGACTGTGAATCAGCAGTACAAGGTGTTTCAAGTTTGTTGAAACTCATCAACCACCAGTGAGTTTAACATTAAATTTATATGTGTACGTGTATGTGTATACATATATACATAGACACACACCACATGTATACACATACATACATTACATGTTGCGAGAGTTTAGAAGAATGCTTTAATATGACGGCAGAGACAATCGCTGAGTTCCTCTTTCTTTCAAACAATATCTGCTGGATGGGGCTGAGGTAAAAAATAATATAATAATATATATATATATATATATATATATATATATATATATATGTATATATATATATATATCCACAGTATTTCTAGAGTTTTATTTTTTCTTTTCCTTATTTGTCCTGTTGGGGTAAAGTGAAAGAATGTAGAACCTTAAAGGGATGCGTTTTGATGAAATTGTTGATGTTAAGGATGTCTATTTTTTTTCCTTGAAGCGGTGTCATGTGAAATGAATTCATGTGCAGCCCTGGATCATGTTTCATGTGTTATGCGAGGTGTGTCATTTTGTTGCACTGACTTACTGTCTCTGGCAGAGTGTCATAAACGTAGTGCCATAGCTGATGATATTGTAGGCAAAGAATGGAACAGGGAATCAATGCTATTGTAAAGAAGAGCAAAATAGAAACATGTTATTATTAGTGCTTAATTTTCATTTAAGATATTGTGGGAAGTGAAACGGGCAAGCTTAAATGTGCCATGCTTGTGAGTTTTGTGTACCTGTTAGCTTGCTACACTGAGACTTTTTTTTTTAGAGATTTGTTTTATTTGACAATTCTGAAGGGGTTGGAAGGTGCAACGGGTGCAAGAGATGAAACACAAAGTAGGTAAGAGAGTGTGATTTAAAATATATATATTAAGAAAAAAAAAAAAAAGAAAAACAACACTCTGCTGCTGCTTACGTGTTCTGTCACCAGCCATCACTCTGAGTCTGGATCGGCTCAGATGGAAACGACCATGTCTCAAAGCTGTTACTGTCTGTGAAAAGAGGAGCGGAAGACTTTGTCCTTGATCATGTCTGTGCTGTGTCCTTGTCTGCCACAACTAAGGTGGCCGTGTCGTGTTCAAAGTGTATTTCTGCTGGTTGAGCGCAGAGGAGGGAGTGTTTTGTCCTGACCCGCCGTTCGTTTCGCATTTTGAGCCATTTACTTTGAGGCAATCAGGCACCACATGCTTCGCATTGGTTGCATCTGTGATTTCTTTTTCTTTTTTCACACAAATGTACATCTGGAAAGAAAATACACAATTCTAGATATTGTGTGGCCAATGTGCAACATTGGTAAGGAGAAGAAAAGTCTATGTAATGAGCTTTTTGCATGCCTTTTAATCATATAATTCGCTTCTGCTCACCTTAGTTTAAAAACTGTGAATTGTTTGAGTGACTCAAATTTGCTGTGATAAAAAGACATTTGCACTTTTTTCTACAACTTTCTATTTTCCCTGACGACATGCTAAAACAAACAGCACTGTAACCTCGTTAATTAACTCATTAAGAAAGGCTTGACTAAGACTTGTCACTTGCCACATGTATTAAATAATTTGCTGTAAAGTTTCCTTGTAAGAAAAAAAAATATTTTATTTTTTACATCTATGATCTACACACTGTTGCCCATAACGATTTTGTTCTTAGACACAATCATTTGTTTTTTGTTTCATATTCAACGCATTAGTTTTCACTTTTGTCCAAGCGCAAAGACAAATGTATGAAATAAATGTTATCCTTTTTTTTATCGGCCATATTGTACATGTATCTAAGAGACGCTTGCTGTGTTTCGCTGAATAGTCTGACATTTTGGGAAATACATGTGGTCGGCAAATCCAACTGCAGGTACTACAGTACTCACCTTGTCTTACAGCTTGCTACTCTAACAAAAATGAAAAATAATAATAAAATAAAACAATTAACAGGACAACGAATTAATGATTTGATTTGAAGGTGTTTACACATTCCATCCAACAGAAATGGTTTAATTTTAGCACTGTGTTATACATTTTGTAAATTTTGGGGCATTTTCACACTTAAAACCCCATTTGAGCTCAAGCAGAGAACTGAGTCCTCTTTTATATGAACTGACAATGCGAACGCAAGAAGAACTGATCACATTTCAGTCTGTTCACATCTACATAGAGCAAGCAAACTTTGTTTTATGTAAATTTTGCTATTTCTCTTTTTTGAAATTACATTCCATGACAAATGTGTATTTCCCAAAGTATGCAACTATCTTTTCAACTGCTATCAATGTACTTATGCCTTTTCTTTGCTTTGATGGTTGTGTGTCAAATGCCAGTTTTAGGGTTAGAGATTGTGTGTGTGTGTGTGTGTGTGTGTGTGTGTGTGTGTATGTGTGTGTGTGTGTGTGTGTGCGTGTGTGTGCATGTGTGTGTGCATGTGTGTGTGCGTGTGTGTTACCGATGCATTTCTGAATGTATTACCAATGTTGCTCAGCTGTTTCTTTGTCGCCTGCTATCAGTTTGCCATGGTGTACAAATGATGTCCTCTTGACTCCAGGTTCATTGAAAGAAGCTGATTTTTTGTGGCACTCAAATGAACCAATTTATTAAAAAAGTGCATATATATATATATGTATATTGTTTGTGACTGTGCTTTTTTTCTATTGTAAATGTTTTCAAACTGTATTTGTGTATGTTTGGAAGTTGAGGCAGGTCATGTGCACTCTGGAAGCATGTGTCTGTAAGGACAAGCATTCATGAAAACTAAATGTAAACAAAACTAATGTAGTTATGGTCATGACGTCTAACGTGTCCAATTCATTGTAAATCTGACTGCAAAATAAATGTCTGTGCTACTTTGTGAACATGCCTTTCGCCTTTTTCTCTGCACAATATCACAGCTCGGTTTCAGTGTAGTTTGGGGGATTAAGAAATTCTGAACCATTCTTTTTATTTTCTGCCTCTGTCTTGAAAACAAATCCTCAGAAACATATTACATTTGCAGACATTTTCATTAAACTTTTCACATCTGATTTAAATTTAAACTCTGGAGCGTTGGAAAAATTGGAAAGAGCACAGTAAAGATAACCAACAGCCAGCGCTGCACTCACATTTACATTCTGATGTAAGCAGCAGACTGACTGTACCTAATGGATCAAATGGGACAATACGCATGTATGATGGGAACCAACATTATGTCATGCTGATATAACCATTCTGATTATTTCTGCATCGGTTTTCTCGTTAAGAAAAAATAAAACCCCTTTATCTCGGTCGTGTATGGGAATGCGGTAGCGGTAGCTTTAGCGTTTTACGTTTGCCCTGAAATCGCAATACTTGCTAGAGCCACACGAGGGAGCCCCTTCCGAGGATGCTAAAATGGATATTATGACTGAAAACGTGGCGGTAATTTTGTCTCCAGACAAACTGCGCTCAGTGGAGGCGTGAATTCTGTCCCTCAGTGAATTATGTTCAAGTAGAAAATGGGTCAAGTTTCAAAATTTCTAGGGAATTTTTCCTTTAAAAAGGGCTCCTCAAATAAACAGTGAAAACACGAGTGGCCAAGCTCTAATGCATTTACTATTGTCCCTTCAGATGCACCTCAGTCAGAAGGATTCTGTCTCAGCAGGTGATCTGCAGGACATTTGGTCTCAACCAGTCCCCAGTGTGCAGTCTGTTAGTGTCTCTTCTTCTGTCACTTCTGGCACAAAATCATGGTATTTTCTATGCTTCAAACTACTATTGTTTCCCTACATGTCTCTGTATAATTCCTCAACATTTGCTCATGTTTGCACTCAGGCTCACCAAACAGCAAACCTGCATCTTGGACCAGCTCTGTCTCTCCTGAGGTGATACGGTGACAAATCCTGTCCTCCATAGTTCTTTTTTCTTTTGCCACATCTGTCATTGCAACTGCATTCCAGAGAACAGGCAACAGCACACATTAAATAAGAAATGTTTGCTGTCATAGTTCCAGCTGCTGGTGACATTTATGTAGCTCTCAGCAATGTTCATTAGGGTCTTCCCTCTGTTGGGTTGTTGAAATTATGCCACTGGGAGTTTCGAGCTTTGACCGCGGCCACTGATGTTCCACTTGGCAACTTCAACCTAGTGGATAGATCTTGAAGAATCACACTGAGGATATATTGCCGCTAGAAGGAGGCCCAGCGAGCCTCTCACGGGCTCTGATGGTGATCTGAGTGATGCTTCTCTTGGCCGGGGTGAGATGGGATTGATTGTGGCACTTCCTCAGCCACCTTCGCAGCTCTGACTGGACCTGCAGACAAATGCATTCAAGAGGAGATTACCACTCACACTCACTGAATAAGGAATAAATGTTTTCCATCCTGAAAAAAGTTTTAGAGGTTGAAATTACTATTTCAAAAGCCTCCAATATGTTCAGATATGTCCAACATTTCAGTGAGACAGTTTCAATATCACGTTATCAGTGTGTCAGCAGCAATTTTGGGGCACAGAATTTGCCATATTTAGGGGGCATAACCCATTGACTAGATATAAAGATCGAAGGAGCTTCTGTTTTGGTTTTTGTTTTTGTTTTTTAAAGAGGCAGCAGCAGAAATGGAAAAACAAAATCTGCATTCTATTATTTGGCCAGCAGAGACCGCCAAAAGAATATAGCAAAACAACTAAAACGACTGCTTGGCAATACATAAAAGGAGCAATGAATTCATATCTTTACAAACTGGTTAATTATTAATCATTTCGGTCGAAATATTTCTGACACATTTTATCTAAAATATGAAACAAGTTAACTGGCATACCTCTCCATTCATGAAGCAGTAGAGTACTGCCACCACAAAACCCTGAAATTCAAAAGAACCAAAAATATCAAATACTATACACTTTAAATACATTTTTAAATCAATGTTAACTGCATCTTGCATCGTTTTCAAGGGCAGGGACCAGAATGTGACCTCCCATTTTTTATTTTTTTTTGGAACTTATTAATTCATAAACAGTGCCAGCCTGTTAGAAGCATTCTTAAAGAGCTGCCACTGCACTCTCTGCCCCTCTTACTTACCTAACTGATGTCAAATCTCTAGACCTTTTAATGTAGAGACCTAATGACATCTTTTCAATCTCTTTACTGTGCTATCTTTCATTATTGCTCTGTACCTGGAAGGAGCCCAGACCCAACTCGATGTATAGTCTGGCTGCCACTCCGGTGTTCTCTGGCAGGAAGGCGAAAACTGTGTAGTGCATCCCGAACAAAGGGATGAGAAACAGGGTGGATTTAGCCAACCTCCTGTGGGGACCAAATGAAAAACACAACCATTAGAGATCAGCCTTGATCTTATAAAGGCCGAGCCCTGTGCTAATCAAATGACCTGCTGATGCATGACCTCACTTGGCTCAAAAAAACAAAAAAACAAAAATGAACAGTACTAAAATTTTACACACACCAACAGACATAATCACAATCGTTACATCTCAGTATGCTCACAACATTGGAACAAATCTGGTTTGTCAAGGTATGGTATCATGTTTTGCAGATTAAACACTAAAATTACCACAAAAATGAATCATCACTGGCTGGAAGATAAAAAAAAAAACATGATCGGTTTATTTTCATGGTCATAAGAGGATTGAATTTGTCTTTTGTTACACCTGGGATTACTACCTTTGTGTTGACATCGCAGCACCGTTGGAATCAGGGAATAGCAGGAACAATCCTGTCACAGGCAGCATCTATTTCTGGGATCTGTTACTATTTTTGTGCAGCGCTCTCATTTTATATGAAATTTTAAATAGAACCAGCTCCAAAACAGATGTCGAAAGGAGGAAGGTTTTTTGGGTCTGAGCATTTCTGAGTTCCCACATCAGTTATTGCAGCATTACCTCTGCAGCGTTTTCCACCGATTTATCCTGCTCCTCCTCCACCTCCTCCTCCTCCTCCTCCTGTCCGTAGTGAAGTCTCAAAGGACATTTCACAACCAAAAATCTCTGAGTCACCTTGTTCACCTCGAAAGCTTTACAACTCATTCACAGTATTAGAATAAACAGCTAAAATATTTCAAGACACGTGCAAAAAAGTAGAACAAACGTCCACAGAGGAACTGGTACGAATATGACTGCAGGCTGACAAGGAAGTTAGAGCATTGCAGCTACCATGCAGCTCTGCTGTTTTGTTTCCAGTAGGGTCTTGGCCCTTTGCGTCGGCAAAAAAACAAGACGATGGTGCAGCGATTAGCGCTGTCGCCTCACAGCAAGAATGTTGCGGGTCTGATCCTGGGCCTAAAGCCTTACTGTGTGGGGTTTGCATGTTCTCCCTGTGTCTGTGTGGGTTCAGTCCAGATACTCCAGCTTCACCCCACACTCCAAAAACATGCATGGGAAGCAAATTGGAAACTCTAAATTGATCGTAGGTGTGTGCGAGTGGGAAGGTTGTTTGTCTTGCTATGTGGCCCTGTGAAGAACTGGCAACTTGTCCAGGGTGGAACTCTGCCTTCGCCCTAATGACAGCTGGAATAGACTCTGGCAGAGCCCAGGACCCTCAGTGCAGGAGGAAGAGGGTAAATAAGATAGATGGCTGGATGGAAATAAATTCCTTGTTTTTAAGATGAAAGAGGATTTTAAGCTGTATATTAACCCTCCTAATCCGAAAGTGGCAGTTATGCACTGTAGTGCCAATTGTTATAATATTACATTTCCGGGCATTGCCTTCTCCCACTTTGAAAAGTCGCATTGCAACAACAACACAGCACCCATCACCAACCTATAAAGATCCAAGTAAACGGTAGAGACGCATTATGTGGTATTATGCAAGCCACCTCACGTTGTTCACCACCACTACCACCTCATCTAACTGTTAGTATGGGAGCTGTTTTATTATTCATTTTCTCCCACAAGGTCATGCATTAACACCATCTGGGCACTGAAAATTTTAAATTACAGGGAGATTTAGAGACTCAAAAGAGTGTCACACATGGTTGCAGGCGCAGCTCCGAGGCTGTGCCTCAACAGCCCGACTGGCATCAGCTGTTTCTTTCTTTCCCTACAATCAGGGAATCAGCTCACTAACCCTCAGATGTCTGGCAACCTGCAGGGATTTAACATCCAATCTCATTATCAGTGGAGGAAACCTCTTGTCTTACACCTACTTGTTACTCTGCTGCTGATCAACCAGCAGAAACATTTCATTCCTCCGCTGCCCCCCCCCCCTTCTCCCCGCAACACCATTGGGAATGGGTATTCAGTGTTGCTTATTGATATAAAAAAAATAAGTAAATTTGGAATTGGAAATCTTTCTCTCACATGAAATGTCCAGTGTCGTTATTTCCAGCCATGGCTGAAGATTTCAGCTTCTGAACCAGAATCCTGATCACGTTGATGAAGATCACTATGTTGACCTGTGAAAACAGTCAAATTGACGATTTTCTTTCATGCAATACATGTTTAAGATTTCCTAAAAAACAATTATTGACTTTTACGTGTTAAAATACTTGTAACAAGTTAAACAAATGGGAACTTTGAAGTCGGAGAAGTGTTACTGCTCACCAACAGGGAAGCTGTAATTGGTCCTTTAATGATCCACCAAATCCCCTCCTTGTCCGTGTCGTCCCAACAACTGCAGTAGGTCGCATAAGAGTTTCGTCGAAACAATGAATCTTACAGTAAAATAGAGTTATGCCATGTGAAGTGATTTAACTCACCCCGTGTCATCATAAAGCAGTCTTGTCAGCACCCAGAGTACAATAACTGTTGATGGAAACCCTACAAATGAAAAGCAGACACCAGATATTACTGCACTCAGTTACCCACCACTGTTTAAAGTGATGTATCCCAAAGAGAAGCTTCAATATAATCAATCACATTTATGACAGTAGTTTTTCTGACAGCCGTGTCCTGTTATATTTAAAAAAGAGAATTCAAAACTTCAGGGTTTTTCTGTGACTCTGCAAAGTAAACAAACTGTGACAAAGTAAAATCCACCTCCTGGCCTTTGGTGAGTACAAGTCTGAACGTCTATATCCCAAATAGGAGCCGGTAGTACTTGACAGAAAAACTCTGAAGTTCCACTGTACTGTCAGGCAGTCTTAAATTTCTTAAATTCCTACGCTTGGTCATTTATATTATATAACAGTGTCAGCAACACTGACAAAAATTAAAAGTGCTTTTGGACGGTTCAAAAAGCAGTTGACACACTGGCCTAAACAGGAAAATACAGAGTAGAGCAGGAAACAATGAAGACAATGGGGATGGTGAGACTGTGGAAACCTGCAGCACAGGATAACAGAGGGAAAGAGCTTTGAAGATCACCACAGGGAACAGGAAGTGAACTTTGAAAAAGGAGAGTGCGGTGGCAGTTGCAGCCCAGGTGCTGCTGTCGTCTAAACACAATTTAGGCACTGAAATTCAGTCCAAAAATAGATACGATAGACTGCCAGATATAAGCATGTTGTGACATGACAAAGTGATAAATGACAAACAGGAAGGGCTTTCATCATTGTATTTTATTTTTTTAGCCTATTAATTAATATTGGAATTATAGGGCAGCACAGCCTGTTTTCATCCTTCCCGATTGGTCATGGCTTCTTGAAGTGCGAGAACACGCACCTTATTCTTAATGCTCAGGGGTTTGGGTGGAATAAAAACACTCCAGCGTCAGAGAGGCTACGGTTGACAGAATGAACTGGTCTAACCACAGATATGCCACTGATCCTCCAGGTCACATCACAACATTCAGCACGCTGTAGTTGTCCTGTAATGCAAATTGGATCTCGTGATTCATCAGACAAAGACCTAAAGAGGCCGATCCTATGCAAAAGGTTTCGCCTGACGCATTGAAGGTTTGGCTCCATCGTAATCTGTGCCCTGCTTAGGATGCCAGCGTTGGTTGTAAAGCTTGCAGGAGGTGGCCAGTGGCAATTACACTTGCTGTCTAAAAAGGCCCTTAAAAATAAGTATTTCAGATGCAAATTTTGCTGTTTATCATTGTCAATTAATCTCCTGCATGAATTCAATTTCCCTGCTTAGTTGGGACACAAAATGTAATCATGGCACCCAGTCAAAAGTAATGCCATATTCATTTAAATAGCAATAAAGGAAATGGACGAAAACAAAATGATTCCAACTTAATGGACAGCAGTGTATTATTTCCCAGGGAATTAACTTGATTGCCAGTTCGCAGGAAACCTTTCACCATCTCATCTGAAGGACTGCCCACTCACCCCATCCAATTAGGATGTACCACCAGAAGTACTTCCTCTGAGAGACAAACGTAAGGGCCAGCAAGGTCTGCAGGTACATGCCCTCCACCAGCAACCAGAAGTAATTGGCCAGGATGCTGAACTGGAAGAAGGCCATGGCTGACTTGCAGGCTGTCTGTAGTAGACACAATAAACGTAGTGACCTAACATTCGAACAATACACAGTTTTTGGGTGAGTGTTTCAAGCCGGCAGGTCAAGATTCATCGGAGAAAGAAAAAGCAAATATAAAAAACATCCTCAAATGTCTCTCAATGTCTTATCAAATGCAAATCAACATAAGCCTGGTGTAACAAAGCCACAAAGCCGATTACTCTTATAGTTTTATCTGTGCCAAAATAACTGTGCACAATGTCACCGATGCTGCCCAGATGTCTTAAGAGAAAGCAGATTTTAAATATAATTGAGGATCGGATTGTTTGTTTTTCTTTGTTACTGCTATTAAAGCAACTCGCCAGATGGAATGTTTCAAATATCCATCTGGGAAAAAGCACAGAACATTTTAAAAGGGCAGGCCCACAATGCACCACAGCGTTTCCTTTAACTCTTGCCAAAGCCAGTCGGGCATAAAGTACAAATATCTTTCTCCTCAGAGAAAATACCTCGGAGTTAGGGTTTGGGTTTTTCTAGTTATTATTCTAATGCAACAATAGAACTCAGTTTTAACTAAAAAGTTAACGCTGCATCAGTAACTACTGTAACTACAAACACGCAGTTGCTTCTTTCTGGTCTTCAATGTTTTTATTGCCAGATTAACAGCTTTGCTACAGCTCAATTCTTCTCTGACACCATTCCTTTTTTCAAGCTGGGAGTGGACCAGGGAACAAATCCAGTTTAATGAAGCTGGGGTTTTGTTTTGTTTTTTGTTATGTTTGATATCACCATCATTGACTGATCTCTGCTGTCTCCAGTCTCTGTCCCTGAGTAACTCAATCACACAGCAGATGTGGAAATCCACTTGATGCAGGATGTGCTAGTGGCTAATTCGCATTGCCCACCGTGGACACCAAGCAGTGGTCCAGGTTCTCATCAGCAAACAGGACGGTGTCTTTGATGAAGACGGCACTGGCTCTCAGGATGAAGGACGAGAACAAGTTGATGTGGATGTAGTTTCTGGTGCAGTGGAACTTTCTGTGGGGGCGGGGGGGGGGGGGGTGTCAGAAAGCAAGAAAATAACTTATTTATATGACTCAATTATCCTTTTAAAGCATCACAGCCACAGAGTCATTTCATTATTACAAATAGTAGAAAAAAAGATTAATCAGAACCAGAAAAAATACATTTTAATGAAAAATTTGAATTTTGTAGCTCTGTTTACATGACATTATACATCTAAGAGAATGAAACACGGTTTTAAAGGTGTGTGCAAGTGAAAAACAAAATCTGCTAAAACTGACACAGGAAAAACAAAAACGGGTCACGGGGGTAAAAAATACCTATAGACATCAACACCCTTTGTGATGTCACAACGTCATTTAAAACAATGCCTTTTGCCATGTGTGTTTGTGTGAGTGATTCTCAGCAGTTATGTTTGGCAGCGTCTTTCGGTACATTTAGGGGCTCATTTACGACCAACCAATAACCAGTTGGTGTCAGTTGATGACCAACACAGACTTTATCAAAGACTGATGAAGACTACTGTTAAATAACAACTCAAACATCAGCAGATACTTCAGTTATTGCATATGGTGCCATTGACCTGGTCACTGACACCAGTCATTTCCACCTGCATGTCTTTGGACAGCAGGAAGACGACACACGCAAGCAAAGAGGTAAAACATGCAAACTGTAAAAAGACAGAGGGGAAAAGCACAGAGGATCAATTATTACCCAGAATGCTGTGGTGGTAGTGTCGATCAATGCATTACTGCCAGATCTGTAAAAATGTATTGTGTGCTTACAAGGGTATATGTGGACTGTGAGAGCGCACAAATGAGTTAGAATGAAAAAAACAGTACAAATAATCTTTGTGAGTGTTGAGAATGGAGAGACTGCGGCTCTCTGATTAGACTGACAGCTTAATATCTTTTGAGTTTAAGCTCCGTAGGTTTTTAAAAGGAAATTCCTATGAAATTGTGTCTAAAGCTCTCATAACTCATCTCAAGTACGTTTTATAGGGAAATACATTTTTTTCTCAAAGATCAAGAGTTATTAATATGTTAACCTTTAGGATTATATAAGCCTCTAATATGCTCTCCTACTTCCAGGCTGCCACTCAAAACTCTCCACTGCAGATATCATGGGTGGGTGAGCATACATTTACTGCCCCTTTGATTTCGAGGCGAGCGTGTCCTGTCTTACCTGAAGGCTGTAAACACCGCTATGGCTGTAATGAGCGAGATGAGCGACGTGGCATAACCCACAGTGTAAACCTGCCTGAACATGGAGAGGTAGCTCGTCTGATGTCAAAGGGAGATAAAAAGAGAGAATTGACGATGAAAGTATTAAAAAAAAAAAAAGACTTTACAAATGTACTTCCATTAACAATTAATAGGCTGCTCAAGTTGAAAACTTGTAAGACCAAAGTTAAATTTAAATTTGTTTAAATATTCAGATCTGCCTTCAGGGCATCTGATGGTAATACGATAAAAGAAAAAAAATCGATACATATATTGGCAAGACCCTTATACAACCATGCAATCATACATTAGATGGTAAATGTTAGATGGACTGCACTTACATAGCGCTTTCCAGCACCTTCACGGCACCCCAAAGCGCTTTACAGTGGCCTCTCATTCACCAGTTCACACACACTGACTACGTTTACATGCTTTTCTTGGAACAATTTAGGGTTCAGTGTCTCGTCCAAGGACACTTCGATTTGATTATTTCATCTTTGCAAATTTGCTCTACCAACTGAGCCACAGCTGATACAGGCATACAAAGATACAAATGTGACTTATTGATTTTTTTTTTTTTTTTTCAAACATCTCTCACAACTCTTTCAATATCACTAAATGATAATGGCAGCCTTCTATAAAAGTGTGGCCATCAACATTTAACATCTTTAACATCCTGTGTATTCAGTTGTATTCTTTACAATTCTATATAGACAATTAAAAACATCTCAAGAGACTCTCTGGATGTGTTGTCAAAGTATTCCTCCAGTAGTTCAACCCCCGTACTGAAACTATAATTGGGAAAGGAAGCAGCAGCAGGGGAGTAAGAGTTTGCAGGAAGCTGAGACATTTATAATCAGGTTGAACTGGCAGGAGTTGAGCAAAATGTTTATACCTCAGATTCAGGCTCGCTGTCGTCACTAAAAGCACAGGCCTCGTTGTAGGGTGGATATGGTTCTGACCAGCCGCCAACAGTACAGTTCCTGTAAACAAACCCTAATGTGGGACGGCAAATATTCAGGTAAAGCAATAAAACTCCACTGCTTTTATTCCTGCCTGTCGGTTATTGTTATTCAGTTCAACTACAACTTATCTCTTCCAGATCTGGAAAAAAAAACATGATCCAGACATCTTCAAAGGTTTCTTGTTTCATGACAATGTGACATTACATCAACGACCCAGTACAGTACAACAAAAGATATCAGGTACGTTGTGATCTAATTCAGACGGTGCCGCCACACTTTGACGCAACTTCTGCTCCCTTGCACATCAGCAAATTCGGAGCGCTTCACTGGCATTTGTGCTCTCGCTCCATTTTGCTCCATTAGTGCTTTCAGTCAGAGCAACTTTGACGCTCTTGTGACATTTATTTCTGGCCAGCGTCCATCTGCAAACAGCAGGAGTCAAGAGAAGGTCATCGGTTGGAACTCTCTTCTTGCACTGCTGCGTTTGCGAGGTTCCACATCTAAATGTCAAGTCCAGTGAATTTTAATTGTATCTCAATCCCGGATCACAGTGCAACAGTTCGCTTTTCTGCACCCTTTGTCCCCGCCCCGATGCTGGATGTGTGGGCTGGAATTATCTGCGTGGATTGCAGGAAAACACACAGAAATGCAGACGGGAACAAGATCTAACAGCCGCATTAATGCTGCGCTGCTGAGTGATCTGCTATTAAGATGGTAATGAGAGAGGACTTTCATCAAGGTAAGGAGGAAAGGACGTTAGTCTCTAATGAGCCTGACCTTATCTTCCTTAATGACACTATCATAATGACAGCGTTATTAAGACACAAAACTACAAACTGCCCCATATTGTTCTTAATTCATGTCTATGAGCCTTTACACAAAGGTATTGTGTGTGTGTGTGTGTGTGTGTGTGTGTGTGTGTGTGTGTGTGTTTGCGCGCGCACACGCTTGCGTGCAAGTGTATGTATTCATATTTTTTTCACATGTGTGCATATACATTTAATAATCAAATTATCAAACTAATATGACTGTATTTACTCTGATGCACCATTTTAAATGGGCACATTTAAGCATTTTGTCCTTCATAATTCAACTCTAACTGCATTGGTCTTTTCCTCTGGACATTAAAGTCCTATAAAAAGTCTGACAGTGCGTCAAGCTGTGGCGTCTGAACTCTGCTGATGAGATTTCAGACAAAATTCAAGGTTGCCAGAAACTTAACAAACAAACATGAATAATTCACATTGCTCTTTCATCAGAGTGACTTTGGTCCAATTTGCATATTATGCAGTACCTCACGACATATTTGTCACAGAGCACTGGTGCTCTGGCATGGAGTGGGACTCCGACATTAGTCTGGTGATTAGCTGAAAGGAAATGAGCTATTTTTCTCTGCGTTTGTTCAGATAAGGGTGGAGGCCGACCTTGATTACTGGAGAAGTGCTGGAAGACTTCGGAGCAGGATATGTTCACAACCTGGCCGACTTCAGCTCTCAGCCAGCATCCGATGTGATCCCACTTTGTTTTACATCCTGCAGACATAGATAGAGAGATGAGCGAAGGTGAGCGAAGGTTGGCTGATCTGCAAAAAGTCCGCTTGTGACAAGGTGGACAAAAGCTTCAGATCAGTGTGGAGCAGTAAGGAGATGGTCACGCTACTCAAGTCATTTTAAAAAACAATATTTTTTTATTGAGAATATCGATATAGTTTTTGGTTTGGTTCACATTTATTTGTTTGCGACATGTCTTCTGCCCACTGGTTGCTACTAAATTGTACACCTTTAAAGAAAACCTGGATTTGCACATTTTTGTCTGGGACTGGGATCAGTTTTTACTCCAGGTGGTTTATTGTCAGCTCTGGGATGTTGAATGTTTAATTCTGGCACAAACATACAAACAGCCACATTTGAACAATCTCAGCTCAGGACAGGGTGCAGCCAGTTCATGCATTCAGATTACATAAAAGGGAGGTATTTCTTCAGTACTGTATATGCAAACCAAACTATTCACTGAAGATGAAGCAAGTTATAGAAACATTTCATCTCATCCAGAGACAATAAAAACTGGGCACTTCACATCTTACTTCTATGTAAGTGGATGGCGGGAAAATATTTTCTCCAGTTTCGCACACACATTGACCAGAACCCTGATAAATCTAGGGTTTTTCCACCACTACATAATTCATCAACAGATGAGGACAAGGGCTTAGGAAGAAGTATCCCATGTTTGATAGAAGTGAACATGTGTGAACAGTTGATGCATTTCTCTCTGGTGGACGTCAATCAATGTGATTAGCCGGATGCAATGTGTCACAAGTATCTGCAGAAATCTCTGTCCACGGTAGGTAAATGTCAACGGAAGTGATGAATTCCAGGCAGGAAAAAAAAAGTGAAGCTGTTTTCTCATTTATCCCCAAGGCAGAAGGGAGAGCAAAACAAATGTCAAATATATTCTCGGCCGGAAAGCTCCGATTTCTCTGGCACGAGTTTGAGAAGCGTGAAAATGTCTCAAAGAAGCTTCCGACTAAAACAGACACACAGTCAGGCCGTGTGTGAAACCGGGGTCTCGCTTCAGCAGATCGTCAGGGTCACATTCATACATAAGTTTAAAGATTTCTAGTAAATTATTCTTCAGTGGAATCAAAGCAAACGTGAACCTGAGTCATCATCTGTTGATATTTCATCTGTTAATAGATCATTTAGCCGCCACAATTTCTTTTGTAACTAGAGTGTGTACGCATTTGGTTTTGCCTGGAGTATCTCTCCAAATATCGAAGAAAACATTGAAGAGTTTCACTCCATACTTCACAGAATGAAAAGACGAACCAAGCCAGTTAAAGACACCGAGCGAAGTTTCAAAAGCATTTTCATTTAAGTTTGTTTCAATATGAAGCAAAATGAAAAAGAAAGGAAGGTAGCAAACTACACTTCTGTTGTTTTTTTCAATGAGCTGATCAGTCTGTAATAGTTAACAATAATATATATATATATATATATGTATATATATATATATATATATATATATATATATATATATGTATATATATACATATATGTATATATATGTATATATGTATATATATATATATATATATATATATATATATATATATATATATATATATATATATATATATATATATATATATGTATACACATATATATATATATATATATATATATATATATATATACATATATACAATATACAATAATTGTTATAGCTTTATACAAAGAAAAGTTCAGTCATATAAACCCAGATATCAAGGTAATTACACTTTCAGATTTTCTCATTGTAATTTTTCTACCCGGGATGGGAAAAGGGAAATGACCTGAGAGAGAATGTGGCTCAATATTGTGACTGTGGACCCCAGGCCTTTCACCATGAGCTCTGACAATGAG
Source organism: Nelusetta ayraudi (assembly GCF_046127955.1). Taxonomy (NCBI): domain Eukaryota; kingdom Metazoa; phylum Chordata; class Actinopteri; order Tetraodontiformes; family Monacanthidae; genus Nelusetta; species Nelusetta ayraudi. Next base: position 19,210,119 of record NW_027466061.1, on the reverse strand, counting down.
ACAGATACCAGCACCCTCACTCAATTGGAACTGATGCTCAAGAAAAACACACTGCATAATCCCAAGGCCTGAGCTACAATTTAATGAAGCCGCAGTGTGATATGAAGTGAACTGGAGTCTAAGAAGTAAAGTCTGGGGCTAGAAATGAACCCCTGTAGTCACAATAGGCCAAGTGACAAAGGAAACAGGATTAGAGAAGTTGGTTAATAAGAGCCAGGGGCTTTATGAGGCCAAAACAATGAAAATAATAATAATAATAATAATAATAACAATAATCTGTCGTTAATCTCGTTGATATACTGGTGCACACACTGGTGCCTTATTACTACTGAACAAAGCTGCCAGAGCAAATCCATTTTACGCTCCTCCTGCGCTCTCTATCTTAGAAAAGCAAATCCCTCGAACCAGTCAGGTGGCCAGACTACAGGCTGTCACAAGGCTGGCGTGGCAGCAGTATGCAGTTGTCTGCACAGGGCCTGAGAGGAAGATGAGTCACCTCCATGTCCTCCTCTGTTGCTGCCACATCAATTTAAACTGACGCAGCCAAAGCCGAGGATCTCGGATCTAGAACCAGCGTTGCAGGTTCCTCACCATTATGCCCTTTTCGGGCATTCCCCTCGAAATTACATTGTGTTGTTTTGTATATTGACAGTTGGTGTAATGTGATATATGGAGAGAACATCTGTAGAATCTGTAACTGGTTTAATTCCTTTAAGTCAATGCGTCACCTCAGCGCTGTTTATCAGTTTAGCTCTGTCGAGGGAGAACAACAGTGCCTGCGTCAACTGAGGAAAAACAAATTGTGTTCCAGCTTATCTGCTCTGAGATTTGATAACAGATTCTGAAAAGAGCTTTCCTTTGGCGGGGAAGCAAGAGGAGTGTGAAATAAGTGTATGAAATATTAACTGATCTATCAGAGACTGGAAAAAGTAATTTCACCCCAGGCTTCCAGAAAACATTTTGGCCGATAATGTTGTCAATTAATTTTCTATATCTGCTTCTCCTGCCCTCTGGGTCGCAGGGGTTGATGCATCCTACCCTAGCTGTTGTTAGGTAAAGGCCGGGTAATATGGATGGACAAATCAGGGCCACACAGAAGGACAAATTTTTCATTAATTTTCCATTTCCACTCGCACCTAATTTAAGGTTTGTCTCATGTGCATGTTTTTGGACTGTGGGAGGAAGCCGGAGCTTCCCAGAACCCACACAGACACAGGGAGAACATGCAGGCACCGAGGATCAAACCTGCAACTTTGTCGCTTTGTTGCAACAGTGCTACTCACTGCACTGCTTTGTCGCACTCAGATAATGCCATCACAAATGAAATATGTAAGTATAATCAATGTCATTTTCTTATTATACTGACCAGTTGCAAAAACACAATGCGCTACTGCAAATACAAAAAGATTTCTGTCACAGAGGGGCGTCTCGGAGCCTTTGCTATGTCCGCACTGCTGAACATGCAGATGCCCTCCTGACGCCGCTGACATCTCCACAACAAGCTACAATTAATCACATCTCGCAAGAACAAAGTGAATCAAACGGCCCCCTGTCAGGCTGCTGTACTGTGAGGAAATCCATTATGATTAGGATAATTAAAACTGGCAGTTCAAGTTCGGGCTTAGGGGAAGAGGGGAAAAGGGATGAGCACGCACGGAGAACTAGCTGCACGGTTTTTGCTTCGGCTGAGGCCGAGTTTCTTTACACAGGGGCTAATTAACTATGCTAAAATTGATTCAGGGATTAGGCGGTTTTAGTATCCACTCCTCTGTGTCCTGTTGAGAGGATGGAGGATTACGCAGATTGGTTAAATGAGTAAAAGCATGCTAGAGCGGCATTTCTTGAGTATTTTTCTTTTTGTGGCTTATTCACGCTCATATTAGGTGGAGAAAACCCAAACATCAAGAAGGCTTCTAGACAGCAGCCACGTAATTAGTGGCCAGACAGAGAGTTTGAGCTGTGTTTCAGAGTTGCTAAACATTTAATTGCAGAAAACAATGCGATATTAGCATTTTTTTGAAATGTGTCTATAGCTGCTTGCAATTTCGGATTTGTTTTGAAGCACTTGCCGAGACGTAAATAGTGCTGGACAGTAAAATGGAAACAGAATAAAGGTGTTGACAAAAGTGTCTCTGGTCCTGCTATGTTTTGGTGTAGCTGCTGTTTACCTTCAAACCATTGTTCTGTTTGTAGGGCGAGTGGTGGGGCAGTGCTGCCATCCAGCCTCATGTTCAACACCTCTTCTACAACTTTGACCTCAGATGGTGCCCCTGCATCTCACTACTCGTCCACTCAATCAATGTGTTCAGCAAGGCCATGCGGAACAAAGACAGTCTGGGGCCTTGAAGAGTGATGGAAGATTGAAAGTCACGTCGTTAACTTAGCTCAGTGTAGCATCATTGTGTTCCAAACATGACAACATGATAGAACCGCTTTGTGCACGCGTTGTCGACGTGCGTGGACACTGGCATCAGCAAATGGAGCAGCCGCGAACGCTGACATGCTGACAGGACGTGGGCTCACAAAATTATGGCCGCGGGTGTTTTGAAGTTGTCTGCGTGTGTGTTGTGTGCTAAATTTTGAGGACAAAGCTCTTTTGTTGTAAGAGGCCACTTCTCCCACATCACACCACTTAATGCGAGCGAAATAAGAATTATGTCACGAGCAGATGTTCCTTCTTTCATCCTCTATTTATGCTGGCTAACAGAAAAATGCTGCTTTAGCATCTTGTCTGTTTCAAATTTAGATTTTGATGATGAAGACATGAATGGCAGTGGCTGAGTTTTTTTTTTTTTTTTTTTAACATTTAAATTTTTTTTTTTTATCTCATCTTGAAAAATATCCCAGGTAAATTCTTTCCTTGTCTTCAGTTCCACAATCAGTCCAGTTTACAATCACCTATGTGAAGCTTTGCAGATTGCTGTCACATAAAGAATCCACCCCACTTCTCAGAACTTCTGTTGTTGAAACTCCTTGCCTACTTTTTACAGAATAATGTTTCTTTGTGACATTTTGCCAGAGAGGTCAGTCACTGTTAGTGCCAGACCACATGTTGATTTTGGATGATGGTCCGCAGCAGGGACTGGTGGGTAAGAGAGGTCCGGTAGGAGTTCAGTGATGGTGAATGGAAATAAAACATTACCACATCTCACAGATCTTTAAAAAACAAAACAAAAGAATATGTGCATGCCTCCCCACAATCTCACTGTGCTTGTTTGGGTGTTATGAAACTCTTGAACTATAGTTTTCTGAATGAATTTTAAGTCCAAAGAATTCTCCTACAAACCCAGCCATTATCAATATATCAAACATAGCCGTGGAACTAGTGGACTAGTGGACCATTAGCATGGACGTAAACAAACTGAAGAGCCATTAACGAGCACAGGACGCCCACTGGCTCCCTCACTCATCGCAAGCTGACTTCAAAATCTTGCTGTTCCCCGAGAAATGCATCAGCATTCACGCACCTCCCTACCTACAAGAACATATCACGCCATACTCTCCCTCCACCCGCAATCCGCCTGCAGGCATCCAGCCTCTCCTCATCCCCCAGCATCAGGCTCTGGACCGTGGAAGACCGAACCTTCTGCTTGGCTGCACCACGCCTCTGGAACAGCCTCCCCACCCAGCTGAGGATCCAGCAGCAGGCCGGGGAGTCTTTGCAGATTTGAAAAAGACTTTTGATTGTTAATGTTGTGCAGCCCAGTAATTATTGCTGTGCAGGGTTATTACTTTTGCTTTAATGCTTTTAAACTATGACACTATGAGACAACTCGCAATAAATAGTCTGTGATAAAATGACATTTATTATTGATGCTGATGAGTTGCTGGGACACACTTCTGCAAGCATCTCACCTCTTTGCACAATGAGTGTTTTTGTTGCGTAGCTCTTAGATTTGAATGTGAAAGGAAAAGCTTGGCCAAATTAGTCCCCACTGGGAATTCAAAATGTAGAAATACAATAACGTGCTGTACGTTTCAGAATAGAAGTCTAAGATAAATGGTGAAGTTGAAATATATGCAAATAGATTGATAGATTATTCTCCAAATACGTCAATTGCGTTCAGTGATGGGAGAAGTGGAATAATATTCCCAGAAGGGAATTACACACAACACAAATAAACAGGCATCTCAGACTTTGAGTCATACAGACTTTGAGAGTTATGTATCAGCTTTGATGCCTCAACCTTGAAAATAAATCATTTTTAGCCTCGGACTTTTAGCGACAAAAGTTAGAGCCATAATTCAATGAACAGTGATAAACGCAGCCTATTGAACAAAGCCATAGTAAGCGCAGCATAAACCATCTTAACCAGTAGAATTGAACTGCAATGTAAAGAAACCATAAAGGACTCTCACCTGTCAGATTGACTGCAGGACAATTATTTTCAAGCTTCATATATATATATATATATATATATATATATATATACACACACATATATACAGTATATAAACAGTATATAGACAGTATATATATATTCCTTGTCTGCATGCAGGTCTCTCGAGCTCTCAGGTGCTCCGAGATTATGGCACAGTCTAGGTGTACAATAATTGTATGTTGTTTATTGGGGGGGTGACAAAAATATATATATATAAAAAAAAAAAACTTAAATCAGCCTGGACGACACTACAATGAAAAAAATTACAATTGTCAGAGGTCAAAAGTCAATTTGGTGAATTTTGTAGGCATTTTCAGAGGGACAAAATGGGTTTCGAGATCCAAAGTCCTTTTATGTGACGTGATGTGATGTGATGTACATGTGTGATTGTGTTTTTGCTTTTTAGACCTTTTGATGATCACTAGTAGACTAAGCATACGTTGAGGCACAGCAAAGGCAACTCCCACAAGATCACAAGAATAAATTCCTCTTCTTCCCACCTCTTTTTTTGATGAAGTTAAACTGCGACTGCTGTGTCTCCATTCACCACTAGATATATTAGCAGGAGGCAGGGGCTTGGCACTTCCTGCTGAGAAAAAGCTCAAGGACGTGATACCCAGCATAGGTGGTTGCATTTAGCATTTATATGTGAGAGCACTGCAGGAAAATTAGTTCTTGAAAAACAGGGAGGTCAAACTTGAGGTGACACTTGTGGATTACATGGTCAGTGAACTGTATCCGACGCAAAGGCACCGGTTGTTCAGGAAATTAGTGACGAGGCTACCAACAGTATTACTGTTGCGAAACACTCCATGTCAAGATTGTGGTATAATTGATTACCTGGCTGGTTGCACGCCCAACACCCTCTCATCATACCTGTGCAATCTTTATCTGTGCCGTCTCTTGTCTTTTCAATTCAATAATAATAATAATAATAATAATAATAATAATAATAATAATAATAATAATAATAATAATAATAATAATATTGTTTTTGATGTTTCTTACAGCAGTGCACATGAAATTTACTTCCTTTTAATGTTTCAAATTCTTACACCAAGCATGGTTCACTAAAGGGCCATCTTATTAGATTCTATGTAATCATGACTATAATAAAATCTCATAGGACAGCTACACTGCATGTTATTGTATTGTTGTGTTGTATTGTTATTGTTTTCCTGCATTATTTATTTATTTTATTGAAAATACATGTGCATTTTGTGAACTAAAATTATTAATACTATGAGTTTATCTCAAGTACACGATTCTACATTGTTTATTTTACTGAACCATCCCCCCAAAAAAAGGAAAATCCTCCTTCTGTAAAGGTACTATTTACATGTTAAGTACATTCTATCCATGACTCACTGTGGGGATTAGTGAAGATAATTTGTGCTGAGCATATCTTGGCGAAGAGGCTATATGTACTGCAGAGAAATACCAAGCTGGAAGGTTAGAGTGACTAATGAGAAGGGTTAATAAGTAGAGGGAGAACTGAGTAGTACACGTACGGTACCTCCTACAATCCACTTGAAGCCATGCTGTACATCATGACCGTCTCTAATTCCAAACTCAAGACAAATTAGTTATACGTAACACTTACCTAGATGTCTGTTTTTTTATTTAAAAAAATAAGCGAAATGAAATTGTTCTATGTTTGTAGAGCATAAACAAAATCCAATGCAATTCCATATTCTGAGATAAAATTGATACTCATGTAAAATCATTTCTAAAAAAAAAAAAGCTGCACGCATTCTATCACTCTGCATCTAAAGACATGTCTTCTCCTCTTTCTCCTCTCACCTTTATTGGCTTGAGGACTGCTGTCGATACAAGATGAAGCTACAAACCTTTCTTTTAAAGGTACATTATGCAATATTCACGTTACCAATATTAATAATAATGTTTTCTAGTAACAATGTTTCTATGGTGCAGCCTGTGCTTGGTCCACTTTCCACTTGTCAGGAATACTCAGTTCTGTAAACGACCTCATTGTGATGTCACAAAGGGCACTGATTCTTCACCTACATTTAGTGACAACCAGTTCAGAAAAGTGTTAATGACTGCTCTGTGGTCGCCTCCTTCAAGGCACAACAACAACTTTTATCGCAGGAGGCTGCAAACATGGGCTGTTCTCTGGAGATTAGTAGAGTTTTTTGCATAATTAATCAGGACGTGGGATGGAAAAAAAAAAAGAATGTTATTAGAAATGAAATTAAAAGAGTTGCATTTACATCCCTGAGTTCCTGGACTCTGCAATATAATCCCATCTGCAAATGATGTTTTGTTGCTCATACAGCATGAGAAGCATCAGACATGGACCCACCGCTGTGGTTACCCTGGCTCTGCTTCTCGCTCCTCCTTGTCTGCATGCAGGTCTCTCGAGCTCTCAGGTGCTCCGAGATGATGGCGCAGTCCGGGTGAATTCCTTCCACCTGAAAATATGACATTACAACTTTAGTTCTTACAAGAAAAGAAAGAGACACACACGGTGCCACAAAGCTGCTGCTTTTGACTGTACTGGGGTGTGACAGCTGCTGCGGGGAAAAGAAAAAGGAAAGAATGATAAAGAGGCTGGCAACCAAACATCCACAGGCACTGAGATGTGTCTGACTCATTGAGACACGCTTCACCAAACAGCCACTTTTAGCCTTTTTAAAACCTGTTTTTCTCAATATTCCAATCTATTATTTGTCCTCTGACTGATATCAAGATGAGCGTCGACTTTTTTTTTTTTTTTCTTTAATGAACGTGTTTGAAATGATGAGGCTCCGTTTTTGCAAACATCTGGAGCAGCCAAGGTGCCAGCAGTTTCCCTGGGCTGATGATGGTTCTCTTTCTTTGATTAGTGCCAGATGGCTGACTCTGATGGATGCGGGTCACGAGTCTCGACCAGCACTAATTAGCGGCCGAAGCTTCACGAAGACACCTGAGGTTGAATTCGGAGGGAGATTGTCAACCGGATTATCGCTAAAAATGAAGATGTCACCACGCATTCATTCATCCTCCTGGGGATCGTGCAAGAATGAAGCGGCACAAAAAACTTGACCTCCATCATCTTGCATGTTTTGCGCGGAGGATAAAAGGTGTGAAAAGTCAGTCACTCACTGTCGGTGTGCACCAAAGATGCAGAAAGGCGATGAGGAGTGCGAACGTCTCCTGACGAGCCGGCTGCCGCGCATCGTGGCACATGTTTCCCCCGCTCCCCGGTCTTTGCAGGAAGGTAATGCGCGCCCGAATTCTGGAAAGTTCTTCCCTCGCACTTCTTCTTATTATTCTTCACAGCCTCGCCCTCAAGTCCCACAGAACCTAAAATAGATGAAAGCCCGGGAGCAGCAAAACTTGCGGGAGAGTGAAGCGGCTCCCGCTCGCATCCAGGCTTAATGAAGACAGCTCGGCTCTCTCTCTCTGTTCCACCCCCCATCCCTCTCTCTCTCTCTCTGTCTCTCCGGTCACTCAGTCGGATGACGATGGAGACGCGTGATGGAACAAGCAGCCAATGACCTCAGTTCAGGTTGCTGCATTTTTTTTAAATATTTTGCAAATTATAAATGTCTCTAGAGTACATGTCCAGCACGAATTGCGCGTTTTTGCAACTTTTATGCAAACAAGTCATCTTCTATTGTTCACCAGTGGCAGAGCCAGAAGATTTTCCATAGTGTGGCCACAGGTTGAGATCATGGCTCGCATAGGGGTGGCAATATGTAGATACCTGAAATGTCCTCATGACTGTTTTTGTTATTATTCTAACTGTTAGTGCAGTTAATTGTATTTATTAAACGTGTGACGGTTGAGGGTCCTGTCACTATGCCTCCAATTGATCATGCGCCCTGGTTACTTGGCCAAGGGGATATCCCTTTGGCCAACTGGTTAGCAGACATGACTATTACCCAGGAGTCTGGAGTTCGAGGCTCGCCTGGGCCCTCTTCAACTTCCCTACAACGTTTTCAGGGTGACCTTGGAATGGTAGGCATGTCAACATTCCTATGAATTAGAGAACAGGAAATCTTCACTAAAGTTAATACTCATAAACCTATATCAGCTTGTTCTGACTGTCCTAGGATTAAGGTTAGTGTTCATTTCTTCTTTTGAATATCTTGTTTCCAACAAGAACAAAATCCAGACCAATCATCAAGTTAGAAATTTGTTTAAAAAGAAAGAAAATGAAAAAAAAATACTGTACATCAATCAACAAAAATGTGACTTGAGTTGTTGTGTAAGAATGCAAGGCCTGTTGTCAAATTATACCCCGAGGCCTCCTGCAGGGTGGCCACGGAGCTATCTATCTATCTATCTATCTATCTATCTATCTATCTATCTATCTATATGTGCCTTAAGGACATACCAACTCTCTGAACATGTTATGTAATGTTACTGATATGAAATATAAGATAAAATAATAATAAAAAAAAGATTCTTACAGTGTCATTGCAATGTGTTTTGTTGTTTTTTGTTCCCCCCGCCTGCTCCTGACAGAATGCATTCATTTATTTATTTATTGCTCAGTAATTGTCAATCCTGTATCTAGCCATTTTTCCTTCTTATCCATCAGGCCCAAGGGCCAGCAACAGACTTTGCTCAAATCACATGCATTTTCCCCAACGCCCAAACCCAAGTCAGGCTAAAGATTGAACCATTAGATTTTAATGGCTTTTAAAAATGTTTTAAAATGTGTGCATGCGCTATTTGTTAAAATAAATAAATAAATGAATGAATAAATACATCCATAAAAATTAGTGGATCAGTTCTCACAGCAATGCCGTGTTTAAAATAGAGTTCACAGTTCCACTTTGCAATGCTTGAACACATCAGTTTGACAAATGCAGCTTAGCATCTCACAGCAGCACAAAGTGTAGTCAGTGGAGCAGATGCTGATTTGACACACCAACAACTTGACAAATTCAAAATCCCCGTCGCTTTTGAATGTGCACTGACTGATGTTTGTTCTAAAAGCATACGGCAGCATTCATTGGTGATGTATAATCATAGAAACATCTGTCAAAGGATTCGAGAACATTTGTTGTAACAGAGAGATGGGAACGTTTACTTGTCACTGTGACTTTGCACCCGATTAGCTCTGCACATGAAATTCATTTTGTTATTTCAAGCAGTTTTTATGGACTTCTAACCAAAGTGATATCTCAATTTCAGCAGACATTCTGTATATCTCATCAACATGCAGGACATGTCCAATGTGAGGAAAACATTACAGATGTAATCACTATAAACGGTACTATAGTTCTATAAATAGCAGAGAACTGTTATACTGGAAGGTTGAATGTGCAATAAATAAAAAAGAAAAAGGCTAACTCTAATCAGCGAAAGTAGAGATGTTGAACAACTTCCAAGAACATCTGTGGTCGAAGAGGGACTGCGTCATTTGAAGTTTTTCTCAGTCGCTTTGGTGCATTTCTCACATTACTATTAACGTTTTCACGACAGTTAATTCATTTCTCAAAACAATTACTATGAACTGTAAAACCTAGTTGATAACCTGCAAAAGTGTGTCACTTTCTCAAAAGAGGTAGTTAATCTCTCAAAAGCAAGTATTAGTGTCAATGAAAGTGTCAGTGTCATCAAAATGAAAAGTCCTGACACTGCTGTTCAACTAGATAATCAAATTCTTCACATTTTCTTTATGACAGCTTACTCCGTAAGCATTTTCCAATGCAAAAAAAGTCAGATCTTGGTGACACTTGGAAATGCTCAAAACATCACTATTGACTCAGCCATTTGAAAAGTTAAGTTACACATTACTGAATTCAGTGAGGCAACTGAGTACATGACACTGAATAGATATGCTTCAGAATACTTGAAATGCTTTAGAATACATACTTATTTACAACAAACAAAAGAAACACTCATTGGGTAGAGCTGAGTACAACTGTAAACAATATTGCAGTACATATTGGAGCTGAACATACAACATACACAGTACTGTGAATCATGCATGCACATCCAGACTTTCCTGTTTGCCTGGCCAGATATTTTCATCTACATCACAGTGACTACGACTGTAACACTACTGTACACTAAAATACGGTAGATCTGTGTACTGTGAGTCTAAATGTAAATTGTCAAAAGTGACAGGCTCTTGCCCCACTGTAAGCTTCATGTATGACACAGTGACAGTAGTGCAGTGCAGGTAGTTTAGTGCTGGATTACTCACCTCTATACACCCCTGTTCCCCTGACGAAATGTTTAAGAGAATTGAATTTACAGCGGTTCTCCCAACAGTTGGTTGTGCCCTTCAACCAGCCTCAGCCATTATGAGGCCATGATAGACAACATCATCCACAATTGTAGCATTGATTTAATCAGGAAACTATGTACTTGACCTCCTCTTCATATTTCCTGGTTTGTTGCCTGCCCCTTCCACCCCACATTCTCTTTTCCACAAGGATGATCTCCCGTTTCTGTGTCACAATCTTTTATAAAGAGATTCAGCTCTGATTAATGCTGCACACACCCTTGCTCATCAGTGAAAGCTGTGGTTCACCTGACACCTGACACCTATTGTTCAATTTAAGGAGACATTTTCAGGGGGAAAAAAATGATAAAGACATGTATAATATTTGACAGATTTTGACAACTAAATCAACATTTTTGTATGTAATCATACAAGCGATTAAATGAAACAAAGTTATTTACCATTCACAAGTGCAGTTAATTTTGACTGATATGACATGAGCAAGTGATACTGTTATAAAACATCAGAGAATTGGATGAAGCATTAATGCATGTCCAAAAGTATTGTCGGGAGGAACAAAACTGCTATGATGTGCACACATGACTTAATGTTGTGGAGGTTGAACGCAACGTTTTCCAAATGTGTGTCAAATAGTGACGTGATAATATAAGTAAACAATAACTAAACAGTGGCCCACACGTTTCAGACTGCGCATGAAACTGCGGGGCTCAACAGTCTGTGAACACGTCATGGCAAACAAACGGCCTCTGCTGCCTGTCAGTTACGTGTCCATTGAATGATGGGAAATGAAGTCCTTTATGAAAGTGGGTCATACCATTCTCAATGTACGGTCGAAATTAAAAACAAAAACAAAAATATCATCTTTATTTCAATATTACAATATTAATGTAATAAAAAAAAACGTATATTCACATATGTACTTATGGATACATGTTTTTTCCGCGTAAAAGTGGAAAAAGTAGTCGTCACCTCCCCACGCTGTCGCCGAAGAATACGGGCGTCCGGTCGGTGCAAACCCTCTTCTCCCGTCGGATTACAGCCGAGGCAGCACGCCAGTTGACAGTTACCGAGCCATAAAACGTCGAATTAAGATACAAGTAAGTGCACGGTCTGATATGAATTGCAGCCTAAAGGTACCTACATGTTGTGTGCAAACTCGCACATGAGCTGAATTACGAGTTTTTGAGCGCCACGTGGTCGGCGGAAATAGTTGCCGAGGGTGTGAACCAAGTCCCCCTAACTTCTACCATGTCTGTCACTCTTAAACCTCACATGGATTCCACACTTCCCAAAATCCTCTGATATTAACTCTTAATATCACACGTCGACGCGTACAATATTACAGTACAGTTTTCTTTAATACCTCCCATTTTGACGAATGTATAGTTCTTGTTATATTTTACATGAACTCTTATTTTTCTGTATTTGGTATTAGCGCCCCATTCTATCAGCAAAAAGGTGAGTGACGTTAAACGAGCTTTCTGCTAATCTGCACCGCCCGCCACCTCCTCTTTTTTTTTTCTTGTGTTTTCAACTATCAAAAAACATCTGGTTAGTTTTAAGTACAGCAGACCTGCCATTGTTAACGGTGGTTTTCAGAGTAAGGTGTAAGTTAGATTGCTTTTGCCAGTCTTGACTGACTGACTGAGAGATCTTTAGGTACATACCATGCATAGAAAGTAAGATTTACCAAGCTGATTTAGATGATCAGTCGAGCGATCCTGTAATTGCATGGATTCACTTGAAGGAGAGCGGAATACTCGCACTGTGACCCTGGGGGAAAAAAGAACAACGTTTTTGTAACAGGACTTTCTAGAAAGTCTCCCTAAAATACTTACGGTGCAGTGCAGCAGCACATCTTTTATTTCTGAGTTACACAATAATAATGGTTGCATATGAGGGGGGTGGGGGGTGGGTGTTGCGTTATTACAGGAGTGTTGTATTAGCCTGTGCAAGGTTCAGAGCTAGGTGCATCTGACGGTGGTAATTCAGGGAATGCATTTGCACTAACAGTGCTTGCATTTTTATTATTTTTTTTTAATTTTTTTGTGTCGTTCTTATTTCGAGTGATTACCTTTTGTTTTTGAAATGCATGAATGTGTAAATATTTGGCTGGGGTTTTGGCTGGCTTGTTTTTGCCAACTGCTGTTGTCATTGTGCGGCCTTAATTCAACATGTGCTTTGTTGCAATTCTCCATGAAGCAATTCAGATTCCAATGCAATGCTGAGGGGAAAGCACATTAATCCAAGTGTTGGGCATTTCCATGCGTTGGTTTTGACTTTGCTTTTTGAGCGTTCAGTGTGATCGGTAATGGCTTTAATCACTATCCTCAAGCTTGGACGAATGGGGACCTTTTGAATCTGAAGGTTAATTCCTCCTCTCATGTCTGGTATCCAATATGAAACTCTTTTTCTGTAGAGAAGTAATTCATCTTTCTGATCATTACACTCACTGTGCCTATTCTTGACAAAGTAGTAATACAGACTTCACTGAACTAATGGCTCCAGCTTCCACCTGTTGCTTCTTCTCTCTCTCCCCTCGTAAACCTGACTCAAAAGTGAGTACAGAAGAAATCCGTTTGAAAGAGCAATGGACCAATCTGTTGCAAACAGTCAGCAAGGACAAGCCCCTCAACAGGCTTTCCAGCCAGCCAGTGCGCCATCCAAGGAGAAGGCCATCGTCGGCGCACCGAAAGGCAAGTTTGGGCGGCCGAAACGAGAAGTGCGCTTGTCCCAGTCCGAAGGCCAGAGCTGTGGAGCTGAAGACGAGCGTTTCGGAACCTCGCTGGAAGCAAAAAGCCCGTATGGCCAGAGTCCCGTCCTGCAGGGCATGCACGCCAAGAACAGCTACCATCGAAACGGGCATCTGTCCTCCTCGCCGAGGAGCCCAAACACCAGGGGCCACTTCCAGGCCAGACGCACCCGGGGCCAGCAGCAGGATGAGGGGCACTCTGTCCCCACGGTGAAGGCCTCGGGTATCCCCCATCGTCAGTCCAGCAGGGGCCGGAATCGCACGTCCTCTGAGACTGAGCAGGGCGGCCAAGGCAGCAGGGGGCCGTACTGGAGGAGAAGAGGCTTCTCTGAGGCAGAAAACGGGTCCGTATAGGAAAAAGTGTCCGTATGGGAGAGTCGTGTGTTTTTGCACCGTCCTTTTTTTTTTTTTTTTTTTTTAATCAAGTCTTTGTCTGCCTTGTGGTTTGGCCTTTTGTGTTGATTTATTGCATTGCACTGGATCATGAAAGACGTTTTTGAGGAGCCAGTCTTCCACGTATATTCGCTTCACGTAGAACTCATTTCAACTCATCACAGTCATTTATTTCACTGAGGTCAAATCTGGGGAGGCAGAAAGGAGGCCAACACAGAGTTGAACCCCACTCGGCTCTTGCCCCAGTACAACATCACAACGTCCCATCGGTTGACTCGTCACATTGTGTTGGTACTGGTAGATTACTTTATAATGAATTATTTCTTGTCTGGATTGTACCAAAAGATGTTTGACTGAGTCGCTACTATGCCAGAGTTTGGTGTGTGGGGTCAGTGTTAAAAAAAGATCTTATCACAGAGTTGTGTTGCTGTGAAGGGGTTTGTTGTCGGGCAGCAACCAACTCTTTGTTCAGTAATCCAGACTCTGCAGATCAGGCAACTGTGTTTCACTGACTGAGGAATGTGTTGCATGCCTGTCTGCTGCAGTAACCAGTCAGGAATTAATGTGGAGGCAGATAATGCAGTAGTTCAGCACTTTGTCCAGTCTTTGTTTTTTTTTTTAATTGGTGGTTTTTGGTGACATCCTGGGGCCTGTTTGGCCCTTTTCATTTTCAACATGGTAAAAGTTTGATCAAATTCTGTCTGCTTTGTTTTGTCTCATCCCATTTTGCCCACAACAGTTCATATTTGGCTGTGCTTGTTTTACGTCCAGTGTTTTACAGCGTCCACTTAACCAGTGTTTTCTAACCCTAGTGCGTCTCTTGGCTGATGACAAACACTCCTGAAATGAGAAAAGTGCCGCCTTTGCTGTTGCTCTTTTCACAATTCAGCTGATCAGCCCTTTATGATGTCATAAAGAGCCCTTTTTCCTCTAGCAGGTTGGCGATAAAACCTCCTACAGAGTTAATTCTCCCATCGAATATCACCTTGGAGCCGCTTTGGTTTTGTGCCCTTCCAAAAGTGCAGAGCGTACATTGAAACATTGGTTTCAGCAGGAGGCAGAGGCTCCAGAGGGCCAGATAAGCCTAAAGGCTTTGGGGTGGAGTAAATTATTCATGTGAGGCTCCTCCACTTCAGCCCAGTGTGAAAAAAATGATCTGAAAAGAATTATCACACAATGTGACTGTAATTCTTTCTAGTTTTGGTCAAGCAATGAGTCCTGGTTGTGTTTGCTGCCATGACTAAACACCTCGTCATGGCTCCAAGTTATTTGAAATCTTTAGAACGCTGCTTCTGGGGTCTTAATTTTCTGAACTTCCCTCTTCACAGCACCATGAGTGGACTTCAGTGCCTGACCTCAGAGAACATCTGGTTTGACAAGCACCGCTACGATGAGGCGGAGAAGCGCTTCTACGAGGGCGCCAATGGACCAGCCGTGCAGCAGCAGCAGGTTAAATACTCTTGTATTTTCCCACGTTCAAATCAAAAAAAGTTAAAAATCTTTGGCAGATTTTTGGCAGATGCGTCAGGGTGACAATTAAGTCCAAATGAAACAAAAAAGGTCTATTACTGAAACGTCACATTGAATTCTGCAAGTTGGCTCTGTGTGCCCTAGCTCTTTTTTTGTTCCACATTCAAATGAAAGAAAATATTCACAGGTTTTTACGCCAAAGTATGCATGCAGGTCTTATTAGAAAGGACAAAGAGTTGGATGCCCCAAAAGTTCCATTTCCCTTCTTGTCTCCTGCTCAAACCCTTTGAAGTCTCCTTCACCTTCTTCCCGACGCTCCCTCAACTCATACGGCACCGTCACTCAGCGGACTCTCAGATTAGGCAACGCTTACATCACCACCTAGAGCAGCTGTGTGCATGCAAGTTAAGCCACTCGATATAGAAGTGGGTTGTCCGAGTGAGAGCAGTCATGTGGTCTGGCAGCTGTCACTTCTCAGGCTGCCGAGGACTGCAGCAGCAACAGGTCCAGCAGAGGCCTGGCAAACGCTAAAGACGCTCTGCAGTCACTTCTCAGTATTTAGCTCCGTGAAATACAGGAGGAAAAGTTTTGTTTTGCCCGGAAGGAGACTTTTTCAAGAAGCCACTCGTGTTCGTGCTAAGTGAGTGTGTGAGTGATTGAGAGAGAGAGAGTGAGTGAGTGAGTGAGCCAGCGAGCGACGCACTCAACCCCCTGCTGCGTGTGACTGGATATCAACTGTGCTCCAGTCCGAACTCCCACTGAACACACACAACCCAATGAACGATAAAAGGACTTTGCAAACATGGCACAAGTGGGGCAGAAACAACAGATTAATAGCCGGCAGATGCCAGTTTGTCCAGCGAGAACACATCACACAGGTCAGATGAGGAGACTCCTGCTGGTCACAACAGCAGGAAGAGCAATCTGTCAAAACGACCTTCACGTGACATTCGCTGCTGTCAAACTGGCCCCAGTTTTTCTGCAGGGTTTTTATTGACTGAAACTCTGTTATAGGGAGACGTGTGTAACATCTGTCTGTGTGTAACATCTGTCTGTGTGTAACATTTCTGGTGGTTTACTCCAAGATGGCCTGTGGTCAGAAGGCAGAAAGAAATTTCAGTAATCTTAAATGTCCATCCTTTAGTTTTGTGTCGCCATGTGTTGCTCTTGTGCTCAGGCTCGCGGGTGCAGGTCTCCATGTGTTAAATGGTATTTGCATAAAAACTACAACTGAATTTGGAAATAAAGGGAGGCGATGTCATAGGGCCGTGTATCTTTTCTTGCAGGGTTTTGGCTCGAACGTCTTGTGTCATAAGACGACGCCTCAAGAAAAGCCGGATGAATCCAATTTCTATGTTAATATCAAAATGAATCGCATGGTTTTCATCTAAGTTTGTCATTTTTCACAACATCGTCACCAGTGCAAAGAAATAAAACCGGTCTCAAATTTTAAATGAAAATGACTGTCGACAATGAGAAGAGTGGTCGTCTCCTGAGCTCAGTGTTGCAATGGAATGTCTCACAGTAACGCTCCTCACATCGCACCAACGAAGAGCCTTATTTCACTGGCCTTGTTTTATGGGTCAAAGGTCGCTTTTACTAATTATAGTTCACGTATCAGGACATGGTGTACTGTCGTGGGAACATGACAGCTGCACCACGAGAGTTCCAGGTCAGGTCGCACTGTGTTGGTGCCCCTGCAGTTCTGCTGCCAAGATGTGTGCAACCTTTGTCCACATGCTTATTTGCTCTCAACGATCTTCTGAATGTCTGAATTCACTATTTAGCCCTGACTTAAAGTGGCTGGATGATCAGCGGGCCCACCTCTTAACAGGGGGGGAAATAGACAGCGACGGACGGTTCTTCCGTCTTGCACCACATCTCGTTTGCTTGCAGCTCATTGGCTGCGTATCTGTGTTGAAACCTCATAGTAATTCCACTGCCACTCATGTCGTCTCACTCAATCTTTGGTTTTGCAGAAAACGATGGCTTCTCTTTTTACGTTTGACTCTTTCTTTTGTAGCATGGCGATTTCATTAGAATGATAATGGGGTTAAGCAATCCTCGTTCAACACCTTTTTGACTTTCTCTACCTGCGTTTATCTCATGCGTTGCCGGGTGCAGGTCAAAACGGCTCTGCAGCAGGCCAAAGGGCGCCAGCACAAACGGCAGCACAGAAACGTAAGTCTTCCTCGGCCAGCGCTGCTGCTCGGGCCTGCATGGAGCAATGGCTGAGTCAGCGAGCCGTGTGCACCAGCTGCGTGCGCTGTGCCCAAAGTCCAGTGTGCTTGTCTGTCAGTCACAGCACCTGAATGCCTGATCCTGCATGACCACGATCTCACCGCGCTGTGTGAACCATCATCAAGCCATCGCTAACTTTATTCACAACATTGATTTGTTGGGAAATTGCAGAGATTTTTTTGCTATTGAATTAAGAACATCAATAATCAACCAAATAACATGAATTAATTCATTTTGCTCATTTAGTTTCTTTTAGTCAAAATTAGTTCACATCGCATTTAACAAATCATTTGTTTAGATTCAGTTGATGAATGTAAAAGGAGTGGTTGGACATTTTTAGTGCACTTGTTCAACAATTGGGCCACATTATCTCAACCCTCATTTATGTTTTAATGAAGCAGAAAGACTCATTCAAAACAGTATGTGTAATTTGCACTGTCATTAAAAAATGATTATCAAAACAGTGAGAGTGATCTTGACCCTCTTGTGTCGCTACAAAAATGTTCAACCGTTTCCTTCAAAAACGAACCCAAGGATAAGATTTTATTTCATTTTTCCTCTCACTGTGTGTCATGTTCACCAGTAATTGTCCCATAAGCCTTGCATGTTTTGGTTTTTCTGTCCAGCCGCCCTTCTTAATTACGGCTGGAAAGGGAGTTTAACCAAGATGTGGGCACCAGCGTCAGCCACTGGAACTGAGACCTGCCGTACGCCACAAGCTAATTCATCTGTTTTTCTCCCCACAGTCATCCTCACATGGCGGAGATCAGGAGCTGGTTGTACGTATGAGGAGTCTGGAAGTTGAAAACCAGACTCTGCACAAAGGTGCGTTTGCATGCGAGAAGTCGGGCGTTTTCATTTTAGAAACATATACTCAGTTTTTCTTTCTTATGTTTGTTAGTGGTGGAGACCTTGAGAGCAACCCTGCAGAAGCTGGAGGTCAGAGTGGCTGTGCTGGAAAAGAGCCCTGCACCAACGGCTGTCCCCTGCACTAAGGTACAACACACGGCCCTAGCAGTGACACTACTCAAGTCATTGCACTGTTTTACTTCACCTTTCTTTGTAGTGGACATATTTCTTTTCTCTTTCTTTTTTTTTTAAAACCATGTTCACTTACCAACATTTTGCAGCCGCCACCCTTTGCTTGGCTGACCCACTTAGCACCATCTAGTGGACTGAAATCCTATCCTTTCAACATTTTAGCTCACATGAAGTTGACTTCGTATAATTTGGAACATGTTTAAGAAGTTACCTAATCGAATATTATGTCCTGCGTTTTTACCATTCTGTTTTTAATCAAACAATACATGAAAATGAAAACACATATTCTCTGTTCTCTGTAGGCTGCACCAGTTAAACAGGCGGAAAATGGTAACGCGGCTGCTGCTGCCGACGACGACGATGACGACATAGATTTGTTCGGCAGCGATGAGGATGATGAAGAGGCAAGCCGCATCAAGCAGGAGCGTCTTGATGCCTACGCTGCCAAGAAGTCTAAGAAACCTGCCCTCATCGCCAAGTCCTCCATCTTGTTGGACGTCAAACCTGTAAATAAAACACCCCCGTCCACTGTCGGGTTGTGCTCATGGCTTCTGTGTTGAAGCGGATATTGAAGTAACCGATTCTGTGTCCTCAGTGGGACGACGAGACGGACATGGCGAAGCTGGAGGAGTGCGTGCGCTCGGTGCAGATGGACGGACTTCTATGGGGCGCATCCAAACTGGTGCCAGTTGGTTACGGCATCAAGAAGCTGCAGATCAACTGTGTGGTGGAAGACGACAAAGTTGGCACAGACCTCCTGGAGGAAGAAATTATGAAGTTCGAGGACTATGTAAGTTCTGCTCAGTTCTTCACCGTTTTCCTCAATAATGTTTAAGACACCATGAGGTGTGGTGCTAGGAAAGCTATGGTGTGGGAGGTGGGAGACACCTAAAGCTAAATCTCACTTCAAACAAATTCTAGCTGATTTTTGGCTCTGCTTGAGGTCATGTGAACACTGCAGACAGTTTTTAAATGACTTGCTTTATTATGTTATTATGAATACAAGCTATTTATTTGTCCTCTTCCCATAGACACACATTCAATTTCAAACTTCATGCTAGTCTAGCTTTTAAAATGTGTGCGTCCATCACTTGATAAAGTCCTTGTCATGCCTGAGAGTCCTGGCATTTTCTACGTGCTACTCACATCACTGCACGTCTTCAGCGCTTTGCCAGCAACACACAACATGTTTGCTAAAAAAGACTTTAGCATTGTTTAAACCACAAACTATGTTGACTTGTGCTATAAAATGTAATTAATTGTTCAAAACGTGAATTTACTATTGAAAAATGAGGCCAAGCAATGGACAGACTTGTCTGCCCATTGCTTGGCCTTTAAAGAGGAGTCTAAAGTGAGCTTGAGTTAGTATCTGCTATGGTGGCGGAGGTCTTTATTTTTAGATTGCTAATATCTAAATACTAAAGCGAGCTGGTCTCCAGCGTTCACATCAGCCCAAGTAGACGGGGAAATTAAGATGTAAGAGGTTGTCTGGCTGTGCCACATTAACGTGGTTAGTGTAAATTAGCATACTAATGCAGTCTGTCAGTAATCATGTTTCTTCCTTGACCTTACGGTGGAAACGCGGCTTAATTGTTGCAATTACATCAGAGACTAAAGGTGCTTCTTGCCCTGTGGAAAATTAGCTTTGCTCCAAGAACGCTGAGCAGTCAATTCTTTGTGTTGAAATGCCTGCTTCATTCTATACTCGTCTCTATTGAGCCGTTCCAGCTTGCACGCTGCTGTCCCGAGTCAACTGAAGAAAGTGTCAGATAACTAAATCCTCAAATTCTGACGAGTAATCACTTAATGGCTTTAAAATGCATGTGTGGTGTTCTATTAAAACTGAAAGGGGAGTTGACGGAAGTCTCATTTAACCTGTAATTGCTGAATGTTTATTTAAGCGTTGCACCATGTGCAGCAGCACAATGTCATGATTTTGTCATACGTGTGCCAACTGTGACAGACACACTACAGTCCTAGTGGTCTCTTTCAAACCAGACAGTAACCCACTGCTAGCATCAAAGTCACGCGTCCACGCAGGTTTTCAGCCTGTTGATGGTTGGGAAAGCAATTGTCGTAGGTCAGGGAGGGAGTAAAAAACAACTTATACTACTTATAAACATTAAATACTTTATTGAAATTAAATAAGAGCATTTATGTACAATAAATCACTGACTGGCTTTTCTTCCTTCTTGTAGATCCAGAGCATGGATGTCGCTGCCTTTAACAAGATCTAAGCTGCACCAAAGCTTCGCTGATGCTCCAGACTTGGATTTTCAATAAAATGTCAAGTTTTGAGTGCCAGCATCTGCCTCGGCTGCATCATTTCTAGAAGAGTATTGAAAACTGGTAACATTTAGAGGGAGCAGAGCTTCAAATAGGAGCCCAGCCCCACCCAGAATCCTGGGTACACAGGCTGACTGAAAGTGGCCCTGGCCTTATGGAGTAAAACCATTTGCTCCGAAACGTTGTAGAAAGACAGCGCACCCCCCCTGAAGTCCAGATACACTCCGATCCTGCCGCAGGGGGTGGCGGAGACGCTGGCGCTCTCCTTGTTGTGCTGGAAGGAACAGGCAGAGTACGAGCAGTCCAGGCTCCACGACTTGGAGTTATGTCCGAGCTTGCAGTCGCTCCCTCCTCCGCTCCGGCCCATGCTTTTGTAGCAAATGCCGATGGACACGCCTCTGGCGCCGCCCCACTCCACCTCCCAGTAGCAGCGTCCGGCCATGCCGGCTCTGCACAGAACCTGGGCCCAGCTGCTGAAGCGGGACGGGTGGTCCGGGTAAGGCTGCGGCTCCGAGCGTGTGGTCACCTCGCGTCGGCTGTTGGAGAAGCTCAGATATGGGTTGGCCGTGTTTGGGTCCAGGGCAATGTCGTTGGAGTCTGGAACAGCAGCAGGTTGACACAGTGACACACCAAGTACAGATGGACGGATGTCAGTCTGTAATGAGTGTACATACATTGCAGGAAATCGGCTCTCGTCCTTGGTTCCAAGTTGTATGTGGTGTCCGCATCCTTTCCTGCATCGACAGTTAAGAGTAAACATACAATTTCACAAAGAGGACGAGCGGTTTTATTTGTGGTCTCTGATGTGCCAGTTTAGGGCTGTCTTTTAAAACTCCTTGGATGTGATTTCTCCTCACCCCCCCGAAAAGTCCCATCACACCTCCTGCTAGATTATATCTCGCGGTGAGGAGTAGTTGACTGCAGTATAGATCTTGCATGAAAACCAGGCAGGAGGGGGGAAAATGATCAAGTGCAACAACAAACCTTGGTGCTCTTTCCAGATTGTTTTATCAATACAGTGTCCAGTTGGAGCTGCTCATATACAATCCAATTGTTGTGTTCTGTACAAAGGTTGGAGGATAATTTGTACCACCAGTGAATAGATCAGAGGAATGCAAGTTCAGCGTCAAACTCTTCCCTTTCTACAATGCAGCGGCGCAGAATGACTCAAATCTTCTCTTCTGAGCATCTTAAATACTGAACTGCCCACCAGGAGGGCATCCAAGGACACCGTACACTACTGTAGTTTCTTACAGTTTTGTAAGACAGTGGAAGGAAGGAGTTGAATGAACATAAGACCAGCCTTCATACCTATGATCCTCACAGTGGTGCTTTGGTTGCTGGCTTCTTTCAGGGAAATGACTAGAAACAAAGCAAAATGATGAAATGGTGAAATGTTTTACACAAGTGCATTAGCAATGATGTTGACCACGCATCAGAGAGACGGACCCTTATCTGAGATCCTGTCGAGTTCTCGCTCTAGACTTTCATTCAGGCCGTCCTTGAGTTCGTACAGGGCTCCTCTCATGCCTTTGTACATCAAATACGGAAGAGCGTCGGTGTTTGGCATCTCCACAGTCCTCTCGGGGAAGTGAAGAGACTTGCACTCCTGCAGGGACGGCAGACGCAATGACCTTCAGCCATCAGAGCCATCGTGACTCAATCATTGCTTGGAAAACTTTGCATCAAGCTCTAAGTGAATGTCAATCGCGCAGAAACATTCAAAAGTTTAAATGTAACATCCACATCAATAATCTATACTGATTCAATGTAGGTTAATGGTGATCAGTTAAAATGTACAGCAATACTTGGTTCTATTATAGTGCTTCATAACTATGCCCCAGTGATGCGATGCTGCTTTTGAATATGAAGCACTTAATATAATAGAAAGATAATTTGAAACCGTAACAGAAACAGATGCTGCAATGCTATATTTTTCTTACAAAGGAGTCCAGTCTTTCTGATGGATCAGTTTGTTCTCAAGATGCTGACCTGGTGTTTTTTTTTTTTTTTTTTTTTTTAACTTAGCCTGCTTTGAAAACCTACCTCTTCTCTCAGATGTTGGACATTAAATCAAATCTAATCAAATTTAAAAAGGTGATTTTCGGAACAGAAATCACATTTTCAGGAAGCATTTTACTACATGCAGAGCCTGTCTCCCAACAGCCTAGCGAAACGTTGAAATTGCTTCATGGGGCAATTTAACGTGAATGAGTTCTATCATGTTTTACTTGGCCTCTTGCTTTGTAAGTTGTACAATACCTGGAATTACTACTAATACCTGGAAACTACTAATCGGCACAAACACTATCAGAAGTGGATGGTGTTTTAACATTAAATGACAACCAAAAAAAAAAGCTCTGTCCACTTGACCTCCGTGCAAAGCTATACAGCGAAAAAAATGGAACAAAGGCTTGTCTTCAAATAAATCCTCTGTGCACCTGAAGGAAGTGGATGTGGTCCCCCGTGCTGGACAGCTTCTCCAGCTCGCCATCAGCCTTTCTGACCTCCACCACCTCTCTCAGGATCTTCTCCAGCAGCTCCTCGGCCTGAGTGACAGCCGCCCTCTCCTGGAAGCGGAGCAGCTCCGTCACTTCCCTGCTGTGTTTCTCGATGGAGCGGATCAGCCTGGAGAAAATCCTCTCGCTCTCCTCCACCGCCGCCTCCGTGGAGTGCTGTGCAGAGGGAAGTGTTGGGAAGTCGTTGCAGCATTAAAGCCTCTATGGGAAGAGAAGACCTTACTGACCTTGATGTATCGGATCACATATCTCAGTTCCTTCTCCACATCCTTCAGTTTCTGGGTGGACTTCAAAGAGGCTTCTTGGAGCTTTTTCTAAGGGAATATACAAAAAGAATATCAGACAGGGAAGCCCTGTAGCTGGGTCATTTCCTCCACATTTGACTTTTACGACCAAAAGTTTAGTTTTTGCGGTCCAAGGGTTGGACTCCAACACAAGTAGGTCCTCAGTTGATCAGCCAAGACTTTCAACGTTGACATCAGACCACAGCTTCACACCCTTTACTGGATATTTGAACGAGCCAGGCCTTTCCATCAAACAATGAAAGCCCCATCCTTCATCTTGGCCACCGAATGGACAAAACAAGCCTGTTTATCTACACACTCAGCAGTTTGCTGAGTTCAGGGTGGTGATCGCATTACCTCAAGGGATTGGGTCAAACAGGGAAAGACACCAAGCCACATTTCCCAAAACATACAGTATGAGTGACTTGATGTAACATATTATATTTACACACTGTTATCGATCTTAAGTATTCGTCATTTAAAGCGCCAAATCAATCTCAGACATAAATTGCACCTATGGCTTCTAGACTTACTGTTTGTTCTGTTTCATCACATAAAATGAGGTTGTACTTTGGAACCACTTTGTGAGTATGTCAAGAGGGCTAACTAACTATTAACACAGGAAGGCTTGACAAAGTAGAAGTGTGGAAGAGAATAGATGGGAATCGCTGAAATCCTTGGCTTCTTTTACTGACTCCATCTTCGGGGGGGAGGGGGGGGGGGAAAGGGTTAGTGACAACATCCACAGCCACCTTGTTTGTACCTTCCTTTGCCTCCTTTGAGAAAGCATCTGAGTGTGTTTGAACAGCGGGTTAAATGTTTCATAAAGCATAAGGGCAAAGCTCAGAGCAGACCTGCTGCGCCGCTCTCTCCTCCACCACGGACACCGCGTCGTGGCTCTTGTGTCGCTCCTTGACGCACTGGGAGCAGACGTACTGCTGGTCGGTGCGGCAGAACAGCCTCAGCGGCCTGCGGTGCTGCGGACACGGCTTCTCGGCCGGCTGATGCACGGGTGGAACCAGCCTGTGGGCCTTCCCTCGGGCACTCGCGTCGTGCGCCTTCAGGTGAGCCGCGCAGTACGACTGCGCGCACGTCAGGCAAGAGCGGACGGCCGTGGCTCTCCTCCCCGAACATACGGTGCACTTCACCTCTTTGGCTCTGGACGCCTGTTGCTGCTTTGCCGGACGCCCAGACTGGAGAAACTTCTCCACGACTTCGCCGAGCACCGTGTTTCTGCTCAGCAGCGGTCTGGGATTGAACACCTGGCGGCACTGGGGGCAACTGTACTGGTTCTTCTGCTTGTTCCCGTTCCAGTAGTCCTCGATGCATTCCAGACAGTAGCTGTGTCCGCAGGGGATCGTCACCGGGTCCCTCAGGACTTCCAAACACACCGAGCAACTGAACTGGTCCTGCTCGATGGAAATAGTCGCCGCTGCCATTTCGTCCTCCTTGGTCCGCAGGGAAATGTGTAGAATTAGAGGTAAAGGGGCGTGGCTTACAACAGGTGCGCTCCTTCCTACTTCTCCGGTTTCACCCGGAAGCCTCCAATCACAGCTCATCGAGCTCACTTCCGCATCGGACCTCCCACTGCGCCGCGTCTGTTTGTGACAGCAAAGACATTAGTCACGTGTGCTGTGATACGACATTCTAGTAGAGGAGCCAGTGTTAATGGTTGTAATATTACAAACCCGGCGGGCCACTTTTACCCACTCTCTCGTGCCCACGTTTGGACAAGAGACATCAGCAGACGCCCAGCAAATCCCACCAGATATGGAAAGATGAAAACAAAAGATACGTTAAATTTAAGTGTGGGAAAAGCGATCAGGTAGCCTTGTTCACTGCTTTATACAAATTCAGTGTCGCCAAACATCAGAAACGTAAAGATGATTTGGAAGGCCATCCCTCACCGAATTAGCTTAGTTTGAACAAGGTGCTGAGCTCCCATTACATGTCAGGTTTTCCACGTCCTTTTTATGTATTTTGTTAAGTTACAATGTGTTCATATGCTGCCATCCTGAGTGATTGTATAGGCGATGTATTAGGCTAAGTATGTATAAATCCCTTCATAATGTGACCAAATACAGTTAATTGCATTTACACCTGCACATTTTTAAACTCGCTGGAAACTTAAAACTAATGATTTAAAACATTTGTTTTAAATCAACTGACTTAAAATAAAAACATTTTTAATTTATTTTAACTCATTACTCGCTAAAGACTATTGGAATGTGCTTCTGCCAGGTTACTTGGCTGAACAACAAAAGAAGGAATGGAGCACCCACAGCATAGAAAATGTCAGTAAATCTGACTTATTTAGTATTGTACTAGCTAAAAACACCACTGGATACAGTCAACCCTGTTAATCCACTTTTGCATTGTTGTGGTTGGAGCATGGTGTGATACGTATATACCAGCCCCTGTGTAAAATAAACACTGCCAGATAGAGAAAGCATATAGGTCTGTGTTTGCCTTTAATATTGGCACGCCACATATCACAACATATTTACACATGTCTGAAAAGCAGATAAATAGCAGAGGCATACCGTACCTATGGTTAAAAATGAAAATGATTGTAAAAACAAAACAAAAAACACAGCAATGTAAAGGCAAGAATGCAGGCAATGTCACATTTCATCTACTGACTTTTGAAATGTTTTTTTTCTTCATATCACAGTACTGCAACTTCAGTTTTAATAAGATAACCAAGCTTTGAGAATCGTACATCTGTGTGAGGAGTGTGAGGAGACAGCAATGAGGTATAATGACGTTCATTCTTTGCTGGTGCATGTGAAATGTTTGATTTTGAAGTCCACCGCAGGTCTATTTCCTCCGAGGGTGAGCGCGACGCTGAACGTGCCTCGATCTGAATCCCGACGATAGTTTGGAACCTGCACACAGAGTGTTAGTCTGCATAAGGCCTTTGGATAAAACCAACAATACCTTTGTATCCGCTAACTTAGGCTGCTACCCAATCAATTTGCTTCAAGGGTAGGGTGCATGTAAGGTTAAGCTCTTCAAGATAGTGGCTGTGCACACATTACACCTCATGGTTTATTTGGGGGCCACTGGATTTAAATTACATACATTTTAAATGTTTAAATTAAGTTTTAAATTACAGTGTTCAGAATGTAGAGACAGGATATTTGTTGTGATGCAGCAGAAGAAGAAAAAAAAGCTTTAAAGAAAAAAAAATCTGTCCATCAGTCTATAGTGAAGGAATGTTTTCTTTTTTTCTGATAATTTAAACACTGAAATCATGAAGGACAAAAAAGTCCATCGTGACTCATGAAAGTTAAGTTAAGAAAGGAAATCAATACTCTCTGCCATCAACTGACATTGAGCCATACTAATATTCTAGTGTCTATAATAAAACGGTGGATATCAAATGTTAATAAATGACAGTGAACAAGAGGAGAATACTGACAAGGAGGATGATGTGAATAAAATAGAAGTCATTCATTTTGCAGGCAATCAAATGATGGAGTACTTTATCCCTTACTTGTGTCTCAGAACATTTCGCAGCCTTCAATGTCCATTTTTGTCAGCATATGAACATCTAACAATGGTGAAAGTGTGATAAATTACAGCAGCTCCATTTACCAGCCTGTGTGAAATTGAAAGTAGGAGCTGAAGGTCCAGAATCCAGGAAAGGGTTGAGAGGGCTCACAGAGCTTTGAGCTCGACCACACAGAGGCATCGCTGCAAGCACAAAGAGAGAACAAAGCACTTGAGAATCCGCAGCTCAGAGGTCCTTTCATTTGGGCTGAGTCAGCAGACATTAGACGAGCGAGACGACAAAGGTGTTTGTGCCGTATGGTAATGCGTCCTGTATGTAACCACAAACATGCTGTCTGCTGGGCTCAACACTGATCCAGCACGAGTCTTTATAATTCAGGACTTTACCCCATAAGAGATGGGGAATCTGTAGCATGGAAGATTGTTTTATCTATTTTATGTTATTGAAAGATTTTAATTGTTTTTTTGCCTTAAAAAAAATACATTTTTGATTGTGACACAACTCAAAGTCAAATCCAAAATGTTTGCGACTGCTTATACTATTGAGCAGGATGTTTATGTTTTTTCTTTGTGGCCACTGCATACAGTGATTAATATGCTACTAATATTCACGTGCTGCTGTTCCAAGTACAAACACACGCTTGACTTCCAGAAGGCAGATGTTTTTTCATACACTTGGCATAAATGTGCTTCTTCGTAATCAACTCATCAAAAATGTAAAGGCAGGATCAACAGACTCACCTTGAGCCGGTTCCATCGGTGCCTCACTCGAACTGGCCTGTGCTGTGTCGGGCTGCAAAACGGGGTCTGGTTGAATTACAATCACAACATCTTTCACTGAAAAAAAGAGAGAAATGCCATCAGCTGACAGGGCCGCCGCCTGCTGGCACCACGGCAAAACAGCAGTCACTTCACGGTTAACAACTACCTCTTTGGTAGATGCAGACAAATCCTTCTTCGCAGACCTCCTGCAAGAGTCCTTTCAAGTCTGACACCGCTGTCAACACGGGGCCGAAGGAGAGGCTCGGGTCAGCAGTGACGGGGGGCAAAGTTGACAGCTCAGGCGGAACTTGGACAGACTGGCAGCTCTGCGGCGACAAAACCAGGGCGGTGTGACCGGTCGAGGTGTACAGAGAGCGTTCCGACAGGCGCGGGGGCAAAGAAAGATCACGGGCGGCGTTACCTGGAGGAAACTAATGTGGTCCTCGATGAGGGAGAGCTTGTCCAGCTCGTCCTCGTTCATCTTTAACTCGGCGATCTCCTTCTGGATCTTCTCCAGCAGCAGCTCCGCCTGACCGATGGACGTCTTTTCCTGGACTTTGACCAGCTCCCTCACCTCGAAGCGCTTCAGCTCGATCCACCGTATGAGCTGGGTGAAGAGGGCGTCGCTCTCCTCCACCACTGACCGCGCCGAGCGCTGAAGGGCGACAAGATTCAAAGTGAGGTGCAGTGAACGTGTACGCTGGAGGATAAATTCCCCCCCACCCATCAGTGTGGTTTTAGCACTTACTGTGAGACATAGGATGGCTTGTTGCAGCTCCTGGGCCTCCTTTTCTCTTTGAGTGATATGCGCTTGAGAGCAGCGCTTCATGTTGACAAGCACCCTCTGGGGAGAAAGGGACAAATCCCTTCAATTACATTTCAGACGCATAAAGAAAAACACAGTTTTGGCAAATCCATTGTGTCGCTTGCACTTATGGTTATTCTAGTAAACACAGAACTATACAGAACAGACAAAAGCCTATTCTTAGAGGAGAGTACTGCCCTCTCTTGTGGTACCAATGACCTCCTCAAACAGTGAGAACTTAGCTCCATCTGGTGGACAGAGAAGTCAGGTGTTTTTGTTTTTTTTAACCCACTTCGCATATATTGAGACTGAGATTGAGTTGGTAAACACTGTTGAGTTGAGTTGCTGTTGCATTAATATACGCACAAACATTCTGCTCATTCTGGCCATGAACCCTTGACTTGAATAAGTCATTTTTTCCCACACTGCTGTCAAACACGAGGTTATTCTCTCACTGTAAACCCGAGAGATGGTGGTGATGTTGTCAAATAGATGAACAGTTGAAATAGTCAGGCCAGCCTGACTGACTTTCTGAGCTTCAAAGAAAGAATCAAAATGAGAATAATGTGGATTTGAGTGACTTAGAACATAGAATGGTTGTTGCCATATGATTGACTCATAAGCCAGATCATTTATATATGGTTACACATAGTAGTAAATCCTGCAGTTTTAGGCTATGTTTATAATTCCCTCCCATCTTGATTATCAGCTATCTGAAGACTGTTACTCACTGCTTTATTATAACCCTGAATTAGTCTCTTCATACTGTATTTCCTTTAGCAAAACCACAGGTGAGCTGAGTAGTAGACAAATAGTGTGCAGGCGAGATGATGCGACGTCAATGGCTCCATTTTGCTTTGGATTCGAAAGAAAACCAATATTCTGGGACACCTTGTAAAAATAATTTGACAGTAAAGAGTGTCCCACACCTAGTCTGATAGTACTCGAGAGACTGGTCTTGGCCTCAAATCCACTCATGAGACCACTTTTTCGTGGCCTGGTCACCCTTTGGTCTCGCTCTTGTCTTGGTCTCGAAGGAATTTCAAAAAGCAAGCAAGCAGATCCTGGTGCAGCGTCATTACTATTATGTATCCTAATTAGAATGTAACTAACATAACTAAGATCCATTTATGTAAGGGGACAAAAAAAATGACAATGTATATTTTCCCATCTCTACTCTTAATGAGCTGAGTGACCTCAGACACTTCAATATGATTATGTTTTACCCCCTCTACAATTCATGCAGTTGCTAGTAACCTATCAATGTCCGCATGTGGGACCAATAAAGGCTTGTTCAATTCTATTCTGTTGAACACTTTATGTGCCTTGCTCTTAACTTTGTCTAGTCTCAACATGGTCTCTTTCAGTTTCGGTATTCGTGGTCTGGGCAGTGTCTTGGCCTTCACTACATCACTACCCACAACTAAGACAACCAGATTCCATTCACAACAAAAGCCCTCAGTGACCACCTTTGTGCCTTAATCCAGAACAGATAAGGGCCCTTGTGGCAAAGAGGCCTAAGACAATGTGGACGGGTAAAAGTCGTGAGTCCATGAGATGATTTGTTTACCTGCTTATCTTGTATTTCCACCTCGGCCAGCACCGTGTCGTGTCCCTTGTGCTCGTCGGTCAGACAGAGGTAGCAGATGCACTGCCTGTCGGTGCGGCAGAACACCTCTAGCAGCTTGTTGTGCTGGCCACAGATGGTCTCCTGGAGTCTTTTGGTGGCCGAGACCAGCTTGTGTGTCTTGAATGCGGCGGAATCGTAGTGAGGCTGGATGTGGAGCTCGCAGTAGGAGGCCAAGCACACTAGACAGGATTTCACAGCCTTGTTCTTCAGACCAGCGCAGACGTCGCACTGCACGTCGTTCGCCTCGGCCGGACTGTTGTCCGGTGGCGTCGTGAACTCCTGGAAACCGGTGGTCCGAAATTTCTCCACCACGTCGGCCAACATGGTGTTCCTAGCGAGCAGCGGCCTCGGACTAAAGTGCTTCCTGCACTGGGGACAGGCGAAGACACCCAGGAAGTCGTCCTGGTCCCAGTAGTTCTTGATACAGTTGGAGCAATAGCTGTGTCCGCACGGGATGGTTACCGGGTCTTTCAGGATCTCCAGGCATACCGAGCAGTTGAACTGGTCCTTATCCAGGACCACTCCGGCGTGAGCCATCGTCAAGCTCGCTCCAGGCAAAATGTATACAGAAGCTTAGCCAAAACACAACCAGACTGACCACCAGCTGCTCGATTTTTCTTCTTCTACGTTTGTTTTCTGACGTGGGAGGAAAATAGGTACTTTGCTGCCCCCACTGGTCATAAATATATTCTCCTTTACGAAAACATAACTTGCAGGAACGCAAATTATAGCTACAATCTCAGTAATATCCACAGCTAAGAACACCAGTTAATGTTGGTTGGGTCTTTTGCACATTTATTAGCAGGTATTTGGAACTCTGACAATTGGAAAAGGAGTTGATAACATCGTCTCAACAGGTATTACATCAATAAATAAAATAAAAATCCAAGTGACTTCATTTCTGAGTTTGACATGAAAGTCCTAACCACAATGCTTGACCCAAGGTCGAAAAGATGAGTTGTCATTTTGTTTAAAAAACAAAACAAAAAACATGTTCTGTGTAACATGAGTAACTGTGTATCTGGGCATGATTAGTGATTAGTACTAAGGGTGATTTAAGGCCATAAGAACATAATCACTAAACTAGGTAAAACTAATGTAATGCTTAATAAACGTATGTTGGCTAATTAAGTGACCTGTTGTACTGTGTGCTACAGTGTACCGTGTTGTGTTACCTGGGGTGAATGTAAAACAATACAAATACTGGTACTGAATAAAGTAATTAAAGCCAACAGGACTTGGTTCTTTAGTTTAGTTTTTTTGTTTGTTTGTTTGTTTGTTTTTGGACATAATAACAAGCATTGAAAAAACACACTTATTGTCTCCAGTGCATTTTAATTCAAAAGGCTATTAGTAATAACAATGCATAACGTTTGGTACATTCAACAATTTAAAGAAATTATAAATAAATAATATAAGGTAAAAAAAAAAAAAAAAAAAAAGGACTAGAAGTTTCTAGAAACATAAAATTGACATTTTTTTGACAATTACATTGAAAAGAAGAGCTTAGACATGTCTTTATGAACTGACTTGAACAAAGAATACATTACTTTGGTCATAAATAAATAATTAAAAAAGTGCTTTTCAAAGGTAAGGTCCCGAATTAGATGACTAAGAGAAATATGTTGCCAACTATGAAAAGTTGCCTGCAACCTCATTGTAGCATTTTGTTTTTAAGCAAACTAAGATACAAGCATGATTTCATATTTATAGGGCATGCAACTTTGAGTCAATAATAATAACAATAATAATTATATTCTTGTCTGCTACTTTCTGAATGTATGTAATTTTCTTTGTTGCAAAAGTGACTGGACAAAATACTCCCTTTCAGAATTCTAGCAAGTCCTCTGACTGTTTAGCATACCTCGACCTCACTTTGTGCAAAATTCTTTTAAAATTATTACATAATACACCCTTATCTTTGCTGCCATTTTCCTCTGTATTTGCAGATGTATAACATAGCTAACTGAGAGAAATAGGCACAACAAAAAAAATCAAAATAAGCACTGACATATGCTGTATGTGGAGACTGTTTTTCCTGACATGCTGATCTGTAGAGTGAAAGCAGTTTGTTGAAGGAAAGGAGGATTTCTAAAGGCAAGAACAACGTTCAATATAGTTTTCAGTGGAGTGCGTTCAAAACATGGAATATTGTACAGTTCAAGTTTTAATACTCTGTTCCAGGGTCAGTACTTCATGTACATCATACAAAAATACACAACAGAGGGATTGACCCAAAAATCAGAGATAAATGGAATATTCTACTGTCTAATTAAGATCTCTCTACAATGTTTGTAATGTTTGTAATGTGCGTGCAATCCAAATGATATGTCGATCTATTCTCATGACAGATACTTCACTTGTTCTTTTCCTCCAGCCCACTCTCTGCTCTCAGGGCCTGGCTGCTTGCTGTGATGAACCTAATCCAGTGTTTGAGATCTTCCGGAAACTCCGGGCATTCGATCTGCTCAAAGAAGGAAAAAAAAACAAACAAACAAAAACTCATTAATTAAAAGGATGCTTTCAAAATCTTTAGATTTGTTTTGACAGCTCTATAAATTATTTTACTTGAAGTAGATTGCATACAGTGAATTTCAAATGCTGTGATCATTTTCTTACCAAACATCAGGTAACCACTCAAACTGATTGAACTTGGCAAAGTTGTGATAAGAGAAATTGTTTCTAGAAATAGCTTTTCATTTCAAAGCAACAACTATTTTGTCTTTTTAAATTGTTGACAGAATATATTGTGCAAGAATAAAACCTTTTTAGCGAGCAACTGTAAGAAACAACCTTTTTAAGAATCAGTGTCAATCTTTTCAGAAGTCTCTCACTCACCTTCTTTTTGCAGACACACTCCATAATGGTCTCTGGGCTGCAGTGCACCACACTCTGTCTGCAGAGCATGATTGCTGAGACAAAACCATCCTTCTTGGAAACAAAGCGCTGCTCCAAATAGAAGGCCTTATCATCCCATCCCAGTATTTTGGTTCGGATCTCGAAAGCCTCGCGGAAGGCGAGAGAGCGCCGATAGCGGATAGTGGAGGCTCCTACCACCATCTTGGCCCCCAGTTTGCGCGAGGCCATGAACACACCATTGCGCATGTAGTGGTGGAAGCGGGCAAAGTCACATTCCCTTAGGTAGCGAGAGTTGTTCATGTGACCCATGTAGTCCAGATCATGTGGGAGGACCACGCCATCGATGCTCTGCTCAGCTAGGATGTCCCGTACTCGGGGTTGAAACAAGCCCTCAAAGAACACCTGGACCCCCCGCAGGAAGTACCACACATCCAGGCTGCAGAAGAGCAGGAGGAGGGCAGCTAGCAGCAGCAGCAACATCTCTCTGAAACAGTGGGATTGTTAGTGGCATGACTTGAGTGGTGCATTTAAAGTTGAAAAATAAGCCATAGAACACAACAGCATGTCCCTGTGGAACAAGCATCTCCTGTGAGGTGCCTGCATTACTGTCCACACAGCAATGCTGCTTTGACCTCAACAATGTCAGGGCACTGAGGTTAAAAACAAACAAGTTGGCAGCCTGTGGCTGCTACAGAGTAGGTAAAACTAGGAAGCGGCATGTTCTATACTCAGCTGCAGCCGGAAGACCTTGGGAGACACCGGCAGCGTGCTGCATTCGGCTGTCAGAACGTGGTGTAACCTGCTGTGACAGCCAAATCCGTTAGCACAGCCGCTACTCGCCTCCCGTAGCCGGTTATGGCCTAACATTCATGGCTGAGGCTACTATTTTCAAGTTGTATCGGTGTTGTCTTCGGACATTTATTCACAGGCACATGAGATGCATGGTTTCATAGAGGTAAAACTTACTGTGCGTCCTCGGCCGTGCTACCATGAAATGAAATGTAACTCGGTGAAACCGGCAGAATGAATGAACTTCCTTGTGTGCGATGACAAGGACTTCTTCTCTGAAGCTTTCAAGCAAGGTACAACGCAAAACGTTTTACTGCCACCTGCTGGAGAACGATATTACCAATAGAAAATTATCCCTTGATATGTCTTGTTGCCGTACTGAACATATGGGTTTCTGTTTCATTTTCTATCAGCACTGTTTTCTACCAAGATTCTTCCTACTTCTCACTATTACACGGTTTGTGTTGACATACAGTGCAATAAACTAATTAATCCTAAAATGTAACTTAACATTGTAATGTGGCGAAATACAAGTTGATGTTTGCAAATACTAACATAATCCTAACATTTATATCAACAAAGTATACATTACCTCTTAGATTACTATTTGAAATAATACATAAATGTGATTGTTTTTAAAATACTCTGTTTTACAGTTTTGTTTTGTTAAATAAGATTTACTTGCTTATTACCTTACATGTACCCTAAATGACAAATGTATGTCTGACCCCTGGCCTTCCCAGTGTTGGTTTTGAATTGACTTTAATCCATTCTTCTTCTTTATTCAAGAGTCTTTGTTTCATCTTACTTAAAAATTTTTTTAAAAATCTTGGAACAATTTGTCTTCATGTTTGTTCATTTCATTCCATTGCCTTTTATTTATTTTACCCACATTATTTTATATTCCAGTGGTTTGGCCAAATAGTATGCAATGAAGAAATTAAAGAGCTGTAATTAAAGAGAGAGCTGATTACTTTTTTCAAGTTCTGAAGTTTCCAACATTTTTTGTTTTCATTCCCGATTTTAAAAACTCACTTCCCAAAACAGCCTTTTCCCATTTGAAATGGCACAAACATTTAAAAACACATTCATTAAATGCCTTAAATTATTTTATTAATGCAATGGTACATAGAAAAATACTTTGTACATTCATTTTACATTTGTTCTGATTATTTTCAGCTTGTAAAAACAGTGTAGTGTACTCGTAATTTCAGTGCTGACAATCCTGTCATGTCAGGGAAGCTCATACCCAACAAGTGTGTTTAAGGCACGTAGTTGTAAACTTTGTGTAAACATCTCAGAAAGTGCCCCTCATGAATCCTGAGATGGAAAATTAGACTAGTTGCAAAGGTCTCTGTGGGAACTATAGATTCCCTCATTTGCTCTTCTCATCCAGACCACTCTCAGCTCTGAGGGCCTGGCTGCTGGAGGAGATGAAGCTCACCCAGTGCTGAAGGTCCTCTGGATACTCAGGGCACTCAACCTGCAAAGATACAAATCCATAAACTCAGCTCATGTTTTTAGATGTTTAACAATGTACAAGAACATGGGAACATCTGCTGATATTTCCCTTGTTACCTACTACTAGCGCCAAATAAGATGATGCTTACTAATGCTACTTGCTAATGAGCAGTTTTCTTGTGTTGTGTAGAACTCACATTTATACTGAATACGTAGTTGTGTATCAGGTCTAAAATAATTTCTGGGGCAGTTATTATGAAGCAAAAATCTTTTCATGTGAAACAAGGTTTCTCAGCATGTGTCCTGCCTCTGTCCTAGGATGGCTGGAATAGGCTCTGGCCACCCTGCCACCCAGAGAACACGCTAAACAGTGACAGAAAATGGGTAGATTGATTTCAGAAAGTGCATTGATGGATCGTTTTGCTCTCTCTTTGTACCAAAAGGGGAACAGCAGTAACTTGACACACTATGTGGAACCATTCCCAAATGAATTACATTTGTTCAAAAGGTTTTAATCAAAAAGTGATGGCATAAACATTCTGTTGATGAATTTAACGAGCCAGCCAGTAACAGTTTAAGGCCTTGTACTGTTGCAAGCAGCCACGTTTATGTCTGTGAATTTGTTCCTTACCTTCCGCTTGCACAGGTGCTGCAAGATCTTGTCAGGGCTCGTCCTTATGACAGTCTGCTTGCAGTACATGACTGCACAGACCAAGCCGTCTTTTGCTGAGACAAATCTCTGCTCCAGGTAGAAGGCCTTGTCATCCCAGGTGACAATGCGACTCCGCAGCTCGTAGCCTTCGCCTATACGCAGAGCCCGTCTGTACCGGATTGTAGTAGCACCCACAACCATCGTGGCGCCGAGAGACCGCAGTGCCTTGAACACGCCGTTTCTCGTGTAGAGGGAGAAGCGGGCAAAGTCGCACTCCCGCAGGTAACGAGCATTGTTCATGTGGCACATGTCGATGTCGCGGGTAGTGACGAGGCCGGTGACGGTCTGCTCCCCTGTCACATCCCGCACTACGGGCTGCAGCCAAGCCCGGACAACCACGAAAGCTGCCCTCAAGAAGTACCACACATCCAGAGTGCAGACAAGCACCAGCAGGACGATGAGCACACACAGCAACCACCACATCTCTCTGGAAAAGAACACAGAGGACATTAGCGTAGAAATGTAGCTTGGCAAGAAGTGCAACTCCATTATCACACCTGGTATGTGGAATCTAAATTGTTTGCACACTCAAACGACTGCTCGCGGAAAGCAACGACAAGAACTGCAATGTGGAATTTTGAAAATCTCCGTTCAGATTTTCAGTTATTTAGCATTGCAAGTGTGAACAGAAAAAAACATGAATTATTGTGACTTCAGTGGAACAGTCAGAAGTCATTTCATATTCTAAAATACAGTTATTCCTCTTAAACAGATCTTTACATATTTGAATGGGATGACTCAAAGGGCACTACAATAAAGACGCATATGCGTGTGTCCTGTGCTCTGATAGCTTTCTTAGACCAGCTGTAACGTGGCAGTAATTAAGTCAATAAGTAAGTAAATAAATAAATAAACAAATCTCATAACCCTGACTGAGATTACGCAGTGAGGCAGCATCTGT
This sequence comes from Nelusetta ayraudi, assembly GCF_046127955.1. Taxonomy (NCBI): domain Eukaryota; kingdom Metazoa; phylum Chordata; class Actinopteri; order Tetraodontiformes; family Monacanthidae; genus Nelusetta; species Nelusetta ayraudi. The sequence continues at coordinate 19,173,105 of NW_027466061.1, read as the reverse complement.
AGAAATTGGCCGTTCTATATGTAGATTTGGACGCTGTCCTCCACTTCTCGATCATTTTCCCATGTTACGGCGTAACTGCTCATGTGATGAATCTGGTAACAAGAAAATACAGCAATATGGCCAAACTTGGGGACACGTGAGCAGAAAAATTGTGTCAGAACGAAATAGATCTTCACGTTCAGGAGGATCGCCCCTACGCTTTTGCTAGTCCCCAGGAATCAGTTCTCCGATCAAAATCGGACTAAGGTGTTTACATGCACGTGAGTTCTCCGATCATAATCGGACTAAGTCAATAATTCGAATTTCTCTAGTGCCATGTAAACTCACTGAGAAGAGTCTCGTCAGCTGCAGAGGAGAAACAGGCTGTACAGGAAAGGCAACCCGCCTGCAACAAAGTGCCTCGACACAACGAACTGTCGGTAAATGGAAACTTGGCTGCACTTTTACCACGGTAAATTATCACAAAATTACTTTGGCAAAACAAAAAACACCTTTTTTTATTTAGTAACCCATACACATTTAAACTCACGTTCCTTTTTATCAACTGAAATGCCTCAGAAACACATTTAAGCTGCCCCCAACAACATATGACATTATGCGTTACCTGATAAAAACTACAAATAATAATAATGATAAAAAAAAAATAAAAATAAAAAGAATCTATATGTTGAGGTCGAACACTCACCGACTATCACCTTCTCGTTGTTCCGCCGAAGTTTAGCCACCTGAGCGACTTGTGTCACTCCAATGACTGGCGAATATCGTCAAACACGGTGAATATCTATTACTTCCGTTTTCTGCTTCAAAATAAAAATAATCTGCTGCGCATGTTTTCAACGTATGATAGGCGAGTAAGCTTTACATCTATTTATTAATAATACACAGTTTCCACTACGTAGCATATGACTTTTGATAATGAGAAAAGTTTAACTGTCAAGAGTGGTAAGATTCAAGTACTTGCTGCGAGCTGGCCACAGGTATTAGCAGAGACCAGAGTACTTCCTCCTGCTCCTCTGTGTACGCATGCTCAGTCCAAACCGTCCACACAAGCACTCTTGCTATGCTAATGTGCACTTTATTTGAGCGCTCATGTTGATTTCATTTCCAATCCATTACTGTTAATTATTAAAGCTGCACACGAGGAAGTTGACCAGATGCAAATTTGTGGTCACTGTAAAGCACAAAAATGCATCAGAAATGATGACGTTGAAATAGTCTCATTATTTAAAAAAACCCAAACCAAACCAAACAAAAACAAAACAAAAAACACGTAAATTTAATTGTAAAAATTATTAAAAAAAAAATATATTTCTAAAAACATTTTCAAAAACACAATTGTACTGTTATTATGTGTTTAGAAAAAAAAAATTCTATCATGTTTGAATTAAACAAGCATCTGTAGGAAACGCTGTACTGCATTGCTGCTTTGCTTTTCAAGTTATATTTTTAATGAACATGTGGCTTCACCTGCACTTTTTTTTTTCTAAAGCAAAATACATTTTTCAAACAAAATCAAATTTTACGGCAAAGATTCATACAGCCAAAAATCTGTGCTGAATGTACACTATGTGCACATTTTTTATCTCCACTCCCATCCATACTTTAAAGATAAACCCAGTAAGGACCAAGAGCACTGCAGCTTCTGTGAAGTTTTACTCTTTTGTAAAGGACAAACAGACAAAACAAAGCTTTGCTGTGACATTCCCAAGATGGATTTATAAAACAACAAAACAAAACAAAAAAATAAACAAAAAAAAAAAAAAACAGCTTTATGGCAGTGTTGCTGTTACCACAGCCAAAAAGGAGAGCAGCTCCACAGAAGTCTTTTTTTGTTTTCTTCAGTCATTATCCGCCTGCAGAGGAGTCTGACACTAAACTGTCCCCACAGGGACTGTAGTACTGTTTTGTGTCTTTGATTTGCTCGTCGCTGACGTGGACCGATCATTACGGTTGCTGCTATGACTGCCTGTGCTGCACTGTGGGCCGAGGCCGCTGATACTTCTTGACCTGCAGGCAAGTCTGCTATTCCCATCCTCTCCCTCTCGTTGAAACAAATCACACTTTTTCCGTGACCTGTAATTGGATGACAGATGGGTCACGGGCGCTGCTGCTCCACCTGCAGTGTTTGTTTGAAATGTGCTGCTACGAGACGGGGACTTGCTGGTCTCTGCAACGGAACGACATTGCTTCGGGGTTTCAACCTTTGTCTTGTCAGTGGCACGGCTTGAAAATGAAGAGCTAGAGTGGCTGCTTATGTGGCCAGAAGAAGTGATCTTGTTGAACACAGGTGTTTTTGTTATTTCAGGTGAAGGGGAGCCTGATGCACCTGTGTGCTGTCCCTGAACCCGAGGCACAAAGGATCTATTAAGTCGTTTACTCAGTGGAGAAGCCTTTGAGGGAGAAGTGGATGGTGGCCTGGGTATGGTTTGACACAGGGGAGAGGGTGGTCTGCTTCTTCTCACTGTGCTTAAAGTTTCTTCAGTGTTCCATTGTTCTGCTGGCAGTCTGGTAGAGAGGAAATCACATTTGGAATCAGATTAAACAATGTAAATCTGGCCAAGTTTAAGTGTGCTCAATGGAAAATGAGTGTATTCCAAAAAAAAAAGGTGTTCTCTAAATGAAGGGAATCAGTATTGGATTCAGATTAAACAATACATATCTAATGGCTTTTACAGGAGAACAATTTTGCAAACTTTATGGCTCAGCTCACTCCAAAAAATGTTTGACAATTTGACTGTTTTGAAAGACCTTTGCTAGAATATAAAATTGCCATTGCCAGCCATTTTTTTTTTTTTTTGAAAAACCATGGATTATCCAACATATGTATATACAGATGAAGCAAACAGGATTGTTGTGGACCTTGAAATGTAAACAGTGTGGACATCATAATAAGTAACTGTGTATATGCAAATTTTAGTTTTCAACTGGGCTGTGCCATCCAAATCTATTTCCCCATGTGAAAAAGCTCTTCTTTCTGACTTGATCACCAGCTGCAGCAGCTTGAGTTGGGGGTGAACTTTTCATTCATGATGAATTGTTCTCTGCTGCTCTAAAAATCGTTGTCCTCGTTGTTGTCAACAATAACAACCGATGTTCCAGAATGCCATTCCTGGGGTCGCATGGGCCAAACGATACTAACCTAAGATTTTTTGAGTCTTTGGACTGCAGAATGGGTAAGGAGCTTGGTGAAGAAGCAGCTGAAGATGGGTAGAGCTTCAAGTCTTTTTGAATGGCTCCTCTAAGTTCCCTCAACTCTGTCCAAAAATGACAAAAGGACAACATAATACAGCGAGTAGTGAAGACAGATATTGATATGACTGATACGCAAGGATAGAATATGCATAAAAACACACACTTATTTTTCACTACAGAAAATAATATCAAATACGGCTCTGCCAAGGGCTTCTGTTTTACTGAAATTACTTTTAGTGTCATTTGGCCCGGGAGTGAATTAAAGTAGGCTGCAGTAAGCATGGTTTGTTTATCAATCATGCAATCAAACGTTGGTAAGAACACAAAAGCTGATAAAGCAAATGGAGCCAGTGTAAAATTAGTTGCATTCCTGTTTAAATCATCAGTCTCCGAGGTGAATATATGGACGCCAAAGCAGCAAAAGTGATCGTCCACATGGGGGCAGCAAACACAAAAGAGTCACCTGACAGCGTGGGCTCCGGCTTCTGACGTTGACCCCGACACATTTCTTTAATAAGTCCCTGCAAGACACAAAACCATCTCAGTAAAGCAGTGGTTCTGGCACAAATGGAGTGTCTGTTTTAACACACACACACACACACACACACACACACACACACACATATTCACGCCATGGCACCATCCCATACCAAATATGCTCACAGTAGTAAAAAAAGGGCAAATGAGTTGCATATATTAAAAGAAGCTGAAGTCTTTGGAAAGCAAAGGGATAAGGGAAGAAAGGGCAAAAAAATAACAGTAGGGGAAAGAGGAAAGGAATGTGTCTGTTAGTCCATGTGTTCTTGCGTGTGTGCCCAGTAAACGACTTCAGCAGACTTGTTCCATAATAATTTGACCTCAAATATCTATATACAGAAATGACTACCATAGAGCTCAACTCTCTCTCTCCCTCCCTCTCCCTCTCTCTCTCCTTCTGCGTGTATGCATGTGCGTGTGTGCATAGCTTCCGAAACCAAAGACCTGACTGAAATCTGCTGTGTCTCAGTGTGCCTGCTAAGACACACGAGAGTGCTGGGAATGGCACGAGCCTTCTCTCCTCTTTTTACACCAGCACATGCAAAATTCAAATGTTTATAGCAACCACATGGGCGGCTGGACTGTGCACCCACTCTGGACCATGTGGGTGGACCGGTTCAATTGTGCATGCGCAAGCACAATACACCCGGTGACTGACATAGCATTAAAATGCCACATTTTGTGTTTTGTTTTATTTGCTGCAGAAGAAACACATGCGGTGAAACTCAACCTGCACATGCTGCACAGCAAGACGCTGTGCAGAGTTACAGATATGTTTAAGGCAGACATGCATGTTTCAGTCATCATGTTCACATTTGACTCTCATACATGACTCAGAAACGCCTGCACATGTTCAGTTTGTCAGTTTGTGGTTTAGGTCTTCACGCTCTTGCTATAGAATGTAAACATGTGGTTCTTGAAGAAACGGGTCCAGTAATGTTCTATGCTACATGGCTGCACTGTTTCTTTGCATGAAATACGACGGTTGTGTTTTCTTTTTACCTCTGCATGCAATTTTTCGTTTTCAAACCCTGCCTCCAGACAAACTGGCACAGTAACATTTCCAGGCAGCGCACACACACACAGACACACAGACACACACACGCACACACGCACACACACACACACACACACCCCGCTAGCTTCCACATCTGGTCTGCAGAGAAGTTGTACCTCTGGCCTGTAACTCGTTCAACTCTCAGAGTCTCATGCGATGCCAAGTGAGCGTGACAGTCCATGGCGGCACAGACTGGAGGCAGGCACGTGTGCCTTTGTGTCCGTGAGATACCTTTTACTCTTACCATGTGTGCGTGTGCTAGCTGTGTAAAGGAAAACGTTTGTCGGCTTCAGTGCCAACAGATAGTAAGTGGGTCTACTTGGAGAAAATCTGAGTTTTCTCTTGCAGGAGAAATTAATTGTGTCTAAAGTACTGGAGGGTTATCTGCATGTATTTCATCACAATTTTTTTTATTATTGTTTTTTTACTTTTCTCTGCCAAAATGATCATTTTTGTATGACATTGCTTTGAAGCAGTACTGTATGGTGTGTTTCTACCTTTAAATAAAAAAATAAAAAAAATACAAATTTCAAAATTCCTCGACCTCTACCAGGGACAACGGCTCCCCTGCCATTGACATAACATTCCCTGCTCACCTGCTGTTGGAATACATAACTGTGGTTGCCTGCCCAGCACTTTATTGCCAGAATGTAGGTTACTGGTTACTTCCCACTTGGGAATCCTCTTATAACTTAGCAAGGGTTTTTGATAGTAACTATGTTGCTTTAACTAAGGATGCAACAGGAGATTTGGAGAAAATTAACTGATAAAATCTGCTCTGCATTGCACCGTAATGACACATTTTTTGGTATCCTCATGAGTCCATTTCCCACAAAAGGTCCCATACCAAGTATTTCTTTACAGAAGAAAACATTGTGGGTAATGGTGCTATTGGTATTAACTCTACAATAAATCCGATCATACTGTGTTCAATGCATTTTACATTTTAAATGTGAAGAAATATATATTTTTGAGTTGGAAGAAAAAAAAGACTGAAGGGTCTTACCTTTAAATGCTTTATAAGATTGTTTAATTCCCGACATTGCTCTACTAGGACAGACCTAGAGAGACAGAGATCCAGGCAAGCATCATTAGTATTCCACTTTTTAAAACTACAAAGTCAAGAACTAAAATCTGGGTCAAAATGGAAAGTTTGCTTCAAACAGTCCCAACAGACACACAGAGCTGAACAACTAAAAGGCTGAGGTTATTTTTACAGTCTCTGTGTTGGTTTCATAAATCCAATCGAAAAATGCCTTCATAACTAGTTTAAATTAATATTTTCATTTGAAAGTGAAATGATTTCGAGCACCCAATTCATGATTACTGACACATGCAGCAGTTAAAATCCAAATAACTTTGCAGTGGCGGCCTGACAGGTACACCTGATACCTGCTCAGATTTGATCCCTGTGTTTTCATAAGGACACTGCCTTCACAGTGCCCCACTTTCCCTCCTCTCTGGTTACCTAACCAAAGTGGAATTAATTCACTCCCAGATGAAAAAGAGACTTGGGGCTGCTCTGGGAGTCGTTTCCTGACAATGGTCCCCTTTGTTTAAGTCCAGTCAGGAAATAGAGGAGGGATGGAGGGAATGAGGCGGTCCCCCAAGGCAGGCCTGGTTACTGTACGGACCCGTGGGCCTCGGTGTGAAGGGGTGGAGGGGGTAACAGGAGGAGCAGAGCGTCAACAGAAGCCACGTCAAGTTGAAGGTAAAGGTTGAAGGAAATCAAGCTGCTCTTTTAGACTTACAGATCACATTTGATCCATGTCTCCTATAATAAACTAGTGAAGAGAAACACACATGAACAATATGCATGATCTGTAAGCGCATGTTCCAACTTGGGAAGTAAAGACTGCAAAATCTGAAAACAAAAACAATGAAAACTTGTTGTTAGCCTCAAGTTTTCTAGTGGTCACCAGCCAGGCTTCTGTCTGCACCACCTGAGTTCTTCCCACGCTCCTCCGCCTTGCTTATTTTCCGTTCAAGGTTCAGTCACACATAAACATGGGTGAACATTTGGCTCTAATTAACTAGAATTCTATGCAAGCCATGAATTAAAACAAACCAAAAACATATATATACATTATACATTATATACTGTATATGTATAGAATTATTATTACTTGTATATATATATATATATATATGTGTATATATATATATACACACACATAGAGCCAATGCATGTATTCAGTGTATAAATGCATTGGCTGTGCTGTGACATCACGTTAGAGGTCATAACGTCACCCCAAGTGCATCTGAAAAGCAAGACAGATGTCTGCTGCCACTGTTGGCCAACATATATTATTGTGCAACATTTTGCAACAGCTGTTGTGTAATGCCATGAGATTTTACAGCCAGTTGGTGAATAAACGGTGTAATGCACACTTTTCATTCAATGCTGATGTCGTTGCCCGTAAACTCAGGCCATCTGAGTTCCCAGGTATAACGGAGCACATCAGTGGTATGAATGCAGCCAAATGTTAAATACATCTACCAGAACTAAAGGTTAATGAGAGAGGCTTGCCGTCAACTCTCACCTCAGTCGGTCCACCACTTGGTCGATGTCAGTGATGTTCAGCTTGTCCCTCACTGCCTCAACCTCATCCTCAGCGGTTGACTGGACTGAGCAGTGAGAACCTGGTCTGAATGAGACAAGATTGGGGAAACTTTAGAAGAAAGGAGGACTCCTCATTCTTGCATCCACATTTCTCACCTGCTCGTGTTCTCTGAATCTCTGGTGTTGGAAGCCATCTTGCAGGGGCCGTCGGGGTGATTTAGAGCGTAGGCCACCGTCTCCGGTTTGTACTGAAACATCAACTTCTCGCTATCTCTTCATCAACAACGGCACAGAGAGGAAAACACTTTAGTAACGGTGTAGCTTATGTGGTGCTTTAAACTGAATCAACATTTTACCATTTCACTCAATTTAGGGTGTGAAGTTAGTTGGTGTGAGACAGAGGCAGATGATTGGCTGTGGCCACCCCTGGAGGGCGAAGTTCAAAAAAGTCTAAAATAAAACAGTAATACAAGTCATGTTTTTATGCTATGTAATATGACATGTTGCTTTTTGTGTACAATACAGCACAAAACCTTAACTTTGTTTTCATTAATAATCAGGACTGGGCTCACATTACAATACTGGAATAACTCAAATTAAATAGATGATGACATTGTGCATTCTATAGGATCTCTTGAGGAAGACATTAAACTAGCAAATGGCACCAGATCACAGAATGACAGATTAGTCAGATTTGCTGAATCATATAATCCTGATAGGTGGGAAAAAATGCTTTTTTTTCAAGTCAGTAAATGTCATGAGAGGCTGGGTTGTGTGTGTGTGTGTGTGTGTGTGTGTGTGTGTGTGTGTGTGTGTGTGTGTGTGGGATGTCAGCAGGACCACACATGATGGAGGCCACTTGGATAAATCCGTCAACTTTACAGCCACCTACACAGCCTCATGAAGAAGGTTGATAACATTGATGGGGGGAAGCTTCTCTTACTGTCAACCTCCACAGACTTTACTACAAATGAAAATCTCACAGCCAGTTAGACAAACTGGCAAATGGAGATAAAAAAGCAGAAAACAGATACATGCGTACATGTTTGGAGAGGTGAGCATGAGATTAGAGGAAGACGCTGGTCTGTGTTTTCATGCCTCAGTAATGGTGTCTGATTTTCCAGGCCAACAAACATATTGAATTAAATTGACAAACAGGAGGGCTTCAACGACGCATTATCAAGTGGAAGTTTTATCACAGACAAGTGTATTTAGTTTATCCATAAGCTCCGCTCAGCTCATACTTGGACACGGGCCATTTAAACAATCAAAGTCCTGAAACACTCACGCAACAACCAACCAGTCGACCAAAGCCAGCTTCAAAGAGAGGCACCGATTTGCGATGGCTTAGTCTCTATGTTACAAATACTTTTTTTTTTGCCCGTGTTCCTGCACAGGCGACAACAATGGAATATACTTTTCCTTCTGTCTGGGACTTTGTGTCTAATCCATTTATCGCCAAAGAACTTCACAAGAGTGACTTATGTGCGCAAGCTATCAAGGCCTCAGCTTGTGTCCTGCCAAGTGACGCTTAATAAGACTGTGTAAGTGCTGTTTCACGGCATTACATTTGTGGTCTACTCCAAACTGTACTGTCAGGGCCTCCATGTCAGGCAGACTTCAAAGAACCTGCTGTGTTGCTGACTCAAAAAACTGAGTGCCAGTCGATTTGTTATAAAAGGGAATCTTGTCACAATTCCCTTTTCTACAAAGTGCAAACAACAGTACACATTTGTGGGAATAGAACTTGGAGGAAGTTTTCAATTATGAAAAACTGTTAAAACAAATAACAAAACAGCTGAAGGTGATTTAAATCATTCTAGCACAGCAACTCTCATGAGTTCTAACAAATACTCAATTTAAACAGCCATTACATGAACTTTTGAATAATTTCAGTGATATGTTAATGCCATGTAACTCATTCCAGACTTGTGTGATTAATTCCTCATTGTAGCCCCCTGTTTACAGTCTACCACAAACAAAAAAAACAACTCAGTTTTATCTCCTTGCTGGACCTGATGTTGCATCGGAAGACTTGAGGATAAAAACAGGGAAGGAATGAGGTGGTCTCAGACAACTGAATGAGGACCCTGAGGGGGGGGGTGCTGTCACTATCCCCTTTATGTGATGTGATGTGTTGTCTTAAGGGGCTCATTTCTTGTCTTTATTGTGTGTGTCAAACTTTGATTATGTGACATCATACAAGTTCATATATCCTTAGAAATAGAATGGCCTTTGTGCCAACTTGTTATCATACCATAATGTTGAACTAAATGCAACCAATTGATAAAACTGCAATGGAGGAAAGGAAGGCACTGCAGTCTTATTGCTGAATGTGTTTTGGTTGGCACTGTCCGAGCATTTGGTTTAATGAAGATCTGCATCTGCACCACATAGTCAGAGTGTTCAGGGACAGATAAAAACTGGACAAATGAGGCAAAAAAAAACAACCAAGTTTACCAAGTTTAGGTTAAATAGTAAAACCGTGAGACCTCTTCATTGGCCATTTTGGTTTAAAATTACTGAGCTATATATAGTAGGCAAACCACAAAGAAGAAAAAAGTTGCCTGCAGCTCAGGGTTTAACGAAACGTCCCAAACAGACAATGAAGAGGCCGTCGACAAATTGACAGGCAATAAAGTGATGTGGCCAGAGCAGAGAACAATCTGTCTCAGTTTGTGCTTTTCCTTAAAGGCCTCCGTTTAACCAGAGAGGTGACACGGGGCAACATTCCTGATGGCAGCGAGCTCGTTGCTAGGATAGTTTCCAGCGAATGCACACCAGGACACTCAACCGCTCTCCAGTTCACACACACAGTAAAAGTTTTTTTTTTTTTTTTTAAAATCCCCCAACACCTTCTGACATTGTTAATGTTAATTTGTATCGCTTAATTACCTGATCCAACAAGATTATGTTTCAACTTAGTTTTACGGTTGTAGAAATGGAACAGCCAGATTGGGAGGTAACATAACTCCCGTAATTTAATACTCCCAGATGATTCAGCTTCTTGTATCTGATAAAAAGGACCGGGCGTCACTTTTGTTCCGCATGTGAGACCAACCACTCAAATAGGTTACTGAGGATCTTTTTCAAGAAACATTATGTTAAGAGCATCAAAACATAACATGCATGTTTAACCCAATAAAGAATACATTTGCTGGAAATTTGAGAATTTAGGCCACATTTTGTAAACATCTGGTCTGGGAGGCGCGGAAGTCTCCCTCCTTAATTGTCCCATTCTTACAGAATTCCCATACCACTCTGCACGTCCCTGCTCCAGAAAGCTTTGTTGCTCGACTTTCCATTCCAAAGTGAAGCGGAGAGACAATACGGCATTTTATGGCACTTTTTGTTGCGGGGAAAATGACGCAGGCACTGTGAGAACAGGGTCGTAACCTACTGCCCTATAGCGACTTTGTGTGTGCCTCTGTTTAAATCATTGTCAGGAGGGGAAAGGCAATTTCGACAGAAGCAACGGACAAATTAAATCTAGACATGAGGTCAATTTATTCAATATCTGGTAAATTAGTTATGTAAATATTAGATATTTACATAAAAAATATGTATTTAACCTCTGGCTATCCTCCATGCTTTCAATTTAAAACCGGAGTAATTAAAAGGTTTTTAACTGGGGACTCAAAAATAATTTGATGAAATTTATGATTGAAAGTTGACTTGTTTTTTATTGACTTGTGTGTCCTGAGATAGCTTCTCAGGCTGTGCAGAGGAATTAACCCGATAATGGAAATAGTTACACAATGATGCTAGAAGGTGAGTCTTGAAATTAGTCTTGTATAGTTGCTACGTCTTTTTTTGGTCTCCAACCAGTCTGCCAATTCTGACCTATGGCCCCTGGCATCAACCATGTTCCTTCCTCCACACTACAGCCACTCACTGGACATTTGCTCCTTTTGGTAGCATTCTCTGTAAACTCTGGAGGAGGTTGTGATGTGGTGAAAATTCCAGCGCCAAGACACGCTGCCTGTCTGGCACCGACACCACGTCAGCCACAATCAAAGTCACTTAAATCCTCTTTCTTCCCCAAATCTGATGCTAGCTTTGAACTTCAGCAAGTCATCTTGACCACGTTTATCCATCATCTGCGTCCATGTGATTGTCTGCTTCGCTATTTGTGTTGACAAGCAAATAAACATTTTCCCTAAAAAATGGCCAGTGAGTGTAAGTTACATCTCATTATATGAGTCTTCAAATAGATTAAACTTGGTTAATACCTACCTCCCGTCACTGCTGGCCTTCTCTCTCAGATTCTGCAGTAACATCTTGACTTCGCCTCTCAGCAGCTCTTTGACTGTTGGGGGGTCGGCGAGTGGAGCGACGACCAAACTTGGGGTTTCTGCCCTGCACCGGCTCTCCTGCATCAGATTGTACCACATCTCCGCCTAAAAAAAAACAAAAATACTGTTGTCAGTGAGAACAACTACAAACAGATGTCCGAGTCTGAGTTTGCAAGAAAAAGCCAGTCTGCAAGTCCACAAGGCTTAATGGACGTTGTCGAAGGCTATGACAACCGAAAGATATTCTCAAAATGATTCACTGAAACACTGTTTTTGCATTATAAAATATTTTCTTTCAAACTTTCCAAACATTATAAAGCTCTTTGTCAGTTGCACATGGACACACTGACAATATCCCAACCCACTTTCCATATTCACAGTATGTATGTACTGATTTCAAACATTGTTAAGTATATTTCACACATGATAACTTGAAACACAGGTCATGGTGCATATATATGTTACAATAATTGGATGTGTGATAGGGTCACGTCACACGTGCAGTATGAGGATGTGATACATATTTGCACAGGGCTGAAATACTTTTCTTCATCTGTTATGTTTTTTGGGGGCTGTCAAATTCACGTCAAGTATTGAAGACAAAAAAGTACTTAAAGGCGTCATACAAAATGTTGCTTCACCACTGGATGGCACTAGTCTGCAGTGTTTACACCACAACAAATTGTAGCTGGCTCTGTGCCCCTTCTGCCGGAGGAAAGAAAGGGATCATCATAGTAGACATATAACAATGCAAATCAGAGGATTTCTGTCTGGGTATTTATCTAGCATTTTGCTTTTCAGAAATTGTGTTTTCTGAAATTTCAGACAATTGTGTCCAAAAGTTTAGCAGCATCTGTTGTTATTAGTGGTGTATGCATACAAATCCTTCAACTCCTACTGAGAGCACATTGAGCCGGCTGACCACCTGGACTTTCTCACCAGAAAACCAACAATATATTTTCAGAGGAAAGAAAATATAGTAAATGTGTGTGTGAGAATTTTATAGCACCTGTGTGTAGTAAAGTTTGGTGACCACCAGACCCTCACCACCTGTTGCACGTCCATAGTTCCAGTTTCAAGACTTCAAACAAATCCACCCAGAGGGATGCTAACCTTCTCCACCTCTGCTCTTTACAAGCATGCGTGTGCATGTCCACGCGTGCATGTGTGCGTCCTCTCACATAGCTCTATTAACACAGTGTGCAGTTTCGCGTGCACACCCGCAGCCCCCTTTCACAGGCGCAAGCTCCCTCTGTGTGTCTTTGAGCGGCAAAGTGTTTATGTTGCATGATGCACGGCTCACTGGCTAAAAAGTAGTCTCTGGATCATTACTCCGTCCTCTGCCTCTGCAGCAGCACTGCTGATCTCATTCGAGAGGTATTTTGAGGGAGCGCTCTTGAAACCTGTCAGGTTAAAAGTCTCGCCAGGAGCCATTATTCTGAATTATTTAAACTTTGAAACACATTTAACTTTGAGCTCTAATTCAGTCATTCAGCGTTGAGAGAAAAAGCGAAAGTGCTGTGGAGAGACTGGCCCTGGAGAGATGAGGTAAGAGAAGCTAATATTGCGTCTGATCAAGCCAACAGAGACAATGGAGACATTGCAGGAATGAAGGTATTTCGGAGCAGAGGAGTACAGTGGCCTATTAAGGGGGATCAGTTACTTGGTGGCAGGGGAGATGGACAGTAATGCAGAAAACAAAAAAAGAACCCAAAAAGTGAAAAAGAACACAGGCAGAGGGAGAAGAAGGAAGGAAGGAAGGAAGGAAGCAAGAAAAAAGTGTCACCTTGCAGGCAGAGTAACAGTTAATGGAATCCTACATGTGCAAGTCACCCAGTACTTTTTTCTGCTCCTTTAACGCTGCACACACCACACTATTGTGAAAAGAGAGAAACACCCACACACCCACATGTCTGCATGCATTTCCTCCATGTAGACACAATAGAGTCACAGAATTATTGCTAACAGCCTTATCAACAGTTGAGGATTAGCCTCTTTAACCCCATTATACCGACCCCCTGATTCACTAAGCTTGCAGGGCAACGCTGTGTGTGCACGCTCATTTAAAATCCATGTGAGCCACACAGAAGACACTCAACTCAAACACGTTCATTAAATGTATTTAATAAGCTCCTCCTCCTGCCTCCCTGTGCGAGCGCATGCATCTGTCAATCTTGGCACACTCGCTGTCACTGCAGCAGCAACACCAGCAGCACCAGCAGCAGCAGCATGCGGTCATTGGCAACATGGCCCGGCTCCTTGGCTGACAACGGTTAGCGGCCCGTTGGCTCAGCCAAGGCATCTGAAGATGGAGAGACCTATAAAAAGACGGCAGACACCCAGCAGGAAAAAATAAGAATGGATGAGTGAAGATGGCAGAAGGTCAAACAGGAGAAGAAAAGCCAAAGATAACGGACAGCATGAGTCAGGAAATCCACAGCGACACGCGAGGTATTAGCCCAAACTGCCTTGTGTGATTCATTCAGGGAGTGAATGCTCCCTCAGAGGGCAGACAGGGTTCCTCTTCAATCACTCAGCCACTTAAAGTATTTTACTTGAAACATTTCAGTTCCGTGTTTGAGTTGCTTAGCTTAATTTACGGCCTGATTGACAGAAAATAACCCATTAGTTAGTTGTTACTTCTGTTAGAATTTAGTTTCATTGTGTTCTTTTTAGTCTGGCAGATGCAATTTTTATTACACTGTTGAACAATGAAGAGTGGGCCACCTGCGCTCAAAAGTGTATACAACAACCCTACAATGACAGTATGTGTCTCCATCTCTCAGCAAGGTCTGTTCAATCCTGTCTGAAAACCTCAGAGCTGCTCTTTTTTGCTTAATTCCAGCTAATTTCCAGCTTCAGCAGGAAGTTAAAACCGGCCGTTGGTGGAAGGAGGCTGCAAGGCCTAAATATGCTGTTTTCTGGAGATCTGTGGAGTTTTTGATTAATTGATCTTGTGATGCTGCTGGATTGGAGGCCAGGATGAAAACCAAAATCTGTTTAAATTACAATTCAGAACCACATTGAGATTTACCCCAGTCACATTAAAAACAAACTATTTGTGTCCCTGAACACTTCCATTTGAGAGTGTTCTTCTTCTCCATCAATGTTAAACTCAGGGATAAAATCTTTATTTCATTAGGAGGGAGGTTTGAGGCCCAATGCTATACAGGTCTTGAGTAAATATTGATGTCTGTCTGGTGTACTCCGCAGCAGCACAGAACCATTTGACCCACATTCCACTTTTATTATGGAGTGAGGGAATTGTAATTATTGAGTGTACGCAGTCAAAGTAACCCAGATACAAATGCTCCACCATCGTCACAGATCATAAATAGTTTGAGCTGGAATACTTCGCTATGGAGGAAATTCTGATCGCTCCTTAGACCAAGTGATAAACACTTTTTTTTTTTTTGTTGAACACAGCGTTCGAGCCAGTAGCCCACCTTCCCCTCCGTCTCAGTGCAGTAAACTGGTAAATACAGTGTGCAGCACACCAGCTTCTTCCAGGGAGTCTAGGAAACTCAAAGCAAGAATATCACCTTCTGCAGACATGATAAACGACTAACCTCGGCGTGGATATCTCTGTACTGGTTGACCAGGGTGTTTCCCAACACTGCCTGGATCTTTGGCAGTTCTGATCCTGTGATATGCTCAGCAATCAGGCACCACAAGGACTGGCCAGGGCACCAGGGCTGAGTTCCATCACTAGACTGCATAAAAATGGTAATCTAGCACTGACGGAATGGAAAGAAACTGGAGAGAGGAAACAATTCACACACACCATGATCAAGAGACCGAGCTAAGAATCAGAGGCTAACTGCTTGGAATGCAAATAAAAGTATTACCACAGGTTTTCCTTGCTGAAGTGCACCTTTAAGCAAGTTTGCCGCATGAAGTTATTTCATTTTCCCATATGAGTATGCTGTTATGAATTATTTTTCAACTTGGATCTATTAAAACGTTATTGCATACTCAGGGTCTAACTCAACCAAACAAGAATCAGGAAAAGTCAAAAGCACATCATATGAAGTACGTTATAAAAGAAGGGCAATCCAAGAATGTCAATTTAGCGTGACTATAATCTTGGAACTTTTGGAATTCGACTTTAACTTAAAAAAAAAAACAAAAAAAACAAAACTTGGTGTCAAGTCAGAAATTGTGACCAGGGTAATGTGAACAAAGTAACAACTGACGATTGTAAACAGATATTTCCTCCGACAGTGTCACATTATTATTGTTTTTACTATTCATTCATCCTTTCGCTACTGGAAAATGAACTCTCACCTTGTTTGGTCCCTTGTTCCCGGACGCGCTTCGGTCACCAGGACAAACATCCGTTGCTACGCCCAGATCTCGCGAGATCGCATGCGCGCGTTGCCAGCAACGGTGTTCCTTATTATACATTCATGGCATTTAACTTGACTAGTAAATTATTTGACTAACAAAAATACATGATATAAGATTTTTATTTATTTATTTATTTATTTTTAAACGTTGAGTGCCTGATTTTAATGGGAATGTTTGTGTTGATTATTCTTTTACACGTCCGGACGGGTTAGAGTGGGAGACAGAGTTTGAGCTGCTCAGGCTGAGCGTGTGAACTCTCAGTGGCTCCAACTTTCCCCCTTTCTGCCCCCATCCTCCACCTTCTTCCGGGCTCCGAGAGACTTGAGCCCAGAAGGGTGCAACGCTGCCCCAGTGGTCCGCCGCGGAACGACGCCGAGGAGTCTCGCTCGCAGAAAAGATGTGACAAAAATAACACTTTTCTTGTGAATCTATAGCATCATACTTGGCCTGGACCACCGATGATTATTTTAAACTCGTCGCTGATTTGCAGTTTCTGGACAAACTGAATGGAATAAGTGAAAAAACGAACAACAACAACAAAAAAAAAATCAAACAAACAAAACAAAACAAAAAAAACAATGATGGCCTTTGGTGAGCGCGCAATACGCACGGCCGTCCTGGCACTTCTCCTTTACGCACAGGCGACTCGCGGCTTCTCGGTGGCCGGTCAACAGGAGCGCACCTGCGAGGACAACGGCAGCGTTTACTTTGTAGGGGAATGGTACTTTCTGGATTCGGACCACTGCACCCAGTGTGAATGCACCGCGGAAGGCTCCGCGTGTTCCCGCACCGAGTGCACGTCTCTACCGGCGGCGTGCATCCATGTCAGCCACTATCCCACCGACTGCTGCCCCAGGTGCGAGAAGATCGGCTGTGAGTACCGAGGAGTGGTCTACGACCTGGGACAGAACTTCCAGGTGAGGCTCGGAGATGCTGCTGAGTGCCAGAGAGTTGATGATGGTTTTATGAAATTGGAAGTTTATTTTTATTTTATTTTTATTTTATTTTTATTTTTTGTCGCTGAGAGAATTTGGTCAGCTTATAATTAAAGCCCAAAATGTGATGGTTACCACGATTTGTTTCAGTCCGTGGAGGGACTTACTTACCCTTACTGAGTAGGTAACAAATTATGTCCGTATCATGAAGCCAAGCTACGAGAGAAGGGCTTTTTAATAATTATTATAGTGCGTTCCATTACAATTATAGCAATTACACTAATGCTATGATTACAAACGTGGCTACTTGTCCAGGGTGTTATTCCTGCTTCGCTTTAAAAATGGATGGATGGAAATTATTGGTATAATTCATTAAAGATGCGTTTAAATGTGTAAGACTGTAACTTAACCGATTGGATAAAATGCACTTGAAACAGAATGACATTTTCATTAAGATACTCATCAAAATGTTTTTTTTTTTGTTTTCTTAAACCATGTTAAGTTGCCTATTGATGAGATAAATAAAAAAAACAAAACAAAACAGTTTACATATACACTTTAGCCTGGTCTTTCAGACTCAACCACCCACCATCTAATTCTAATTTATAGTTTGGCCAATACCAAAGAACAGTATCACCAAACCTGTTTGCTGAAGGTAAACGTGACAAAGTCATCCCCCAGAAGGCATTTCCCTCCTCTACAAGCGACAATAAGCGTCCATCATGGCACTAATGGGGAGTGGCGCCCCCTATGGAGCGATGTGGGCTGGGAATTTGACTCTATAGTCTCTATATTTGTCTCAGCTGTGTGTCTGCTATTTCCTCAGCCTTCAGAATGTGAGCAGTGTACCTGTGACAGCGATGGCATCGCACGGTGTCTGGTAGCAGACTGCGCTCCTCCACCGTGTGTCAACCCCGTCTACCAGCCGGGGAAGTGCTGCCCCGAGTGCCAGGACGGTACGTGACAGATAACCAGTGGCGCTTTTTGCTATGAGCAATGTGGGCAACCGTCCAGGGTGCAGTCTCCTTGGGGGCGCAAGAGTCCCCTCAAAAAAGTCGGTCTGGTTGCACCCCCTTACTGAGCTTGGTCACCCCGTGGCCACCAATCTTTTTTTTTTTTTTGTAGGGAGGGGGGTTGTCGGTTCGCCCAGGGCCAGGACAGCCTCTGCAGATAACAAAGAAAACACACAATGTGTTGAAGGTTCCATGTTGTCCTCATTTTCAGGCCTTGATTTTTAAGGCTGGCATCCAATAAATAAGTCTTGTGTGAATAATTTTCCATAAATCTCTATAGACCTCCAGAACATTTTATATTATACAACCCTGTCTTTACAGCATCCTGAAAAAAATTCTGCTTTAATTTCCTGTTAAAACTCATGCATAGTTGTGCCTTAAGCAGGTGACAAAAGCAAGACAGATGTGTGGCAGTCTCAGAGAATATAATGAACAACTGGCCAGAGGTGCTCTCAATAATTACTGCCCTTTGTGACATCACGAAAGATGAAGATGATCTCTGCAACTGCATGTTTAAGCACGCAATGTCTGCAAGTTTTTTCCTCATTTCTTGAGAGGCACTAAAACATCTGAAACATTTGTAAGGTCAATTTGAACTAAAATGATTATTTTCAAATGTGGACTATTGTGAATGCATTGTGCTATCCACTGGACTTGCTCATCTTACTTCAATCGTTCTCCTCCAGGTCCGAACTGCTATGTCAATGCGTCACGCAGCCAGGTGATTCCAGCAGGAGAGCCGGTCTGGGTGGACTCCTGCACCAAGTGTCGCTGCCATGATGGCCAGGATGCTGGTTACTGGGAGGGAAACCGTCTGGCCACCTGCTCACGCCTCAAAAACTGCACGCCTGAAGAGACCCCCTCCCAGAAAAACTGACTGGTTCGGCACGAGCAGAGCACAAACGCAGGACCACATTAAAACCACTACAATCTCAATTGTAGAGAGAACGGACTGAATTGTCAACGAGACAAGTTATGAAGGAAAAAAGAAATTCAAAATAAGAGTGAGGTGGCAATATTTCATGGTGAATTCGGATGCTGCAAGTGTAATTGCTGAGATGACAAAACTGGCCAATGATGAAGTGCAGTTGCATTGTAAAAAGGGCCCTATACTAAAGATTAGTGAACTTAAACTGACTTTATGTCAAGATATGAACTTTTTTTGTGGAACACATTGTAGTATTAGATCAAGCTCCTGCAGTTTTGGGACTAACAGTGAATTTTTTCATATTTGGCATCCTAACTTTTCCTGTCTTAAATAACAACTTTGATGGAACCAGACACAACCCTTCTTAAATTCCTTTTAAGAACTGGTTTATTTCAAAAGAGTTAGGAGGTTCAAGACAACTAATTTTGACCAATATGTAACATCAGGTGGTCTTGTCAGCTGACAGTTACCGGTTCTTCAGAATGAGTGAATGAGTCTTTGTGTGCGCGGTGAGAAAAAGGACGGCACCTGTTTATCTTTTGGGGCAAAAAGTAGCACAACAAAGACAATTTAGACAAGTGGACATTGAGAGAAAGTAATGGACTTGTCTCAATTCGATGCACCAGAATGTGTCAACAGCTGTGACGTTGGTGTTGTTTTATTTCCTTTAATAGATTCTTATTCTCAGTTCCTGTCCTATTTCAATTTAATGGATGAGACTGTGGCCTGGTGTGTGACCGTTACGTAGTTGTAGACTAAATTTTGTTTTACTCCACAAAGTGTGGTCTCGCGCAGAGACAGCCTCTTATGTTATTTTGTAGTCGTCTCTCATGTAGCTTAACATGTATCATCATAGTTTAAATGCAGCACAGCATTCTACTGTCATAATGTGCAACCTGAGTCATAAGGGATCTTTGACTGGAACCAAAAACGATAATGTGGTTTTATAGTTTAATGTGTAGCATTAGAGCCTACAATGAAGTTACTACATAGGCAGATCCCTGCAGCAGCTGCAGTTTAATAATCATATACGTGTGCCATGGCTGTTCTTCCTTGTGTTTGATTTTCAAAGCAGGTCAAACACTTTAGAGGTGCATGCACTTAAATGAATGAACAATGAGACTAATTCATTTTGATCATTCAGTCTGAGGTTCTTGAATGAAATAAACTTGTTGCCATTTTAAACAAAACGCCTCATTGTTTTTTTTGCTGAAAGTCTACAAAAACAAAACAATATTTTTTTGAATGCAAATTTATAAGATAATAAAAATGGCCTTTACTACCATATTCATTTCCGTTGGTCTCATCTTGAGACTCAAAATAATTCTACACTTTTGAGTTTCAATGCAAATCAAGACTGTGATCAAAAATATGCTTTTTCTTTGCTTTGTTTATGAACAGTGTTGTCTGAAACTGTTTGGTCCCTCTGTGTGAGCAGAAGCTGTCCTGACTTGCTTTCACAAAAGGACATCACGAGAGACCCCTGCCAAGAAGCAATACAAATGGTTCCAGTTCTTTCCAGCGCTAGGAGTCACAGGAGAAACAGATAAGGTGAAGTGAAAAATAATCCGTGCTTATCTTGCACAGAAACAAGAGTAAAAGGTTTATCTGAGCTCTGGAACTGAAGGTGAACTCTCTTTTAAACTGACACACACCAAGTAAACACCCAAACAAGGTCGTGATATAATCTTTAATCATCCGTTTTATTGATTGTATAGAAAAAGTAGGTTTGATATGACATATTGCATTCTATATAAGATATAACATTTTCAACATTCAACATACAAAAAAAACATAGCTAGAGATACAGTAACTGTTTAAAAATGCCCAACAGGCGTGAAAGTCCTGCCTGCTCTCTGCAGCAGACGAGTATTCAAAAGAAGAAAAAGAAAGAATTCCTAACACAACCACCACCAGAGGTTCGCTTGATAACTGGAACAGCTTCAAAAAGTTCAATAGGAAACTTCGTCAAGTGCTCCTCATTGTCTCTCTTCAAGCAAAGGAAATGTTTCAAATATGAATTTTTTCTTTACATCCATGCGCAGTGCCTCTCCTGCTGCATCTTTAATTTTCTCTGGTACCTGCCACTCTTCAGCAGTCACTACTTTTCTCAACTGGCCTTCAAACAAGGGTGGCCTTGATGAAGCCAGAATTTAACAGAATTCTGGCTTATACCTAGTGATACAAATTGTATACAAGAAGTTCTCTTCAATATTTACTTCAACATATTTATAAGATTTTTCTTCCCACCCCTCTGAATTCTGGAACAGAAGGACTAAAATAACTAAAAAAAATTCTCATAAGGCTTTGATCATCCATGCTCCTCTTACGCTCTCAAAAATGACATTTTCAGAAATGATGAAATGAGAATTTATGATCAAGAGGATAAAAAGCGTTTTACCTCGTTGGAATGACGGTGCATTGACTGATCCCTGTCTCTGAATGGGGGAAAAAAGGATTTACACACACAATGTGTGTTCAGAAAGAAGGAAAATACAGACTAAGTGGCACCAATTGAGAGACACATAGAGAGGCTCTGTCGATAAATACACTGGAGAAGGGAGCACTCAAATGGGACGCAGCTGTGCCTGAAGTGGGCAGAAAGCAGCATCACTGACACACACACACAGCCTCGACACTAGAAGCAATGAGAGAAGACACAATGCTCAGAAGAGAAGGCAAGACTGTCAATGCATGTGTGTGTGCGCGCATGTGTGCAGAGAACGTGTTGGATGAAAAAGTAGGCCGAGTCCAATCTTTCTTGAGGCACAAATATAATGTAAAAGAAACAGATGTGGATATATTTCCTTTGTTTTTTCCCTTCCCTTGTTTTTTTCAGAAGTTGACCAAATTTGGAGAAAAACAGTGGTAGTTAAAGCCACAATGTTGACAATGACAAAAACAGTCACAGGAAAGCATGCAGATTGGTGGCTGTTGTAATTTGCCAAAGACATTAGCTTTAAAGGCCCAATATGTAACATTTAGTAGCATCTAATAGTGAGAAAATATATTGTAGACAAAGCTTTATTTTCACGTTTTTTGACGTCCCACTAAAATCTTGCTTATACCAGCTGTGATGCCAGATAAAAACATACAACTCACATCTTACTTACAAGTGGACCTGCTCTTTATGCAATTCTGAATGCTTACACAAATGTGATTATTAATGTGATGTTATGTATTCTCATTGATTTGCTTTTATTACATTTTTATCAAACTAGAAACATGTATTTTTAAAACTGCACTTCATTCCAAAAAAAATCCTTTAAACGTTACACATTTTGGCCTTCTAAAAAGGTGCTCATTAGACTGACATTGTTGTGATATTATTCCTTTAGATACAGGATGACAACGCCAAATGATTAGTAGATGATGAGTCGGAAGTTGTGAGTCTGGTGTCCAGAGGTCAACCTCAAAAACAAGTAAAAACAGGGAGTAGAGAGCTGCAGTGATGATCAATGTTTTGGTCACGTCCTTTTATCACACACAATGATAAACGGAAAGCTCACATGAAGCAGGAAAAAAAAAGTCTTAAAAGCAGCGACGAAATGGTTTGATAACTTGTGAAATTTGCGAGTAATGCAGCCATGGAGCGCTCATTGTGGTAATCTCTGAAGCAGCTGAAGAGATGCCAGTCAGACAATAGACCAACACAAACAGATGGATTTCACTGCTTATTTCCTCCTTTCAGGTGTGATAGATTAAATTCCACTGCAGGTAATAAAAGCAAGCATGAGATATAAATTCGCATCAGGGATGTTGACTGGAAAAAAAATCTGCACTGTAGTTTTTTTTTTTTTGGTTCAAACAGTTGAAAAAGAGGGAAACTCATTATTTTAATCCTTGTCTGTTTAAAGTGTACAGCAGCTTTACTGATGGCGACCCTTGACAGAGATACACAATGGATCCAGACAGATCGCTTGAGTGGCCAATCAGACAAATAGGGTTACTTTACAGATGCAGTACTTTAAACTCAGATCAAATCCGGGAACAGATGCGATTTGTGTCTCATGGAAGTAGAAAATCTTCAAAGCACAGATAGACGCGAACCACATCAGTCTTCTTTCTAATGGAGTGTAAAAAAAAAATATATATATATATAAAAAAAAATCAAGCAGGCTAATCTCCACCGTGTCACCCCATGGGATTAGGATCACCATCGGAGCTGTTGATACATCAGCGTAGTCCTGCCTCTAATCATCTCTGACGCATTCCAGAGAAGCTTCCACTGCGCCGCTTCATCACTCTGGTGTCAATCTCATGTTCCAGGAGTTAGAAAAAGAGTAAGAGAACAAAAGAAGACGATGCTCTGGAGTTTGTCGGCGCTGCTGGACGTCGAGCACTTCCCAGCACGGCTTAGGAGTCCTCTGCTGTGAATGCAGGAGGCACGATACACATTCATTAGTTGATACCAGAGAAGTGGAGAGTTAGATCCAAACAGGTGACTCCCTGACAAACAGAAGAACAAACAAACAAACAAAAAACAAACAATGCTAATCGTCCAGTGGCAAAACGATGATATACTTCTTTGATATGGAATCCGGTTTATATCCAACGACCAACACTGCATGTCATGTTTGGGTTGAGGGAAACAGTTCTCCTCCATCTCTGAAAAGTCTTGGAAGTCATTTTTATTTCCAACCAGTTTTGCTATCATCCAGACGATTTGTTTCCAAATTAAATCAGGTGCTTTTGCAGTTTTCCCATCTCCCTCGTGTGGCACATCCTCCGAGACATCCCATCCATGTAGTCCAGTTACTCAGTGTCTAGTGTTTAGTATTGGCCAGATGCTGGATGACCTCCTCTTTACAAAACACTGTCAAAGGGCTGACTCCCCGATATTGCCTTCCACTTTTCCACACCAGCCTTCGGTCCAGCGGTGACATTCAATAGTTTTCTGTCTGATCTCTTCCAGCTCTGAAGTCACTGCTCGGTAAAGGTAGGAGGTGTGAAGCCAATGGCTGAAAGAGCCCAAGTCCTGAAATGTAATTTTAAAAAGAAGAAAGAGAAAGGCAGAAGGAGACCAGGATGTGCTTTTTACTCTGCCCTTTCTTCCGCTCCCACATCCAGAGATGTGTTGACTTCACTTCCAACATCAGGTGCTCTTCTTCCCAACTTCCTCCCTTCGTCCCTCCTCTTAGCCCTTGAACGGCCGGGGTGGTGGCTTTCCGATCTCCACTGAGATATCCGTGTACAGAGGGTACTTCTTGACGTGAACCAGTCTATAGGTCAGAGAGCTGATGCCGTCTTTCTTCATTGTGTTCTTGGTGTTCTGGATTTTATTAAACCTGCAGGGTGATGAGGGAGTGAGGATGGTGGGGTAAAGAGAATGAAAGGGAGAAACAGGGCGACAAGCAAAAGGTTAAGTCAGAAAAAAAGTGATGTCAGAAAACACTGATACAGCTTTGGAGGGAGACAGATTGTGTTAGAGTAAAATGTTAAAATTGAAACATTTTCTCAACATCAGCGTCAGAGCTTAAATTTTCTATGTCCATTGTACAGCGAAGGGTCAATCGAGCTAACATCATGTTAGCTAGATGGCTGGGTAACCAGGGTCCATGGTAAATATGAAGAGAAAATGTTGAAAATGTCAAGAAAATGACAGCAACAAATAACAATAAAATAAATAAATAAAAACAGTGAAAGAGTCCTATTCCAGCGCCAAAAGAATTTGCATAAGGAATCCAGGCCTAAATATCATTCAAAATTACTCAAATTCTGGATGAGCCAGTCAGAAAGTCAGAGATTCCTTTCCAAAGTACACACAGTAAACAATGGAACACAAAGGAAGCAAAACAACAAAGAAGACATTGAACGATTCCCAAGCAAAAGCTTTACAAAAAGAGTAAAAATATCTGTGGAAAAAAAAACAAAAAAAACCTCAACCTGAACGTACCAACTCAAAACCGTCTTCACCTAGACTGTCCAGACCTTGACCAACAGGTGGTGCTGTTGCCCAGTGCAGCGACTCACTGACCAGGTACGCCGTATCCTTCCTTCTCTGTCGCCATTCATTTAAATAAGGCTGGAGTTTCCCCTCCCCATTGGCTGCGAGTCAACGGTTACATCAGCATCTGCTCTGATTGGACCACATAATAATTCCCAGCGCTGCCTCTCTCGCCCCCTCTGTGACGGCCTTCATATGCATTCACAACACCACCGGGCCGCTGTCACGCTAGCGGTACTATCAGGGTTTGCAACCAGTTAGGGCGACAGCCAGCAGCCTCAGAAGACGGCGGCGGCGGCTGACGTGAACAAAAAGGCATTTTCCTCATGACGTGCTTAGATGTGCAACTGGAGTTGACACTTGAGTCTGGCATGGACCACTGGGTGTGCAGATGCCTTGTCAGAAGTGACTAGTGATGATCTCTGCACCCCCCCATCCCCGTTCCCTCACCCCACTAAAGAAAGAAAGAAAAAAAAAAAAAACCCAAAAAGTGTGCTTCCCTTTTATGCCTTTTATGGCTTTGTAAGCGCAAGAGGAAGCAGGAAAGCCGATGTCAAGCGTCTTGATAGAAAAAAAGGATTCTATGTTGTCTGACTTCTAGGAGCAGTGGCACTTCTGCCTGAAGGGGGTGAGGAAACAGTGAGGAATGTGGGTTTTAGGAGAGGAGGAGTAGACGCTGAGATGAGGGGCTGCCGGTTGGGGACACACATGTAGGGCGCATAACTGGAGTGATTAATAATACACAGGCAGATAACGGATATTTGAAATAAGGGGGATAAGAACTGGGAGGAGGGAAGAAAGAAATCTAGCAGAGATTAAATGCAAAAGGAATAATCCCTGCGTGCACGCAGCGGTCGGATCAGACGCATGTACACACGAACCTGTAGGTCACGCCGTGTTTTTCCTCTACTTTTCGGCTGGAGTTAGAGGGCGACACAAAGACAATTCCCCTCGCATATTCATTAGCCTGATTCCAAGGCTAAGTAAAGCAACATTTTAATTCCACTGGGGGTCTCGCGGTAAAACATTTTCTGGTTTAGGTTTCTCCACAATAGCTCAGCACGCCGGGCTACTGGCTTATTTTGTCTTGGTCTCGTATATTTTCAGCTGGCCCACTTTCTTCGCCATTTTAGGTAAGATCAACAGAACTGTATGCTAAGTAAGAAGAGGAAGACCTTTATTGATCCCACAGTGGGGAAATTTGCATAATTACAGCAACAACAAAAAAAAAAAAAGGCTACAGTGCAAAAGGTCAAGAATTATATTAATTGAAGATATATACAAAAATAAAATATCTCTAAGTATAAACAGAAAAATAAAAAGCGAGATATTTACTATATGCTAAGTATGATGCTAAAGTTCACACAGTCTCGTAATTGTTGCTGAACAAGTAACAATAACTGGTTTATTAAAATGCATCCACAACAGCTGAAACATGACCTTTGTCACTCGCTATGTTACTGGAAGAGCCTAAAACGTTGTTTACTGATTTTACGGTAACAAAACTTCTTTATTGTGAAACAACAAGCACCGCTAACTGCTGTGAGGTAACTATCTGTTGACCCAAATAGTCACAAATACTTTCCTGTTGCTCCAAGGAGCAGGAGGGGCGGGACAATACAATGTGGACGCTGTTGTCACTGCGGAATGGAATTCATCCTGCGCACTGTTTCACGCATCAGCTCATATGCCGGTGGCACTGATGACCTCTCAGGCAGCTCCATGCTCATTGCAGGGAGTAATCATTCACTCACAATGGCGCAATGGGCACAATTTGAGCGAGCTACCAAGAATAGTGGAGGAGGACCTGGGGATGCAACCACTGACCACCTCTACCAATCGAGCCACAGCTGCCTCGGTCAACACTCCACTATATGTGAAATGCACAGTTTTTATGTAGTTAAACACTACTCTGTCAACGGACACATCCAGAATTTAAAATTTTAGCAACAGCAACAAAGGAGAAGAATTCAAATAGGCAAGCAGGGCTTATTTTATTTTCTAAGCAACACACTGTCTGATTACCACCTTCAGAGACAAGAACAAGTAAATAACCTATCCAGCCTAGCACCTAGCAACCAAGCAATCATTCATTTTTCATAATGTTTATTAAAACAGGCTACACACTGCTTTCATTATCGGCGGTTTCTTCTTCTTCTATTTTTAAAGCACACATTATTGTAAGTTGTTATATGTTAATTAGGCTGGTGTAGCAGTGAAATCTCAATGTTTCATTGTTCTGTGCTAATCTAAGCTAACTAGCCACACGTGTACCCGTCAAAGCAACAAAGCTGAGGGAAAATGTGGTGCCTGGCTAAATTTCTTCCATTTACAGAAAGGTCATCACTAGGTTAATCTTACTTAACAAAAACAACAACTCAAATCCAAAACAAACACACTCACTACTCATTACTATTATTGTACACACTCCATTATTGGCGGATGGCAACGTGTGAATGGAATGTCAAAGAAAGCAATGGAGACGCTGGGTCATTTGCGATGTATGTGGCTCCTCTGCTAGAGGAAATACGCCCGTGTGCATGTGTGCGCGTGCAAGTATGTGTGCTGGTACTTTAGGTTGGTGATGAATGTGCTCCTTTCATACTTCCACCGGCCATATAGCTCATTGCTATGCTTAACCAGAATCTTCAAAAAAAGAGGCGGGGAGAATGGACTCCTCAGTGTGAATGAGAATGCAGAGGAGCTGCTAAACATCCATCAAACAGTCGGGACAGTGCCTCTCCAGGTGAACGCCAGGAATTACGCAGGTGCTCCAGATAAACTCTCCCAGTAGGTTCCCCCTCCCTTTAACAGAAAATAAGTCTGTCGAGGGCAAATATTGATAATGTGTTTTTTGGTTGTTCCGACTGCATGACGGGGGAGGACTTTCTGACCTCCTCCAGAACCAAAAACTCTTTGGTTTTTCTTGACTTGTGTTCTGGCAGCCCTTTACACCGTCCACTCTAACACAAAACAATGACTGGGACCCCAAGAGCGTTGGCGAGGAGCTGAAAGCGCCGCCTCCCGACGTAAAGTAAAACATTCACCTTTTGACTCTTCTAATCCCACGACACAGAGGCTATGGCAGACTGAGGGTTTGAAGCCGCTCGCAGAGACACAGGAAAAAGGGCTTTAAGTGCACTGAAAGCAATCTGAAACTGCCTCCAGCCGGTGGAAAGTCATTTATTGAAATATTGTGAATTTAGAGATGGAGCTGGGGGGAACAAACTCACTTTATTCAGCCCACACAGCTGAACCGCTGCCACGAGGTGACCATCTCAGAGAAAAACAGAACAAAAAAGCCTCCTGATTATTCTGAGCTGCCACGCTCCACTTAAGTCCAAATGCCACTTCTTTTAAAAAGATCCTTTAAGCCCAAATTCCTGAACCAGCGTCTGCAAGGGAGGGAAAAGAACAATAAAATGAAATAAAAAATAACATTGTACCAAATAATATGCTGCTCACTGTGACCCTCTAGCTGAGCTTATGAATAATGTATCAACCGCAAATAAGTAATGTCCTTTTTGGTGTCACCTCCCATTGAGGAACGCTGGTCCAGAGACCAAAGGGACTGCAGAGCGGCGGTCCCTCAGTGGAGGAAAAGCAGGAACTGAGTATTAAGTGGACACACAGGCTTAAACACACGCAAACACACACATTTACTCGCAACAGAAGCACTTCCTTGCAGGCTGTCCGCTGATTTATTGATTTTGATGAAGCCAACTAGACTGGACTGGCCCAGCCGGCTCCCATTTTACTTGGTGTCATTTCAGAGCACAATCACAGAGAGGTTGTCAAGCTGCTTTCCCACAAACTCACACACAATTGATTAAATGTAGTCTGTGATCCAGGTTATCTGGGAGAGAGCGTTCTGAAGTTTTTCTTTTGTCATATTAAACTATTAGTGAGGCAAGGAAACATTTAGAAACTGAAGAGTGGAATGTGTGTGTGTGTGTGTGTGTGTGTGTGTGTGTGTGTGTGTGTGTGTGTGTGTGTGTGTGTGTGTGTGTGTGTGTGTGTGTACATACATCGCCTGCTTCACCAAAGAATGTGTCAGACTTGTCAAACTACCCCATTGTCATTTGCCATGAGCAGCCTCACACTGTCACTAAATAACGGATGTACATCTATGAAGTGATGTCAAAAAACCTATTAGCAACTGTTTTGCAATTCTTTTTGAAAAATAAATGGAGAAATAAATGTTGATAGTGCTGGCAGAGGAAGATTTTCTTTCCAAATCAATGATTAAGAGAGACTTTAAATTTAATGCAAAAAGAGATTTTAAAAGTGGAAAATCTTTGTTATTAAAATCCCTTTCAAGTTGAGATAGAATATTCTATGTGACTGTGCATCATACATCAATGTGGCTGTCAGATACAAAATCAAGCACGTCATTACTTCTTTAGCTGCAACTTTCACACAAACTCCCATGTGTGCTATGCATCCTTTTACAAACTCAAGCAGGAGGCACATGTCGCAATTGTGCAACTCTTTATGTCATCCGAGGTCATCAAACCAAAACGATATTGAAGGAGGGAGTCTGACGCATCTCCACTCCACCCCCGGCAGCGGCGGCTATCGATTTTAGCGCTAAGAAGCCACGTTGCCTGGCGCTGCCCGGGTGTGAAAACAGTGGCTCTTAGAAGAGAATAAACAGTGATAATCCACATTTAAGCAGCTTAATGTGAGGTGCTATACTCCTGGTGATTAATGCGTCCGCAGAGGCTCATCGCACCACGTTGGGCTCCATTCATCAAACCACAACATAACGCCTTTACAAGGGAAGCGTTTTTACACATTGGTCAGAAAAGTAATTTATCAAGCCTTGCCAAACAGGCACATCTGAGCTCACTGGCCCACTTCTGAAAAGCAGCATTTGGTAAATTGAAAATGTTGTATTCCCGGCGTTCTAATATCTCACAGCCTGCCAGTCACAGCGAGGAACGCGCAGCGGTCTTCAGATGGTTGTGTTCAATTACGCCTGTCTGATGTGAAATCTGACTGTTTCACATCAGAGGAATCTGCCTGAACTCGGCCCATGTGCATGACAGATTTGGGGAGTAACAATGTACAAAATTGTCGATTTTTCAGGTATCTGTACTTCAGTATTTCTTTTTCTGACGACTTTTTACATTTACTCCCCAAATTTGTGCACAAATATCTGTACTTCTGCTTCCATTGGAAAAACATGCGGGCTACTTTTCTCCTTAAAAATCTTTAAATTATGCAAATAATGTTAAAAGTAATTCACTTAGTGTTACAGTTGTTGTTCTTTGAAGTGGAGCTATTTGAACGATGCTGTTGTGTAGGTCAATGTAAAAGTGGATTATATTTTATGGGGAGATTCTATTAGGGTACCTCAGCTTGGGGGTCGCTGTTCAGTACGATTTCAGTTCAGAGAAAAATGTAGAAAATAACATTGGCTGTTGTTACTAAAAGTATAAACATCCTGGTCATAACTATTTTCTTGTACTATATACTATATAAGAGTACTAAATATGTTACATGTAACTTTCATTTTGCAAAATGATCAACTCATTGATTCATTGACTTCTTTTAGATCATGTGCTTTCTTATTTTTAAGGAGTCGAATCAGTACTTTCAGAACTTTTACCAAAGTATTCTTTTTTACACAAGAATCCTTACTTCTACTTAGTAAGTACAGAATGTGAATACTTCCGCCAGCTATAGTGTACAATGGCGTTTCAGTGAGCTAAAGCGACACCTTGTAGTCATTTTCATCTAAATCCAGGACCATGTTTTGAAGAATGCTGTGGCAAGTGAAAAATCATGCCTTTTATTATTTATGCTACAGGTACTTGCATTCCAGAAGGCATCCTTATGAATCATTTACCATATCTGAATGGTGGATGAAGTATTTCCTAAGGGACAGGAAACTGGTTTCTTCCTTGAAACCTTGAGAATATTTTTCTGTTTTTACGCTGTAAATTTCCGAGTAGACTGAGATCCTTAATAAGGCAGTGGTGATTATTAAGAGTTTGGACAGCAAAAAGCTGGTATAGTTCATAGTTTTCCTTTGCTGACTAAATGATGGGTTTTACGACTTCATTTCTGACCCACTTTTCTGGATTTTGAGCTGTTGAGGGCCAACAAAAGATAAGTACAGGAAGTGTATGAATAGAAATACTTGAGGGAAAAAGGGAGGATTAAATAAATCCAGAAAGATTCTAAGACATTGTGATACAGTGATAAAGGTAGCACATTGTGCCAATTTAAATCGGAATTTCTGTCACTCTGCCCTCCAGTAGAGCAGCCTTGCATGAAAATTAAAATATCTCAGCAGCAAACAGCACATGCAGCCCTTTGTTAACTGCCAGTTTTATCTCCCTGGCACAACCGATGATTTACTTTCTCTGCTATATTTGGCAGGGGACAAATAAACAAACAAAACCTTGCCTGGTGTTGCCACAGACCTGGGACAGGTACCAGTGCCCTTTGTGACTTCGAGACAGATTGCCAAAATTGCGCGTTTCAAGAGCACACTGAGAAGAAGATCAAGTAAAACAAATAAGTGATGGATTCTCCTCTTTCCTGGGTTGAGAGTGGTGAGAAACCACCTGGGAGGTGAGAAAGCAAGATTGCAGGTTGTCAAAGTCAAATGGACCTGCAAGTCCTGAAGTGGCATCGTGAAACTGTGTGTATTCCACTGCATTAAAACCATAAAAATCAACAAGTTCTTCTAAAATAAAGCCCGAATATAACACTATCACATCAAATGTTTTGTGGCTTTTATCATCAACCTGTGAAACATGAGAATCAAGGCAGATAATGAGGGCCTTAGAGAAATGATAACACACTAGCTTGCATATGAGTGCTGGTCTTCTGCCGTGTATGTTCCACCATATTTCTCTGTGGCTAACACTAATAATAAGGGCATGTGATTGATAGTGCAATGCTGCATAATCAAAACTCTCTCCAACGGAGACAGAAACGGTGGCCAGAATCATCTGTGTAATTGTGAGGCAACAGCGGCGCGGATCGATAGGAAAGCGGAGCCGGGGAGCAGCTCCGGACACTGACGCAGTACCTCTGTGGGTTGGGCTCGTTGTGTTTGTCTCTCTCATGTTTAATCATTCTGTAGCGGCCGATGCGTACGTCTGGCCTGGACACCTTCATCCCGTTCAGCGTGATCCTGAAAGACACAGAAAAACAAGAGCCCTGAGATAAAGAGTGTGGGGAGGAAATGGAGAGGGAAGGGCAGAGAAAGGCAGAGGATTAGAGCATCTGCAGTGAGGATTCACACGGAAAGCAGGTTGGACTCATCAACCGTTGTTTTCACAAACGTTCATGATCCCCCCCATCATCATCTTTTAATCTTCTATGACAACATTTGAGGGAAGAGAAAGGCACGCCTGCATGCCGAGTTCAAAGTGCCACAGCCGACTGGGATCATGTGACAAATAAAAAAGGAAGTTTGCTGCCAACAAACTTACCAGGCTACTGCCGCAGGCTAACACTGTCATAATGCATTTTTATCCTCAGTTTACAAGGATAAACCTTGTGCTTAATAAAGAACCTTGTACTTAATAAAGGTTCACCTGCATGTCTGTCTGCATTTACTGTGTATATTGCTTGTGCTGACAAAAGAGGTGCTTCTAGATAACATTAAATTATAAATGAATAAAACAAGACCTTTGGCCAAATATGATCGGGCGATGTCATGTATTTGGTACTGACGTAAGGTCGCAGGAGCGAATCGATGCTGAGCAATGTCAAAACTGTCAAAGTCCAATCAGCTTCCTTTTCACTGTGACGAAACCAGGAAGGGGTATCGCTAGCTGCCCTCAAAAGCACATGTTGGAGATGGAGAGAAGGAGAAGAAATGAATGTGAGACATGGTGCAGCTGAAGAGATTCCCCTGTGCTGCAGCAGTGGCAGTTTTTTATCACAACTGGGTGACATTTTCACATTAAAAATAGAACAAACAGCAGCACCAAAGGATTTTTCTCAGAGAAAAAATATTTGTTTTGATTTATCGCTGACTGGCCGTGCTGGGAGTTGAGTGAAGCACTACAACACATCATGGCACATCATGCAACACCCCCACCCCCTTCCCCATGTTGCCCCTTTCACCCACAGAACACAGCTTTCTAAGCTGTCCCACTTGAAAAAAGCAAAACAAAACTCATCCAATCATTTTTCAAGCTCTCCTATGGGCTCTGTGTCAGTTGAGATAAACCCATAGGCTTCAGGATGAATTCAGCCTGGTGTATTAAGTTACACATGTACCTGCATGTCAGTGTAGAACCATCGTATAGTAACTAACAGAGAGATTTGTCAAAAGCAAGGACACTCTTCACTCAGCTTGTGGCTGACAGCAGCGAATAACAGCAAACCCAAGTAACTTGAACTCACGAGACATGAACGTTGCAATCCAATCCAATCAGTTTCCATTTATGCGAGCCAACTCTAATCCTGTAAACAACCACAAAGATAACAGGATCACTTGTTAGTGACCCCGGCTGAGGTCACGGCTGCTTTGACATTTGATCAAATCAATGTTTGTGTTAAATGTATATTTCTGACAAGGTGCTCCAAATGTATTGATTTAACAAGCATTAAAGAGGAGGAGGTCAAGGGGGGAAAAGGAGAAGCAGGAGGTGGCGAAGGATGATGATGATGATAAGGAGGAGCAGGAGGTGGAGGAGGAGCAGGAGGAGGGGAATTCAGATCCTTGACCTCAAGAATTGGAAAAGTTTTACTTTACTGACTTCACTTTTCTCAAGGAATTTTATTAACCAGTTGCGTTATTTCACAATGCAGTGGGGAGTTTGTTTGTCCACTATATGAGCTCTTTTAATTCACACTATAAATGAGTTATGAATACTGCATAAAGATGCCTAGCAGTGAAGGACAATTCCTCAGTTACTAAGGTGGATAAATTCAGGGCAGCCTGCGCACAGTCAGCAAATTCACCCCATAAACAACGAATGGCGCCGTGCTCGTTACGTTGGGGAACACGGCGCACTGCTCGGTGCACGGCTCAGAGGTAAATCATAACAATCCCTGTGCACGGGGTGTATTGCAAAAAGAGCTGCGCAAAAACAAATAAACAAAGAGAAAAGCCTCTCAACTCTGAGAAAAGTCCAAAGAAAGGAAATGGTCAACCATCTTCCTGAGCGTGTGCGGTCGGACTGCAGCCGGAGAAGATATTGGTGCTTGGAAAAATATAGTGCGAGATCAGGACTCGGATATTGAGCGGTGCTGCTTTACTATCGCTGTGATGCAACACAAGGGCAAGCGTGTTGGAGGGTTCTGACTAATGCGACGGCAAATGGTGTGCAGGAAACAAACAAAATAAGCGATTGGTTCTGCACAAAGGCTGGCACTGGCCTAAATGCTGACGGAAGCACTGATATTCCAGCTTTGGCTATGCCTGTGCATGCGCATTATTATATATATATTTTTTTATTCATCGCACAGGCGTCGACATCTTAGAGAGCAGCCATGCCTGTTATTGTTTCTCAACAACACCTCGTCTTCCCGGCACTTCCAGTTCCACCTCATTTGTCTTAACTCCTCAGCTCCTCTTTCCTTTCACATCCTCCCTCTTTCTCCCGCAAAAGCGTAATAGAACCACCTCACGGGCAACTTCATGTTTTATTCTTTGTGGTTTAGCCAAATGGATCAGTTTGATTTCACGCGAGCGATGACTGGCTCTTTTTTTTTTAGTGTTGACTGATGGCTCGCAAAAACGATCTGAACCGCGGCTCTGCGGCAAAAGAGTGCAAGCGATGCGTTCCGTTGAAAAAAAAAATCTAAAATAAGCTGTGACGTTGAATGCAACAAAGCCAGTAGTATTATTTGTGACATCAAACAACATTGGCTGAACATACAGTATGATGCAGCCGTGCTTTAATAGCACTTGTGTAAAGGCACGAAAGGAATACAACTGCAGTGACACTTGATGGATTCTATTTTGTCGAGCACAGCTTCGTGTGTTGTTTGACTTAACTGCTAGTAAATGGTGACACGAATGTTTATAACAAAATCAAATCAAATCAAAGTCCATTCCAGAGAAAATAAGCTTAAGGTTGTTGTTTTCTTAGATAAAAGAATAATAGTCAGAAGAGATTTAGCATCTAATGGATGGAAGTAAGCTGCAAACAATGACAATGTTAAAGTCCATGTTTCCCCATCTCTCATCTTTCTTGAACCATCTGATGAGAGAAGGATGAACAAAAAAGGAATACAAATGAAACCCCAACGGAGGAGGTTTCTTTTAAACGGGCTTTAATAAGGTCTGATCTTCAAACCAGCCGCCCTCTCCTGAGGTGTTTATCCAATAATGCCCCTCAATAATCTCTTTCTGTGAAAGTCTCACAAAGATTTATAGCATACAGCTCAAAAGGCTCATTGGAATCACAAATGTTTTCCATCCGCAACGAGTGACTGCAGGGAATTGCAAAAGTGTCTTTCTCAGTGTCCTTATGGTTAACTTCACTCAGTAAATATTTGCTGCTTACCAAAACATCAAAGAAAGAAATGCAGTCCACCATGATACATGATGTTCACTGAATTTATTCCATCTGTAAATTCATGAAGGTATGACATTCTGAATAAAGGGCCACCCCCACCCCCCACCCCGCCACGAAAAAAATCAACACAAAAATCAATTGACAAACTTCGGATTCATGGTTGTATGGAACATAACATGCATCATGTGGAGCCAATGATGAGCCAATTGTTGAGCCCTGATGCTGAACTTGAAATAAATATTGTTTTGTCTTCCTGTCCCTTAAAGCTACCAGACACTCGGTGGAGGATTCCTGATTCCTTTCTTTGAGTCCTTGGCAGCCTTTCAACTAGTTGAAAAGATTTTGCATGAATTAAGAGAACTGAGAGAGCAGCTCCATAAATGACCTGTCCCCTAATTTGATGAGACAACCTGGAGGACTTAACAAGTCTTTGAAGTGTATATATAACAGGTTGTCCTGGCTTATCTTTAAAATAAATTTGATTTGTATTCATAATCATAGAACTGTCATCTTTCAAGACACTTGAGTGTCTTTAAATCTTAAAGGATTTAAACTCCTATCTATCTATCTATCTATCTATCTATCTATCTATCTATCTATCTATCTATCTATCTATCTCTCTGCATATACATACGCACACCTTTGTATATATATATTTATATACACTTAGATAAAAATAAAACAAAAAACAAAACCTCAGAACAAAGCCTTCTGCCTCCAAAAGCTCATTACCACGTTAGGAGCAGAACTCTGAAGAAGCCCTGAATAAATTTGTCGGGAAGTGAAATAGCACCTCTGTGCCTCCGTCTCAAGTTTCAGTTGCTGACTTGGCACGCATGCTTTTGCTCAGCGTGTGCACACGAGAGCATGCATTTGCATAGTTCAGACATTTATTATGCCGCACGTGGTGTGAATGTTTAAAGATGTCTGGATTTGAAGTTCAATGTCTGGGAAAAATATGAGTAGAACGTATCAAGATTAAATATAGGGTTTATATAGTTGCAAGGGCATTTACCAGATCCCTGAGACTCTGTTTTCCCATGCAATTCATCTTGATTTTATTTTGAATTTCCCAAAACGGCCAACCCAATTTCTTTCTCAGGTAGATCAGAAGGGATCAGCCATAAGCTGCTGGGCCTCAGCTTTTTGGAGAGAGGCAGCCGTGAGTTCTCACAGTTGAGTGGCCACTGAATATTGCACGAGAGCAATAGTATTCATGACTTGGAGTCGACGACCAGTTCTCAGCTGGTTTGGCCTGGTGTGGTTACAAGAGGAGATGTGGAGGAGTGAAACAGCGACTTTGCATCCCTGCAAAAGGGACATTTCCTCTCTGCTGCTGGTTTCTTCACGCTGCACATAATTTAAATAGTGAAGTGGAGGCGCACATCATTTTCCTCTCCGTCGTTCTCTCTCGCACTCTCTCAGCACCAAAACCACATTTCCATCAGTGGAAATGTTTTCAGATGCAAGTTGATAATAATTATTTGGACATGTATTCATTTTCTCCCACAGTTTCAAGCAAAACAAAGGTTGCATTTACGGTAAACATTTCAGCTTTTGTTCGTGCGGCTATATTTTCGCATGTCCTCACAGAGGCTAATGCGTAGCCACTTCATTAATGCATGCTGTAGTAATAATCACTGGTTGAGCACGTCAAGTGTTAAGAAGGTGAGAGGATGATGAGTCAAACACTCTCCAGATGATTGTATTACAATTATATTTATGGCTGTTTACAATGTGAGAAAAACACAATCAGCTACAATTTCTCTTCACCACACCAGAGAAAACAACACCGACTTGCTCACCCTGGATCAGATCACTTACGGTTACTTTCGCTTTTATCAAAATTGTGTGATATCTTTAACGTCTCTCTTTCACAAACTGTCCTGTATGCTTGACTCGTTGCCACAGAGATTTTGTGAATGTGTGATATAAAGAAGATACAACTAGTTTTTTAAGGTTTTGTTTTTAAGAACAAATTTTTGAATATGTTTTTCTGAAAATGCGTCCTGTACAGTTTCATTGTGTCTTATGATCGTTAAAATAACTGGATATCTTTTTTTCTGAAGAGCTAAAGAGTTTATTGTTCGGTGCCGCATCACTGGCTTTGGGAATAATAAAAAAATGTATATAAAAATGGGAAAAATACAGGGCCTGTGACCTTAAAGTGGAAAGACAGAAGAGAAGTTCGGATGAAGTCTGGGTAAAATCAATATGTTCAAACAAAAAAACATGATAGTGGCCCGCACCTTCCACCAACAAGTGGCTAATTTGATTGTAAAGAAACTTCAAGGCACTCACC
The DNA here is from genome assembly GCF_046127955.1 of Nelusetta ayraudi. NCBI lineage: Eukaryota > Metazoa > Chordata > Actinopteri > Tetraodontiformes > Monacanthidae > Nelusetta > Nelusetta ayraudi. Next base: position 19,135,487 of record NW_027466061.1, on the reverse strand, counting down.
CACTATCCAATTGTTTTGGAGTTGGAGCTGAAGCTTCAGGATTCATATGGATGTGTCGCCAAGGGTTTTCTACAACATGAGGCACATTCTTTCTGCGCAGCTAACGTGTGACATGCACATTGTCCCAGGCTGCGCTGTCCCAAAGTGGCAAGCATTGATCCAACATTGGTCTAAACAGCAAAGTCAACCATTTATCAAAAAGAGCAAACAATGCAAGCGTGTTGAACGAGAATTTAACATCTTTACTTGAACACACACAAACCGGCTGGCTTTTCAGTCACTGGGAATAAAAGTGGGAAATGTGGCACCTCAGTCTGCTCATGCCAACATGCAGATGAGTGACTCTGTTGCACCGGTGATCTATTTGCACGGTGAAATGACTCAGAGTGGTTTAAAAGCATGTGTACCCACTTCCCAGAGAGGGACGTGTTAAAGAGGCCGAGGCCAACTAGACTGTGATACTTTAAACATTTCCAGTCTTGTCAAACACTGATTGATTAAGCATAGGAGAATATTGGAGGAGGACCTTCAAACATACATCAGAGTGTGTTTGCTCGTGTAAAACATTCTTCTACCTTTCAAAAACCCTCTTTGAGAGTCTTAACACTATTTTAGAGAGCAGGCAGCATCTCATCTTATCATCAGTCAAAATGACACTTGATGATTAAATCACAGTCTGAGGTTCATTACAAAAAGGGGCTCACACAGACAGACAGACTCAACGCTCATCACTCAAAAAACTAAAAAAAAAAAAAAGCAGCATATTTTATAGTTTTGTAGGAAACAAAATAAACACACACTTCAGCTGTGACCTTGAAGAGCTGCTGATGCCTCCTGCTACACATACATACAGTATGTGTGAGTGTGTATCTGTATGGTACTAAACTGTTTCACTCATCAACTGGCCTCGCTTTATACATATGGACAGAACTGTGTCCTTGGACTAAAACTTCAGATGCGGCACAAACACACACATAGTCCTACAACACATCAGTGGAGTCATTATTGTTCACAGCTCTGACAGGCGCTGGGCAATAACACAGCATGACATCGTGACATGAATATTATCCAAGGGGAAAGGACACGGAGGATCTTCACAGTTGACAGATTAAGCCAGGACATCGGACAGAGTCCCATGGTAACGCACAGCAGGTGGGCCGTTGCACTAAAATGTCCCACCGTGTGGACCTTTAAGTATTTTCTGGCCATTCTGTCCAACACTGTTGGATTTTGATTATTTTTATTTTTATTTTTATTCATGTATTTTTTTGCCACAGCAAGATAACAGTAAATACCTCAGATCTTGGGCCAGCTAAGATTCAGCTAACATTTCCCACCGCTGGTGCTTTACTTGTGCTGAATTTTATGTCAAAATGTGTGTGACAAAAGTGACGTCAAGCAACTTTTTATGAAGCCTTTTCCCCCCTTAATCCTTCCTAAGCTCTTCCTGTAGTTGTGGAGCGAACCTTATTAACATTAAAAGCAGAATAAGGTATTTAAGAGAAGTCTTCTTTTTTTTTTACTTAGTTAATCCTAACAATTTTCTACACGACTAGTGAGGAAGTTAATTCATGTGCCATTGCTTTTATCCAGGTCAACTAGCATGCTTAAGATGTTAAATTTGGAGGGCGAAAGGACAAACAGCGAGAGCCAATCCCAGCTGTCTTCAGGAGAAGGCGGAGTTACACCATTGCCAAGTCACCAGTTTATCGCAGGGCCACATACAGAGACAAACAACCACTCACATTATCTCCTGAGGCCAATTCGACCCAGCTGAACGCCCATATAATCGATTTTTTTTCCCAACAGTTTGTCTGATTGCCCTACTGAATTATCTATGGTGCAGGCAAATATAGCAATTACCAGGCAGCTGCTCTGTATATTCCCAGCAAGAACTCATGTCAGACCATTGAATGATAATTTGGATGAAATGTTTGAAAAAAAAAGAAGAAAAAAAAAGCTCATAATAACAACTCAAATGAAAGCCAGAAAAATTAAGAAATGCCACCATCAAGTTGTTGTGCTTAAAGGAGGCGGAGCAGGGTGTCAGGTTGATGCTTTTGGCCCAAACATTACTACTTCCACTGCGTTGGAGAGACAGACAGCATTGCAGCAGCCGCGGATGGCGACAAAGCCTTTGGACTGATGAGCCGACAACACCAGAGCGCACCAAACAGACAACAACTGAATAACCTCCCCCTTTCTTCTTCTTCAGTGGTGCCATCGCATCGGATTGAGAAGCGGGAAGACGGCTGTGCACCTCCTGCTCATCTCAGTGAACCGACTGCAAATATTTACACAGCGGTGGTGGACAGAAACTCACACAAGCGATTGACTCAAAGGGAACTCAGCTCAGAGCAAGAAGTTCATCGAGTCAAATGATGATTGTTGTTATGTGGGATTAAACTGTAAACTTACTTTCCTTCAGCAAATGTCCTCCCAGATATTTCTTTGCTCAGCATCGTCACCTTGAGAAGGCGCATCAGACATCGCTGTGTTCATTCCATTGTGCTTCAGAAAATAAATTGTTTAAAGCACAATGACCAAATCTGAGACTTATTGTTCGACAACATTGTCCTTGTGTGTTTACACAGTCTCTCAACAATTATCAATACAGACACAGGTATTCAGAGGCTGACGGGAGGAGAAAAAAGTATGGTGGAGAAAAAAAAAAAATCCACTACGAAAAACAAAACAAAAAAAACACCACAGAATTCTTTTGGGGAGCCGGGAAAAAGCAACGCAGATGCCAAAAATAGAAACAGCATCATAAAGTGCAGCGCAAAGTAATTTTTAGAGGCTGTGATGTGCTACAAGATTAGTATAATTATCTTTGACATCTTCATGATAACCGTTACTAATAAATTAATCTTGAAAAGATCTTACAGTTACCCTTGGCTGTCGTGTGCTCACTTCCCTGTTAGACAGCCACGTTATTCCAACCTGCTTCAATCACAGGAAAAGCTCAAACACTTCCAAAAACCTTATGATGGATTATCTCCCAAACTGATTAAAAAACTCCAAATTTTATGAGGCTCAGTGAGGATAGGACTCTCCACCCTCCCTTCCCCCAGACAGATTCACCCACCATGCAGCACCAGTTTGATTGGATTAATCAGGAGTTTCTCCAGGTCTCCTCTTCTATTCCCACCAGTGTAGTTAATTGCATTAGAGCAATGGAGTGGAGGAGAAATGGTGATCTAAAATCTTGTGTCCTGCCTCCGCTCCCTTCTGCCAGCAGATATGAGATGGTAGAGGAGGAGGAGGAGGAGGAGGATGTGTGGGTGGTAATGACGGCGGTGTGTTGGGGACTGTAAGATGCCCCATGGAGGCAAGAGCGACTGAATAGTCGAGGTGTGCGGGTGAGAGCAGGAAATGAGTCAAGACGCAGCAGAGACACATCTGTCTGCAACTTCCGCACGGACGTCCAGCACAACAGCCTCTGCATCGTGACAGGAGGACATAAGCCGACCAATAACCAGAATGAAAACCAGCCACCATGGAGAAAAATCCAAATAAACAATGTTTAAAATCCTGAGAGGGAAATATATCTTGAAAATAAGGAGGAAATGTCTTCTGCCCTTTGCCCATGAATAAACACATGTCCCATTTTAATACGCTGCCCTGTTTCTTTGAACTATTTGCTGAAGTTAATATTTGAAGTCACATTTTAACAGTCCACAGTTCAAAAAAGGATGATATTTCATAGTCTCAAAAGCAGCTTAAAAAAACGTTATTGCAACTCTGTGCATTTTGACAAAATGCTTCACTCCTTCATATAAAGAACCGCATCAAACCATTTTTTTTTTTAAATGAAACAAAAAAAAAACAATCTTTCATTGTTTATGCCAATGGGATGAAGGCTGAAAAATTCCCCTGCAAGCAGAGATTGTTTTGCTTCTTCAATCTTGATGTTTTAATGATCGGAAGGTTAGAAAGACGGCTTTGGTTACTTCCTGCTCGGCTGCACTCCTGCATGAGGACTTCCTGTCTAGCTGCTGGTGACTGTGGCTTTTCTGTGTGACCAGACCCTTGACTCCATGCTCCACTTCTGCCCCCTTCTCCCCTCCTCCCACCATCTCTTCAGTCCACTTCATGCACTTATACCCTCTAATTTTCTTCCTGAGCATCTTCTCTATTTCCCGGCATGCCTTTGCCCTCTTTCTATTAGTGCCCCTGTTATTACTGTGCCCTCTGACACTGAGGGGGCGCACAATATAACTGCAAAGGTACACTGCAGAGTAAAAAAAAACTTTAAAAGATTTAGCCCTGTGTGGATAAAAACTCACCTGAAATTCCACACATCTCACATCTCTGAATGGGTTTCACAGAGCAACAGAGAAATCATCCCATAGCTCAGAAGTTCCCACCGCATTCACTGACGTATTCTGTTAGAAGACAGCGTCAGTGGGTTTATTTACATATGTTTTCTTGTGTACTTACAGATTTTGTATGATGGTTATTCAGGACGGAAATACAGCAATTTAGACACCTCACAGCTAGAAAGTTGAGGGTTTGATCCCCAAGTCTAAACTGCAAATTTGGTGAATTTAGCAACTCTAAATTGGATGTAGGATTGAGAGCACTTGAATGGTTGTTTTTCTTTCTATGTGTCCCTGTGATACAAACTTGTCCAGGGTGTAACATTTTGAATGTAGAGATCCATAATGGCACAGAAGGCACCCCTTTTCACAAAACATGTCAAACTGGTCACACTGAGTGCAGGCGGTAGTGATAGAAGGTGGATGGATGGATAATTAACATCCACGAAAAGGTGTGAATAAAAGAATGAATGACAATCCGACTGTGAGAAGGCAATGCTTATTTCTTGCATCAAGGGACATTTACCCAAACCTCGGCGTGACAAATAATCGTGTCGCTCAATCTCAGCCGGTGTGTGGAGAGGACGTCATGTCTGTCACAATAGCAGCATCAGCAACAAAACAATGCTGGACACGCTTATTATCTTTGTTTCAACACTCGGGACGCAAATTAAAGAAACAACCATCTTTAAGACAACTCAAGTGTCAAGATCGTTTGGACAGGCTGCTGTTCCATCCACACAGAACAGCCTCAAACTCCCCCTGCTACATACTAGAATACTGGCGGTACAGGCTGTAGGACAGGCCTCCTGTCTGCATCCAAAGCTGTCAGACTGCCAAATAATGCCTATCAATTCATTTTCTCTGTTTTGTTGCAAAATGTATGCCCTCATTGCCTTCATGCTTCAACAGTGTTCATGTAGGAAACATCCAACTAACAAATCCACTCAGGGGATGACATACAGCATATAACGCACGCCTTTGCCAGTACATTGTGTCTATTTTGAATTATAAGAGCGCTGCAGCATGTGGGTTTGATAGAATCAGTATAATTAAACATATGGCTTACAATTGTTGGCAGCACAAAAGTGTTTAGAGGTAATGATGCAAGCTTTATAAATGACTCAGCTTTACTTATTTACTTTTTAAACAACGCTAGGAATTGACTTGCATGAATCAGCACAGAATTTTTTTTTATTATTTCAATAGCTTTGGTTAAACAGTGAATTTATGAATTCAAAACATTTCTATATCTCTTCATCTACATTACTAGTAATATAATAAAGTTGTACAAATACAATGAAAGAAAATTCAGATGACCAAAAATAACTGATTGTAGTTTCACTTTAAACCTCTTTAAGCCATCTTTTTTCCTTTCAAAACCCAAGCAAAGCTCAACAGGTCAATGCAAAAATAAATAAGCTACAACTGTGAAGACAAACTTCTGACACAAGATCTTCAAGAAGGCCTTGACTCGTCCCGAGGGCGGCAACTTGCCACAGGCTCTGGCGAGTGACTGAACGTATCTCAACTCGGGGTTTTAGCATGAGGAAGGGCAAAGAGCAAGACAGAAGCATGTGTGTGGGGATGGTGTATGTGTGTGTGTGTGTGTGCGCGCCCTGGGGACAGGTGCTGTCTTTGCCTCGGGCTACTGATGCTTGTTCAGGGTGAGAGGACGGTGAAGGAGAAAACCTGTCCCCACTCTTCGCTACTCTCTCTATACCATCCAACAACTTTCGCAGGCAGGGGCTGGGAGGAGGCAAGCGGCGCTGGCAGTTGTGTAAGAGGCTCGGGTCCTCTTTGCCGCGGGCTTGGGCCACACTGAGTGCTGGGGACAGCTCGTTTCCCTGGGCAGGCGTCACACCAGCAGGAGCCATTTCCAGCTCGGGCTGCGCCGTCGTCTTTGGCATCAAAAAACCAGCACGGCAAAAACATAAAAAAAGAAAAGAAAAGAAAAACAAAAAAACAAGGAAAACGCTGGAGGGAAGCAAGAGAGGGACATCGGAAGAGAGATGCAGGGAGTCGGCGGAAAAACGAAGTGAGGGAGGAGAGCAGTGGGGGAGAAACTAGAGGGATGCTGCAGTTAATGCTTGTTTTCCAGCCTTCAAACGAAGAGCAGATGGAGCTCCGGCGCTGCGTTCAAGGACACGTCCATTAGACGCTCGGCTGACGGAGGCCTCGGCTGTTTCAGCGGTTCAAATACCATGAACTCTGCTTTACGGAGAGAGGGAGAGAGGGAAAAAAAAACAACTAGGAGGTTTCACGGATTGCACGGCCACTCTGATCTATATTCTCTTCTCTCCTCCAGTCAAGCGATTGTGAGTTGGAGCCGCTGCCGTAGTTTGTACTGCCCACTGAAGGCCACTGGAGGTCAATATAAGGTCTTCTGCATTTGACATCAGACCTCATTGTGTCTTTGAGCTCCAAGCTAAGATATCATGCTGACGTGTGGCTCTAATCTCACACATCCATCTGGCCAAACTCCAATCTGAAGTATTTTCAGATGCTCTTAGCATCAGCTTCTGTTTCACTATAACGGACGAACGGAGGAAGAGAGTGATGCAAGCAAGGACAAGAAGACGAGGCTTCTCAATGTTTCTGCAGGAGCAGCATTTTTATCAGACCTTGGTGGCATTTCTGCAATAAAAACACAAATAAGAGCACATCATTTGGAGGAAATTAGATTCCCCTTATCTGTGCAGAGACAGAGAGGAGAAACACTTTCAAGCTGCACTTCAAGTCAATTCAAGTGTCAAATATTGTGATGGTAGTTTCTGAGCTCTGTATACTTCAGGAGTACTGTGTAATGAATGGCACTGATTTTCAACAGAATATTTATGTATGTAATAATGTGAGAGAAACGCCGATGGTGGAAAATATCATTAGATAGCACAGTTTATTTTTTATTATTTTTATTTATTTATAAATACATAAAATAGTAAAATATATATTTTATTAATTTTTTTAATATTGACCTGGTCTGTCACCGACATCATCACATCAACCACAGGTTGTGTAGTCCAGTCTGCTGAAGGGCCTTTAACTGCACCGAAAACTGAGGCAGTTCTAGATATTATTGAAGCTCATTCTGACTTCTGCAGGGCTCCAAAAATCATCGTGAGAAAGATAAAAAAAAAAAAAACATTTGGAATGGTCTCACAGTCACGCCTGACAGCTTAGGGCAACCAATGCAATCAATCGACATGCATGTTGGGTCTCAAACTAGACAAAGAGATGGGGAAAAGAATTGCAGAGCTTACCGCAAACACAGATAAACCTCGTTGGACGTTTACACTTTCTGTACAGCACTGGCGCTCCAATGGTCATTCACGCCTTATTAATAAGACACCTGATGCTTTTATACGCGGAATAAAAGTTGCATTGCCTTCACACATCCGACAGATTAACATCTCTAATTCAACAGATCACTTAATTAAAATTCATTGTCAATCACTCCATCCTGCCACAGGCATTTTAAAGCTGACTGTTACTGTCATCTTGTTACTTGTTACTCAGCTCATCCACTCACACAACAGTGTTTTTCATTATGTGTTCCATGTGTGTTTTCAAGGGCATTTCCCTTTTGACTGCCTAGAGAAAAGCTTCAAAACAGGAATTGTGCAGAGCGAGGGGCGGTGGTGGTAGGAGGGATGGAGCAGCATAAAAACACCCAAACATTCACACTCAGATTTATTACCTTTTTTTTTGTAAAGTAATTATTTTCTAAGATTGATGTTAACATTTTTATGGACTGTTTTTATATTTCTAAATGAGAGAGAGAGGAAAGTCGAGGAAATGCAGACAGACAGTAAAGTCCCCTTTTTTATTTCATCAGATTTATGATGAAAGTCCAGATAGATTTATTCTGTCTGCACTTTTACAGGCAATAGCCTCTCAATAAAAAACGAAACAAAAAAAACAAACACTGGGTTTAACTTTATTGGAATGCACAAAATAAATGAAGTTGCCAGTGCCCGCGTGTTCTTTTCATTCAACAAGGGCACAGTCAGTGGATGTGAGAGTAAAGACGAGCCGCAGTGTAATAACATGCGACATATAGAGACTCTTGGCAGAAATAAATAAATCCCAGCATCGAAGTTTTGTCTGATATAAATTAATTGAACTGACCATCGCCGTTGACTCAGATGGCTTTTGTGTTGTTTGATCACAACAGAGGTGTGCGAAATGATTGTTTAAGAACAGGTTGATGCTTTTTGGAAAGAGGCGTCGCTGTGGAGGTCTTAGAATGCCTGATGGGTTATTCATTGCAGCTGAAGGGCCATTCGGCACTGTCCAAGAGAGGGGGGCGCAGGCGTGGCCGTTTTATTTTACTTCCAGGTCAAGCTGCCTCTCTGCAATGTTACGACACAACACATCTTCTTCTGTTTATTGGTTTATGGCAAACACTCATTTGCGAGCGACATCCTCATTAAAAGAGCGACCTTGCCTCGGGCTGCAGGCACGGCAGCGCGGGGCCCAGAGTTTAAGGACATTCCTACACGTCACCCAACACATCACAAAACCTGACGCACAAAAGAGCGCCAACAACGTGAGCGTGACTATTCAGGAGACCTCAGCGCCAGCCGTCCCCTTTTCATTTTATCGCATCTCGCCAGACGTTGCCAAACAACGGTAATCTCCTCAAAACGCTGCTGATTGACAGAGTCTATTCACTCAAATCTCCACCCCACAAATTTCCAAATGCTCCGTTTTCAGTTTGGGTATAATGGTGTTACCCTGAAAAGGGAGAGGATAAGCCTCGCAGTGTGAAGAGCGACAGCAGGACGCGAAATCATCGGATAGAGAAGCGCTGAATAGAAGTACAGTCGAGCTGCAGGTTGTTATTTTCTACACGGCTCCTGCTGTGAGTTTATTTTTAATGATTCCGTGCATGCCAAGTTCTTTGAATGCACACACGTCCTTTAATTATTATCATTTTGAAACTACCAAAAACAACTTAATTTGGTGATGTTGGCTCCATCTTGCCGCCTCTTTCAGCATCTTGTGTGACAGAGTGACATCAAGGGGAAATATGGAAAATATCAGCTGTGATTTGGGTACAATGGAAGATATATTCTTTTTTTCCTTCTTTTTTTTTACAGTAAATCATACATCTAGCAGTCCGATCATCAGTTCACCTGGTAATTAAACAATTTTCAGCCCAAACAACCATTTGAGTGGAACATAAATTGAACTAATGGGCCTGTGAGAGGTCCGGTGCCTTCCGGCAGTCGTCAGTCATATTTCTTTTCCTCCTGTCAAACAGATATTCTTCCTCTGTATCTCATCGGTTCACTTCCACAGAAATATTATAAATGAACTCTAGTGGCCCATTAAGAGCTGACTTGAAGTTCTTCAAAAAGGTTAATTTGTTTGCTAATCGCTCCTCTTCACTGAGCGATTACGATAAATCAGACACTCCACCAAGGACTTTGTCGTTACTTCCAGTCAAGAGACTCAATTTCAGCACATTTTGCACCAGCACAGGCTGAAATAATGGGCACAACTGTGTGCATGTGAATTTGAGGTGCTAGCAGGCACACAAACACAAGTCGGCGAGATGGCTTACAACGGCAGAATGTATTGAGGCCTCCAGTCCTAAAACACTATTTGGCCTTAACTTCCCTCATGGAAAATACTAAATAATGTCACTATTACCCTTTGATTCGTTCCGGTTATGCAGTGCATCCGTCCACTGACCTGTTGTAGATGTCGTCGTCCTCTCCTCCCCAGCCCCAGTATTCGTTGGGGAAGCCGTTGATCTTCAGAAACTGTTTTTTACTGAGGCCCGAGACTCCTCCAAAGTATCCCGCATAGGGCAACCTGCAGCAGCCAAGCAGAGCAACCAGGGAACAACATGAGAGGTCAACACAATACTTTGCCTTTGCGCAAATCATTGTCAAATATACTGCATTCTGCTGCTTCATATTCTATGCCTGTCTCAAAAGCTGTTTGTTACATAATGGAAACACAGTTACATATGGTATTAGTGAAACACTGTTATGCAGTGGAAACAGCTGGAAACAGCTTTGTTGCAGATCAGATTTGCATTTAAAACAAAACTATAATTGAATATTAACGACCAGCAGATATGCTAGTTTAGTATATAATTGCTGTAGCTTTAGCTTGCGAAATATTAGAACCTGATTTGTGAAAAGGAAATGGACACATATAGAAGTACAGACAATAATAGAGAATTTATTTTCAGCTAATAAAAAAAAAAACACCAAATTTTGTTATGTTCCTCTGCATTGCACTTGTCTGCAAATTGTCAGCTATGAAAGGCAGCTGGATAGCACAGACGTCTCAGGGGGTTTCAATCCATCCTGAAACTAATCAGACTGTTTTATGGCTGAAGATGCAGGAGGTGTGAGAGTGTGAAACGCCCGCTGCAAGCTGTTTTGAGAGTCCACAGAAGAGGACCAAGCGGAAGAAGTTGTGAACAATGCAGAAGAGATGAACGGGGTCATCAGAAGAAGCAGCATTTTGAACGGGATCATCTTTTGACACCGAAGGGGGGGAAAAAAAGACCCCTCGCTTTGCTGTATGGGGCTAATGTTCCATGAAACTCTGCACGACATGGCTGCTGACCACGAATGGTCTGGCTGAATTGTTTGCCCTGTCCCTTTCCAGGTGTTGCCTCCACCTTTTCAAATGCCCTCTCAGGACACTTTCACAGATGTATACTTAAGATAAACCCAAAGAATTTAGAAAATCTCACATCTTGCAACAAAATACTAAACTTGGTGCATTAAGGGGACTTCTTGTCTCACTGTGTGGTGAGATTGTTTTTTAAAGTGGATAATTTATGGGTGCTTATTCACAAAGCTCATAATCCACAATAAATATAATCCACTTAAGACATTAGAAATCATATGATACATTTAAAGTGGAGTCAAGTGCTTTTATGGAGAAAGGCCTCCGTTTTACATGAGCAGCCAAGAAGCAGGCACTGAGTGTAAGGGCCAATTCCAATTCCTCCCTTAACTCCTCAATCTCAACCCTCGCCCTTAACCCTCAATCTTTGGCCCCCAATCTTGGCCCTCAAAAATAAGTGTAAGGGCTTAGAAATGGGACACCCCTTAAGTGCAGTTACGTCTTCAGACTGTGGGGGGCGGCCTTACGCCAAAGCTACGTCCAGTCTGTCAAGAAGATGACAACAACGAAGAAGAAGGAGAAAAAGAAGAAGACGACGAAAAAGGAAGAAGCCCTCCGTCGCTACACAACGAGGTATACAAGTAACGTGAAGCCGGTCCGGCTGACAAACATCGTAAAGGAAAAAAAAAAATGTTACGCAACAACGATGTCAATAATCCATAAAAAACTCTTAAACTAATACAATAAAATGGTTTCGTAATATTTATATCTTTATTAACTAAGAAAAGCTCGCTTTTTCATCGCCATCTTTTTCGGAGATGTCTTGGCGAAAATACACAATGCCTTCTGGGTAGCCATTACTGCCAAGGGTGGTGCCGGAGAATCTCAATATTGAGGGCGATACAGCCCTTAAACTCCTCCCTCAACTTGACGTTCTTAGAATCGGGATAGCACCTGCACCTTGCGGGAGCGCGCATTTTTGAGATTGAGGGTTGAGATCGAGGGTTAAGGGAGGAATTGGAATTCACCCTAAGTTCCTGATGTCGTTAATGTCAGAAGGTTTTCAATGAAAAGGGTTCCTGAAAAACGGCAGTGCTGACTGTTGGTGACCTCACCAAGTGGTCCTATGGCTACAGAATTAATTTGTTCAATTACGCAACATGATAGCCAGCAAATGAAGCACAGAGAAGACAGAGACATGCAGACAAACACGAAACCAAACTTTATGTCAGGAAAAGGAAAGAGGAAGACGCTTTTTGAACAAACACACTGACAGTAGTCTGGTGGTTCTGGGTTAATTTTACCCGAGGGACGTCTGTCAGCTGGACGGGTCAAGAAAGCCCCCCCGCAGTCTAACCAGAGTATGTGTGTGTGTGCTCTGTAAAGTACATGTTGTCAAACATATGACAGCTCCCTGCTGAAAGATGACAAGTCAAAACTAATGAGACCATATGTTTTAGCTCGTTGTCACGGCAACAATATGGTGATTAGTGTGAAAGGCTTTGTGCATGTGCTTCTGTGTCTATGTCTATGTGCATGTGTTTTTACACGCCTAAAAATAAATGTGCAAACGTTGGACGTCTTTCTGATCACTTTGGTATTTTTATCAGTGAGTTGGGGACTGAAGATATACTTGCCTAATCTTCTTAAATGCAGCTACTGCAAAGACATAAGCTCACGCTGGACCTACTTTCTATCCTGCTAATGTAACTCTGTCATTCACAGCATTGAATATTTAATCCCCGAGGTCACTTTTTTTCCATATCTGCAAATCCTTCTGTTATTATTATGCAACTAATAGCAAAAGTCCAGTCAGTGATGCTGAGTCTCTATAACCTGCTTCAATTTGTGTTTTAAACCCTGAGCATTAAACCGGTGTAAGGAACTAGCACAATCCAATAGAGATGTTACATAGAACATCGTGATCTCGGGTCCATTACATTTTCTGATTTCTCCGATAACCACAGTGTTCTTTGCCATCCTCGTTTGCTGGGGCATTATTTCAGGTTTCCAGCAGAGATTTACTATTCTTAGACATCTAATGATCGCACGCAGCCATCCACAAAAGCTGCCCTGATGTAATTACAGGACGTAATTACAGACCAAAACACTGAAGTTTATAACATTAGCCCTCAAACTGTAATTTTATCCAGCAGGCTCTCGCAAACAAATTTCTTTTCATGCAGCCGTTTCTTTCGGCAAACGGATGCATTGTACTTAGTGCTTTTGTTTGAGGATGATGTCACTCCTTAAGACAATGTCAGCATTTACCTCCCATGGGACTGAGATCTGAACATGATCTCCACATAATGATACCATTACAGATAACAACTAACTAAGTTCTCGCACCAAACAAAGCATAATTTTCTGTAAAAATAATGTTAATTATTTCTTTGACAAGCTGCATTTTTATATTCTAACCCAATCCTTACAATGATACTATCAGACATAAATGTTTATGATTATACAACTGCAACTGGTCTTGTCAACCACTGATCTCTTTATTATTATTGCCAGGTATCAAGTTATTTCACTTCAAACCTGACTGGCTGGCTGTGAATCGTGATCAGTGTGACAGAGAAAAGTAAAGGATCAGCACCAGAGATAGTTGTACCAGATCTCTGAGCTAGCTCAACAGGCGGCAGATCATCGGCTGGTTTGAACTTGACACACCATATGGTTTATCCAATCACTCTGACTTTTTTTCTGCCTCCCCCACCGCACATGGCATCATTGAGCTTATTACCCAATGGACATGTGGAATTACTCTTGCACATCTCAGGAATGATCCATCGAGACAGAAGTGCAATGCTTAGAATGTTTTGCCAATTAGCGAGACTGATTCAGGCTGGATTCCTGATGCTGAAGCCTTTCGTTCTGTGTGCGTCTGGAGGGTTTCTCTCCAAGTACTCCAGCTTTGTCCTCTGGACCAAAGACGTGCACATTAGTCTAGGTAGGTTTGAATTTAACTGTGAATTATTGTTTGTTTTTATGTGGTCCTGTGACGTGTCCAGCGTGTAATTCGACCCGTACCTAAGAACCAGCTGGGACAGAAACAGCTTGGACAGTCTGTAGCAACCTCACAAGCCTGAGTGCAGGTAAAGCGGTGACGGCAGATGGAAGGACGGTTGGATGCTGAGTGATGACAAAGTGCAAAAAGTGAAAGCAGCTGAATGCTCAGCTCTTGCCCATGAAAAGCATATATATATATATGCTCAAATAATGTAATGCATTTCCAAGGGGCCTTTCTGGAGAGAGCTCTGGTAAAATAGAATTTGAAGATGAACTGGAGAGCTGTGAGGGGTTTGGAGGAAATGGAGTAACAGTCAGTGTGACCTGCTTTTAGCAGATTTTGCACAATCCATTCATTCATTCATCTTCTATACCCACTTATTCCTATTCAGGGTCACAGGGGTCTGCTGGAGCCTATCCCAGCTGTCCTAGGGTGAAGGCAGGGTGACACACTGGACAAGTCGCCAGTTCATCGCAGGGCCACATAGAGACAAACAACAATTCACACTCAGATGCACACCTACGGACAATTTAGAGTCTTCAATTGACCTCACATGCATGTTTTTGGAGTGTGGGAGGAAGCCGGAGAACCCGGAGAGAACCCACGCAGACACAGGGAGAACATGCAAACTCCACACAGAAAGGTCCCAGGTCCGGGCCCCGGATTTGAACCCACGACCTTCTTGCTGTGAGGTGGCAGCGCTAACCACTGTGCCACCGTGTCGCCTCCCAATTGCACAATCCATAAAAAAAATTCTCCACCACTGCCACTGTCTCAGAGAGGAGTTGTGTTCTTGTAGAACGCATACACACAAACCAGTGTTCTATGTCCTTAGTCCCTGTTGTGCTCCTTACATAAGCGTTTAAATGTTTTTGCTTTACGTTCAAAGCTTCAGAACTCCAAACAAGCACAAAAAAACAACAAAGCATCAAGGACTCAGAAGACACCCTTGGGTGTCAATTTTCTAAATGCTGTGATTTTTACATCAGCAATTAACTCCAATCAATTGAGTGACCTCCAAGTCACTCAAACCACAGAGCTTGGTACTTTTTGAAATTTTCTAGTCACTTAAACGGCTGGTGAAACGACTGCAGGCCCTCGTTTACTTTAGTTGCTAATGAGAAATCTGAAGCTTTCTAGATTTCTTTTATTGTTTATTGAGATCAGTCTTAATGAAATACGTCTCAGATAGTCACACTCACCTTTCAACTCACCAATGCTTTCAGTGATTTTAGACTACAATGGGTAGGTGTAGCACCATTATGTAAAAATACCTGCAAAATGCTCGACTCATATCTTCCAGCGCTCCTGGGGAACTGCAAAGTTCTTACAATAAACGGTGTTTTCCAACCTTTCTGAATAGTTCAGATTTCAACTCTCCAACTATCTTGCCATTCCCCAATAGACAGGCTGAATTGGGTTCCACAATCAAAGAACTCTGTTTACAGTAAAAACTGTCTGAAGTTGTGCTGAAAAAAACAAAACAAAACAACAACAAAAAAAAGACAGGGAAGAAAAAGCTTCTACAGGTTGTACACAAATGCTGCTGCTAAAGAGAAAAGTGTATATCTGCAGTTTTATCAGGACTTTTTTTCACACTCTAGACGAGCAAAAGCTGTATTCGTTTTACCTCCCACCGGCAAGAGCTCTCACTTCTAGCCTTGGTGTGCGGAGGTGTGGCTATCAGGCAAATCTCATTAATCCACTTGGTTGAGACAAATATCTTCTATGGGCTCTTTGTCAGAATAATAGGTCATTTATTGTTTCTCTTAAAGCTGTGGTACAGGAGGCGGTTGCAGCAGAAGGCTCATCGTTCATCATTTTTTTTTTCCTTCATCCCTTCAAAATATTTTATTATGTTGAATAAAACGCAGAAGTCAGTGCCAGTTTTACTGTCTTCATCCAGTCCTTTGAGATTTCTTAAACAGAATGCACAGTGGTTTCGACGGCTGGGGGGCTCTGACTACACTTTATTCCACTCTCTTTAATACACTCTATTCATTGTATTTTTTTTTTTTAAATGGATGAATACAGCTGACAGTTAAATTACTATATCTGAATTAGGGCTGGGCAAAGACTAAAAGTTTTAATTGTAATTAATCACATGATTTCCCTGATTAATCACGATTAATCACACTGTATACGCAAAATCCAATAATGAATATAAAAGAAGTGTATAGTGCACTTTTATTTCTACCATATGAACAAAGTCTTTTATTTTCTGGTTCTGCAGAAGCCAGCAACACACTTTTACAAAATAAAAGTATGTATTGCGGCTAACTGGCGATCGATAAATAAGCCGCGGTGCGCTAAACGAAGGAGTAATCGTTGACGCGCATGCAAAAATAAATCCAGTCTTGCTTTGAGGTTCTTTTTTATTTACTTTATTCTTTATCATAATGACCTTCGACGCTCACAGGTGAATGTCATTAAATAGCGTTGTGGCTACACCCACAGTGACACACACACACCCTAAGAAGTGCGCTAAGAATATAAAACAATTCAACTCCATGTTTTGGGATTTTTTTTTTTTGAAACCACACTCGAAAAAAAAAAAAAAAACGAGTTTACACGAAGCCGTATCAAAAATAAAAAAATAAAATAAATAAATGAATGAATGAATGAATGAATGAATGAATAAAAAAATAAAAAAATAAAATAAATAAAATAAATAAAATAAAAATAAATTCAGTTTACACGGATACGCGGCTGGAAACGACTGAAAACGATGTAGTACCTATGCCCGGCCTGGTGTGGCGCCGCAAGTTTATTCCTTGCAGGCGGAAGAGGAAGAACGCTTAAAGCACGCCGTGTTTGCAGAAGCAGTAGCTCGCTAAAAACAAGCGCCACAGAGAACAGAAAGAAAGATCGCTCGTGAAAAGACAGTGTGGATAAACGACAGTTCGACGAGTTCAACGTCTGCTTCGAGTTACTTTAGAACACAAAGCCTGAAAAGGTCCATGCTAAAATTGACTCGGAGTTGTGCCAGTAAAAGTTCGCTAACATTTTTGCGTTTCCTGCCTCAACATCCCGGTCCGCCGACCCAAAAGAAAATAAATAAAAAGTAAAACAGGATGTTTGCAAATCGTTTCCGTGGTGTTTAGTTTCACTTTGCACACAATCCACGATCGATTCTCGAGCACAGTGGGTACGCTATCAGCCCCGTGAGCTTCCGGCTGCCAGCAGCACGTGCGTTGCGCACGTAATTACGTCATGAACACGAGTTTATCATTATTACCGCGAGATGACATATTCTTACCGCGGTGAATTTTATGACGATATAACGCAAGCGCCGATATATCGCCCATCCCTACTTAAGGGTCCTACAGCACGTGAGCAACATGCATTAATGCGCGATAAAATAATTGTCGGCGGTTATAAATAAATAAGTTAACGAGACAATAACGCGTTAACTTGCCCAGACCTAATCTGAATGTTTAGGTTAGTAACTACACAAATTGTTTGTGACAGAATCAAAGTGGGCAGGTGTGATGGGAGACTGATGGGATTCTTGTTTCATTACCTCAGGGGACTGGATTAGCTGTCAAAAATATGGTAGATTTGTTTCTGTAATTGTCAATAATATGTTCCTTTTTTCCAACGAGATGTATTTAAGACTTGTTAGTTACGCTTTGCAACATGTATTTGGACAACAGAAGTATAACTGAATAGAAATTGGCAGCAGTGGTCGGCAGTACATTCCCCTGCTAATTTGGGCCTCAGACAAGAATTTCAAGTTCCAAATTTAATGTTTCACAAAGATTTAATCCAGTTACCTAGTGTGAATTGGCAGTTATAGGCAGAGACTTGAGCAATGACTCCCTTTTATTAGGCAGCCAGGCAACATTTCAACTCCATACATTTAGAAACACATTTAATTCGAGACTTAGGTATAGCCTTTACAACCGTTGGGAAATCATATGGGGATTAAAAAAAGAACCATCATTGCTCTGTGCTGCACATTTTCCGCTCACCTGAAGCCAAATTTGTCCATGGCGATGGCAAAGTGTCTCGGCTGGTCGTAGCAGTGGTAGAGGTTTCGGTCGTCCATGGGGATCAGGTCCACGTCGCTGAAGATGAAGCAGTCGTACTCCGCGTCCTTCAGAGTCTCTGTGTAGCCGACGTTCAGTAGCTTGGCTCGGTTGAATGTGTCCTCGCCCAACTGACAGAAATGAACAAGAAAGATGGATCATCAGCATCTTCGGGTTTATAGTCGGAGGAGGAGGGCAGATGTTTGCCCTCATTATAACATGCCCACTTGGAAAAGCTCTTTGGGAAAATCAGTCACCATCTAAAAACAGAAATTGGGATGCCTGTTTAATTAAGTTGATGGCAGACACCATAAAACTGAGTCTATATTGTGCAACATGTGCCTCCAAATGGTGACATTAATAAAACTTTAAATATGAGCTAATAAAGGCGAGAGATGGAGTGGGCATGCAGAGAGGACTGAATGCGGGAAAAAAAATTAAAAATCAGTGGTGACAAAAAAATATGAAACTTGCTATTTTAAAGGGAGACAAAACCGTGGGAGGCAACAAGAAGCGTCTTTGAGTGATGTTGAGTTGACTGCAAACAATCAGGCTGTTAGTGTGCGCAGCGGCAACAAGTGAATGCTAAACTGCTGCAGGCAGCGTCCCCATAAACAAACGGCGGAAATTAGTCATTATGAGTCGAATGAGGTTTGGATCTCATCAAAGGCGTTTTTCAGTGTGGACAAAGAATTAAGAGTTGAGTTGATCCAAGGAGGGGAAACGAATGGTCAAATTAATGCAACACATTTTCTTTACCCGTTCCTAGTTAAACCCCTACTGAGGATCTACCTACTGCAAGATGCAGCCACCACATCCAGCCTGTTGCCCTTGTTTCAGTCAGCCACAGAGCCAGTGACCCCAGATCCAGCCGGACTCTGCAATGAATTTCTGTGTTGGCTCAAAACAGACTTAGCCTTTGAGGCCGGTGTTCTTATTGTAGCCTGACAATGTATGTATAAGTGTTGAAGCTGCTGTGGTAATGCATTCTTTCATGACTAATCATGTGAGTGTGGAGGAGAAAAACTTGATTAGTTCATCTGCAATGTCATCTTTGAATTGGGGTTTTTCTTTCCCTTTTTGCTAGGACAGACAAAACCTACCTATTTGTCTGCCAGTGTTTTTGTATTGATGGAAAACAGAATAAATCTCATTGTTTTCTGCAGTTGTGTTGCAAATTATTTATGTTTTGTCATACACAGCAAGTTGTGTTAACAGGTAGACAGACAAAATAAAGGGAGGGTGGAGAGGCTGCTTTGACATGTTAATGTGAGAACATGTTGGAGATGACATCACCACAATTAAAATAATGATATAATGAAAGACACAACATTTGAAATCAGCCAGTTCAAGTGGTGCTAGAATTCCAGGGACAACAGCAACATCAGGATTTATTTTCTGAAGGGCTGCCCTGTGTTTATAACCGCATGCAGCACTAAGTGATGTATATCGACCCCTGGAGAGTCGGCGGCTGCACTGAAATACATCTGTTTGTGCCTGAACGGTCCAGGTTCTGCACTTTTTACTAAGATAAATGCATTTGTGCTGGGCAGCGCAAGGGTATAAGATAGTTGAGAAGAATATACTGGATGTGACAGCTATAAATTCAATAGTGTACGAGGTCCATGTATCTCTTTCAGAGCGGCTCCTATGCATCAGCGTGGCAAGGCAAATCCAGGCTGGAAGGAGGAAGGCAGGAGAGCCGGAGCAGAGGTTCCTGAGGGACACACTCTTCTTTTGAGAGTGTGTCCCTCAGTTGGTCCCTCTTCTAGCAGGCCCGAGTCGACTTTTTCTTGACAAGAAGAGCTTGTAGCGTATCGAAAGAAGGACCCCTGCAATCCACCAAGAATTAGTAGGAGTTTACTGGCAAATAGATACACGGAGAGATTCACCCACTTTAGGAAAAACCTGAATTCATTCATTTACTGTACAACTCTCCACTTATTCCAGTACAAATGAACCCCTGCTCTTGACGAAACACAAGTTCAATCTTAATGAGCAGTGTTTGGCATTGACTAAAGTGAAGAGGAAGCAAAGCATCAAGCATGACTCCTGTTACACTAAGGGCCAGATCCACAAAAAATGGAGCGCAGTGGTAATTTGCGTCACTTTTTGCGGCGACCTCGCGGCCGTAATCTCCGCCACCTTTGCATCGTATCCAGAAAGGTTTTCCCGCTAATGATATGCAGGCGTAAAAACACCCAGAAATGCTGCACCTGAGGTGTCAGAAGCACAAATTGGGCTCTAGTAACCTGACCACATGACCACATCACATGACATGCACACCTCAATCACCAGAAGTTGAATTCCTGCTGTTGTCAAATAACACGCACACTGGCTTTCTCCTGAACTCACGTCAAGAAAGAGACAATCGCACACGTCTCTCCAAATATCCACGCAGCCCTGCGCACAGTACACACAACTTTCCGAGGTCTCTGTCGTCCTCTTAATGGGGAATTAGAACATTTCCGCCACTTAGTAACAGCAACACGAACATTAATAAACAGTGGAACACATACAAAACTGAACACACGTCAGCAAATGTCACAATATGAATACGAGTGCGGTTGTGCGACAAAAATGAACCCGAACCTTCTAATAATTTTAATTAGTCTGATTTGAAAAAGAGAAACTCTGGCGCTGTTGTGCGCTCCGGGCATTACAACTGCTGTCACGATCGGAAGGTAGTCAAACTCTTTGTGGAACCGACGCTGTTTCGAATCATTTTACACGAAATTACTAATTTAAATATATTCAAATGAGTCTGGCGCAGCCCTGCCACTACCTGAGGCTCGGCACATGTTCCTCAGCTTTTCAGCTTTACATACTCTCTGTGGATAGGACGCACTGTTTTTAATGCTACTTACACGGATTTCTGGCATAAAAGCCGGGCAATCGTTTTGTGGATCTGGCTTAAGAGTCAACTGAGATTTGATTAATGAAGTCTTGACATTAGAGCTGTAAGAATGACCTTTGTGTGATATGATTCAACTCGTATAAAGAAAAAATGGGGTAAACGTTTTGGAAAACGTAAGAGGGTAAAATAAATGTATTCATGCAATCTAACAGTAACAAAACCCCAAACTCTTGATGGATCTTTTTTTAGTTGCACCCAGTTTTGCACCAAATTCCCTTTACAATTATCATCAATGATTGGATTTGCTGTGTTTGGAATCATCACGACTGTCATCAACTCTCACGTTTATTTATTTTAGTCTCTTCATACTATAAGCAGAAATATAAAGACACTTCTTTGTTGGGTGGATATCTCTGTATATACGGTGTGAAGCTGAGCTATCAACCACCCTCAAAAATCTGCTGCAGTCAGACCATCTGGGAAAACCACCCACATTTGACAGAACAGGAAGTCGGTCTAGTGATGGATGCGTCTGCTGCCTGGCCTGTCTTCAGATTGTGATGAGATTCTCTTTGTTTTCCTTTCTTCTCTCGGAGGCACGCGTGGTTCGATGCGAGTGCGTTATCTGCTCGGACTGCCGCTGAATCGAGTACAATGTGTAATTCCCTGGTAAGCCAGCTAATACCTGAGATTTGAGAGCATAATCCGCTGCGCAGGTAACACAAAAAATCTATTGTCACAAATCCATCGGGGTCTCCAAACATTAGCTAAAGTGGTCTGCTTTTAGACCAAGGTTGGTTCAATAGGTTATAGGTTGAGATAACATGATGTGAATGTGGGGGAATATGATCAAGACCCCACCCAAATAAGCTAAGTTGTTAAGTAAACAAATGACACATTCAGTTACTCAACTCACTATCGCAGCCATCTGCTTTGACCTATTGCGGTGAAAAGGAAAAATGATACCTTAAATCTAAAGTGGTTATATGTCTCAGCACCACATGTCGTACTGAACGACTAGCAACAATGGTGGAGCAAGCAGTAAACATCCACAAAGAGCCAAAAAAGAATATAATGGATATAATGAAACAATCACTGTTTTGTAGAGGACCTTAGAAAGCAATGAGGTGGCTCTAAACAGTTCTGACAGCACATACACATACACATAGAGGGCCCTGTAATGTCATAACACCACTAGATCTGGATGTGGCAAAGTCAGTTTGTCCTTATAAGTCTATAAGCTGCGTATCGTCTATTGCTCCTTTAAAACAAAAAATTTAATTAGTTGTTTGCTGACAATTTGAATTTAAAATCTATATGGGTGATGTACAACTCAGTCCTATACTACAGATTTTCGAATACACACATTCCAATAATTTCTTAATGTGTAAATGAGTGATCGGTGGAAACAGGATGAGAAGTAGTGTGCAGCTGTGTTTGGGCTTAGTTGAGATGCCTTGCAATGTTTTCCTGCTTTTGTGCTGAACTTGGCCGTGTGTGTGTAACGTGTTTTACGTGTCGGTTGATAGCGCTATGCAGTGTTTGAAATGGACTAATCCTAATTATCATAGTCTTTATTTTCCCCTCTCAATGTATTTGCATACATTTCATTTGTTGCTTTAATCCTGCAATTGTACCCCCCAGTGGTATCAGATGTTTTCCCCCTCAGGTGCCTTTTATATAATCTCCAATTTTTCCACCCGTCTTTGCGGTTGCTGTTTCCTGAACAAGTCTGTCCCAATTCATTCACACCCGCTGTGCATGCAGCCGCAATTTGCCTGCAGAGACCCACAGGAGACAGTGAACCATCCACGTGTGAATATTTGACAAATAAACAAATTGCATGTTGACAGGGTGAAATGCAAAAAAAAAAAGAGAAAACACACAACACAACAAAACACCAGTTTAGCGTGTGTGTTTTTCCCCTCAGTCTCCCATTTCACTGTCATCCTTTGAAGTTTCAGGTAAATTTTTGCTCCGTCAACTTTTGACCAGGTTTTCTATAATCCAGCGTGTGTACAAATGCCGCACTTAAATTTGTGTACTGACAGGTGTGACAAATACGTCTCCATTGCCTCTTCAATCACAAAGACATCTGGTGAAAACATTTAGCGAAAATGTGACGGGACAACAAGAGACAGACAGTTTACCTGGCATATATGCACGCATCGATCACCTCAGCTCTCAATTTAGTGTTGTGACAACATGCGATGAATGATGAGCGGTGTAGTTTGTGGTGACAGCGATGGTCCAAATAAGTTAAGAAATAAAGACCTGAATAAATAAGGCCAGTTATTTTCATGGGATGACGCATTCCAGGTCTTCAATACGCCAGCATATCAGAATCAGAATAAGAAAAAGCTTTATTGCTTTATTGACAAGTACGGTTTAACACATAGAGGGAATTTGTTTCTTCTAAAATAGAGTATTATTAAATAAAAATTTAAAAAGTAAAAAACACACACACACACATATATATACTGCATATATATATACATACTACATGTGTGTATATATATATATATATATATATATATATATATATATATATATATATATATATATATATATATATATATATATATATATATACACATACATATATATATATATATACATATATATATATATATATATAAATATATATATATACATATATATACATATATATATACACACACACACATATATATATATATATATATATATATATATATATATATATATAGTCACATACATACATAAATACATACAGTACATACATACATAAAGAAAATAATATTGTACGCCAATGCAGCCAACATATCCTGGATTAGCTGGTTATATCTTCAAGCCAGACCATGTTCCACCATACTCCTGTATACTGGTGGCCCAAATGGTCCCATCAATACTCAGAAGACTCAGAAGATAAAGCTGGGATAAGGTGTGAATAAGGGAAGGCTGGTGTGGTGGGTTGGAGGTTGGACGCCTCTGTGCTGAGAGACCTGCTGCTGTGGGGGATTTAAAGCTGTGAAGCAGAGATAGTGGCCACTCCACAGGTAGAAGCCACAGGTAACTGCAGCAAAGGGAAGAATCCAGGGAGAGCTGCCGAGACGGCGAGGTCAAAGAGCTCTTCCTGCCAGAAAAAAGGCTGCACAAACGCTCATTGCACACCCGAAACATCTGAATCCGGAATGCCGACTTGCTGCGAGCAATCACACCGTGGCGTGGCAACATGCTGGCTCAGATTGTTCAGCGCGCGGAAAGCTAAGCAAAGCAGAGGCGAGTTTCTGAGGGACCTTCGCTGCAACGACGATGCAGGATGTCTCTGTGTAAGCCCGTCGGTAAAATAACTTTCCAACAATCAACAGAAACAACACAGTGTTGCTATAGCGTGTGTAATGTTTAGCTGCTGGATGAGAACCTTTCTGTTTGCATCTTAAGAAACAAAAGAAAACAAAGAACGTACCTGCACCTGTACGGTTTCTATTGTTTTTCTCCACATGCAACTGAAACCATTAATAAGTGCAGATTATTTTAGTCAATGAGTGAAAAAATTAACATATTTTTCAGATTGGACAGGCACAGTATCAATATAATGATACTCAAAGTCATACCTCAGGCCAAACAGTTAGTTAGTTAGTTAGTTTAGAAAGCAACAACACCGACAAGGCCGATTTTTGTTTTCTTTGGCGGAGCCGTTTGACCACTTTGTCCTTCTGGCTCTTCACTTTGAGCAGCTGGTCAACTAAGAATTTTTCAGATATTTTCCATGTTTGTCAGAGAACAACATATAATAATGAAGAAAAAAAATGTCAGAAATGGGAAGCAGTGTGCAAGGTAAATCACCTTGAGTATGGATGGCTAAGCACTTGTTGCTAATAAAAAAAATGTACATTGAGACAACATGGAGGTATTTTCAACCTCAGCTGATTTACTATTGTTTCTAACGGATTCAAATTTCAATTTTGGAATGGCCTATTTTTTTAAGTCATACATCTGGGGATGGTCCATATTATCCCCATTAGGATCTTTCATGTCATTCTTTTCAGCCTCTGTTTATCAATTTATTTAATTTCTAACAAAGAAAGAAAAAAAATCAATGGCTTCAAATGTTTTAAGGTCTGAGCAACCGCAGATTCATTTTTATCTTTATTGCACCTTTTGATTTGCTGCTTAAGATGAGTTTCTTGTTTCATATAGAAACTGCAGCTTCTTATCTCTTGCAGTTGAATTTGGACTTTTAGTTGAAATTTCCAGTGGGCCTGTTTTAAAGTACATCCTTTGAAGTTGCCCTCTACACATTTCACACATTTCATAAGAGGGAAGTACTTGTCTTTGTGAAGGGTAACATTAATCCATCCTCCAACACACACACACACACACACACACACACACACACACACACACACACACACACACACACACACACACACACTAAAGCTCTGCTGAACAGGTGGGTGGAAGCCACTGCTGGAGCTGCTGGAACTCTGAGGGATGTTTCCGAGCCAACACAACATGAGTGGGACTTCCTGCCGTCACAGCGCAGCAGCACCCAAAGTTCAATGTGACTGAACTTCGCCCTTTGCTTCACATTAAAAGTCATTATAGTGTTATGCCGTAGCAGTTGACCAGTGTTTGCTAGTCCTCGTGAGGATCACTGGTGAGCTTCAGGAATACATATTTTTATGAGATCATTGAAAATCAGCGTGTTTAGAATCATCATGTCAAATCATATCAGCAAAAGCACAGAGGGAGGAGCAGTCAGCAGCTCCATGGAGGTTTGCTGTCACTCAGCAGCCACTCAATTACAGGCACCTTGCTTGTACCAGGTACCTAAGACAAGTGGAGATACTATTCTGTAGATCTTGGTTGTAACCACTGGTTATTTGAGTCACTGTTGCCTTTCTGTGGTTTCCAACCAGTTTGACAAGTCTGACCTCTGTACTGAGCTCAGTAATAGGTGGGTATTGAACATGGATGGATGGATGAATTTTACATAGTTCTTATAGAAGATAAATAATAAATAAATAAATAAATACTTTGGAGCATTTACAGTAAATTCCAATCTAAATAAATATTTCAGCCATCCATTACATCCATTTTCAGTACCAGATTATTCCTGAGCTCAGGGTCACAGGGGTCTGCTGGAGCCTATCCCATCAGCTGTCATAGGGTGAAGGCAGGGTGACACCCTGGACGAGTCGCCAGTTCATCGCAGGACCACAAAGAGACAAACAACAGTTCCCAATTCACCTCAGATGCATGTTTTTTGGACTGTTGGAGGAAGCCGGAGAACCCAGAGGGAACCCACGCAGACACAGGAAGAACATGCAAACTCCACACAGAGAGGTCCCAGGCCCAGAATCAAACCCACGACCTTCTTGCTGTGAAGTGGCAGCGCTAACCACTGCGCCACCGTGTCGCCCGTGTCGTCATCGTGTTAAGACAAATCTCTTGACAGGAAATATTACTCAGGACTCATTTTTACATATTACTATCGACACGCTCATAGGTTTCAGTCTAAATCTTCCACACTTGACCTTTACAGGAGAATGCTGCTCTTGTTTAGACTGCCTGGCTCACTGAATGTTAAGAGGTGAACCCTACCGTTATGTCATCATCACATACACCTATTGTCTTTATGCTTTCGGAAACCTCTACCAGTGCCTCCTCTGATGTCTATGCTGTAATCTGGTTGGTGTCGGTGTCCGTCTCCTTTCAACCCCCCTGAAAAACCAATTAACCGTATCAGCCTTGCTGACTGCCACCAGATAAACTGTGCTCAAAGACACCCAGCAGTATCTCTGAGCATGTGTGTGTGTGAGTGTGTGTGTGTGTGTGTGTGTGTGATTGAGGCCAGCGTGTGGCTGTGGCTCATGTGGGGTCAGTGTGCAATTACACACACAGGCAAACACACAGCGTATACCTGCCATTGAGATGGATTAAGGCCCAGACGATGTCATGGCCTGAATGATTGTCACTGCAATCTGTAAATGTGTGAGTGTTTGGTGCCTTTTGTGCAGGTCTGCGCATATATTTCAAGTGTGTGTGTGTGTCTGTGCGTGTGTGTGTGTGCCAGGACTTATCAGCCTCCTACAGATAGATGGAGGTGCAGCCACTCATCCCCTCATCAGGCCAGTCAGTCAGTGCAGAGAAAGAGAGACCGCAGGGGAGCCAGAGAGATTTTGCTAAATGGAGACAGAGTAAATGTGTGTGGCTTCCTGCCCGTGTGTGTGTATGTGTGTGTGTGTGTGTATGTTGAGCTAACCTCTCCAAAACAGCGAAACCTATAGCCACCATGACAAAAGAACAGTTGACCTGTAGGTTTCTCCACATTAACAGCCAACTTAATTTGTGCAATGGAACAAATCATTTTAGCAGCCAGTTTAAATCAGAGTTGCAGTGAGCAAGAAACCTTTCATGGCCAACTAGTCCAGTAAAACAAAAAATGTACCGAAATTAATAATAGTTCCTCGTGGTAAAATGAAAACACATGTAAACACACTTGCAAGGCATGTTGATTTCCAAATGAGAATTTTAAGACCTCCCTATGTGGTTTTCAGCCAGTCGTAATGTAACCAGATCAATCAGAGACCTTCAATGTAATGTAATGTGTAATGTAATTCATTTATATAGTCCTTTACAACGTCCTCTTGGAGAACCAAAGTGCTTTACAACAGGTCAAAAAAATAGATAAAAAGAATAAAATAAAACAACACAAATAAAACAATATAAAAACAGAACTACTGAAACAAATAACATAGAGCAGAGTAAGTTAAGATAGAAGCATACAAAGTGCCAAGGTGCTACTGGGTATTAAAAGCCAAAGATGCGTCTTTAGCCTGGATTTGAAGAGGCCCAGGTCAGTAAGAAGGTGCAGTTCAGCTGGGAGCTTGGAGCCAGGGCGCCGCAACAGAAAAAGCTTGGTCACCCCAGCGCATTTGTTTTGACCTAGGCACATCCAGCAACAGCTGGTTAGTTGAACTCAAGGCTCAAGCATGGTCGCAACTAAAAGTTCCAATAGATAAGATGGGGCAAGGCCATTAAGAGCTTTAAAAACAAACATTAAAAGTTTAAAATGTATTCTATTAAAGAAAGGGAGCCAATGAAGGGAGTGAAGAACTGGAGTGATGTGCTCCCGTCTATTAGTGCAAGTTAAAAGCCGGGCTGCAGCATTTTGCACAAGTTGGAGGCGACTAAGGGAAGATTGGGAAATGCCAAAATAAAGTTCATTACAATAGTCCAGCTTTGAGCTGATTAGTGCATGGATGGCTGTCTCAAGGTGCTGCCGGGTTAGGAACAGTTTAACTTTGGCTAGAAGACGCAACTGAAAAAAGCTGGCCTTGACAACATTTGAAATGTGTCAAACCGCAGATGAGTGTCAAAAGTCACTCCCAGATTCTTGACTGACTGACTAGGCCTAGATAAGGTGCCAAGGCTAACCGTCTCAGTATCCCCGAAAAACAATACACTCGGTTTTACTATCATTCAAGTGTAGAAAATTATGGGCCAACCAATTCTTAATGTCAGCAATACAGTTGACTAAGGAACCTTGTGCAACATTACTGCCAGGCTTCACTGGCAGATAGATGTGTAAATCATCTGCGTAGCAGTGAAAAGAGAGGTTGTGCCTGGTAATTATTGACCCAAGTGGCAACATATAAAGTGATATTCAAGGCAGATAGGCAGGGTAGAGTCAGGGCAGAGTTTAGCAGTGACACGTTCCAAGTATCGATACTTCGATACTTCCATCAATACTCTCACTATTGGAGAGAAAAGGCAGGAATAAAGTTGCAGTGAGGTTGGACACTGTGGCTTTCTACAGGTCAGCATTGTGAAAATAAATTCGATTGGTTAGCATCGCACTGAATGTGATGACAGAAGGTCCAATCACCTACAGTATTTTGCCAGAAAGGCAGAAGAGCGTGTGAAAAAAATCAGTTAAACAAGACACGTATTTCATCTGGTGTGACAGGCTAGATTCAGTACAGACAGAGTTTTTCTTTTATTGTTTTCTTTGAGCCTCAGCTTTTGGAGAAGCTGCCGTAACAATAATGATCCAACACTGTTGATTAAAATCACTGTTTGATTTTGTCAGCAATACGGTGTTGAGGGGCCAAGAATAAGACCTGGATCTTATTTCCCCTGTAGGTGCACGACTAATTATATCACATCAGATTAACGTCTAATAAGACTGAGAAGAAAATTTGAAAGGGTCAGCAAAAGCAATGGGGGGGGGGGTGGGGTCTTACACCACTTGCCACTTAATAGATAAAGGCTGCAGCATGTGCAGCAAGGAGGTAAATCCGCCTGAGTTCACTTCAGAAACTTCATACTACTGTAGGTTTGCAAAAATGGAAAGCCTAACAAGCAAAAAGAACAAAAAAAACCCAGAGTAAGTCTAGGAGCTGTCAGAGCAAAGCACATGAGTGAGAAAAATAGACAGAACGAGAGCTCTAGAGTTCATTAGAGCGTGTGCGAACATTTTCAACCAAACACTCTGCCGTATGTGCTGAGGATTCTATTTCATTTCATTTTTTTTTTAAAAAGAAGATGATCCTGCCATTCCTGCTGCCAACTGGGAAATGGGAGGCTCATCAAAGCTTGATTAGATACTGCAGTCAACCATGCGCACACAAACAAGCACAAACACAAACACATGGCAGGCTATGTATATCTAATTCATGACCTTACACTCTTCAATCAGAGTCGCAGCGGCGCTTTTCCTGCTTTATGAAAGCTTGGCACGAGCCGCAAAAGAGTTAGGAGTGAGGGAAGAGCGTGACGGAGTTGGCGTGGCGCCAGAATTACTAATTTGCTGTAATGACTTTCTGGCAGTGCGGACACAGAGGGGCTCCTAAATAACGCTGAAGGCCAGGCTACGGCGGCCAATTCAATTACCATTTTCCCGCTCAGTGCAGTCGATGGACACATATCAGGGCTGGCGAAGCACAACAGCTGGTCGTGATATGCGACTCCACTGCGCAGCAACAATGAAGCAAGCCATTTGTTGTGTGTAAATAAACACGGGACAATACTTTGTCATAAATCAGTCCTTCGTCTTTGTGTTATTGCATCTCCAGACTGAGATGGAGGAGATAAGAGCTCCCAAAGATCATTCATGCATTTGCTTAGATTTTTCAGTTAATACAAAAATTATGGATGTAATGTACATACACGAACTCACACACACACCCTATGGCAGCTCTATCTATCTATCTATCTATTTATTGTATCTATCTATCTGTCTGTCTGTCTGTCTGTCTGTCTGTCTGTCTGTCATGTGAATTCAACCAGAGCCAGTTAAATCTGATATAGGTTGCACATGCATGTCAATGTGTGAAGTCTCTGAGTAGACAGAAGAAACATACATCATTTGCAGCAGTATCATACACTGACATTTGTTTGTGTGTCCTTCAGTCTCACAATGTATGTATCCACGACAGCGCAGCATCAACCTTTTTTAAAATGATACTTCTTGCAGTTCTTCTCACTGCTTGCTTTCATAATACACGTAAATATAATCATGACTGAAATGTCATATAATTGTTTCTCCAATAACGGCAAACCTGTAGTCATAGCTGCCATTTGAGTCTCGCAATATATTACTGTCACCGCCACGTTTGCACCGGTTTTTTGTGTCAATTCAAGTGGTTAATTTTGACAGATTTTAGTGCCTTAAATCTGGACATATATTTGCTGCCAAATTGAGAGGACCACGTACAGTGTGTAATTGCTAATGGGGAGACGGGAAGCAAATGAAAGACCCAGAGAGAACGGGAGAGTGCTCGGCCGTACTGCCACTCCACACTGCGTGGAGAGCGACAAACTACTAGAGCACAGTCAGCTGCACGCTGACATGACGGCATCAGTCAGAGCAAGAGCGACGGAGGGAATCATCATGACAGCGCAGTCCGTCGAGAAAGACGGTCAGAAGCAGACAGAGCGGCAGACAGACAGACAGACTGAATGGGGAAGGGGGGGAAAAAATGTCATATATTAACAAGACAGCGATAATAACGATGGAGCGGCTGTAAAGAGGAATGACAGCCAAGGTTGGAGCTGCCCTGTAGGAGGGGGCGTGTCACTCAGAGAGGAGCGCAACCAATCAGAGAGTGCGCACGCAGCCCACGGGAGGACGGCAGGGAGGTGGAGGGCAGGAAACCAAACGCACCTGACACTTGGACAAATACGGGAGCAGATGGTGGCTGTGGCATGTTGCTCTGGCCTGCTGCACCAGCGCTGCTCTAAGAGACATATGGGGTTGCACTCAACAAGGAGTGACGGAGAAAAGTACCTGAAGAGGGCCTCCATCCTGGCCGAGAGAGCAGAGGAGTCTCTTCCTCGCTCGCTGGGCCTTGGCTAACCTCTTCTGCATCAAGGGCACTGAGGACTGTCAACGGGGAACGAGTTCACTTGACCAGCTCTGCCACTGTGTCTCAATCAAGCACTGACCAGCAGTGACTCATTAGAGACACTCAGCCTCCTGCGGGAAGCCTACAATTGAAAGTAACGTTCACTAAGAATGAAGATAATGATTTTGAGTAGAACAGAGCTAAATAGTCGGAATTTATATAAACGATGCAAAGCACTGTTTGAAAGGCCCGACAAAAAAATGTTGTCCCGTGGTAATAAAACTGCTGCCAACGTCAGTGCTGCATATGCAGTTGGTTGCTCACGTCACAAGACACATGTTGAGTTTCCGTCAAGCTTAAGAACACAAATATAGTTTTATAAAACGTATGGAATAATAAATAATAATGATAAAAAAAGTCCTTTTCCCCACACAAATTGCCTTCTTTTAAAGTGTAACCCTGACCCTTCATCTCAACCACAATATACTATAGTTAACTGTGACCCTAATCTCAATTCATTCTTTGCTTCTAAATCTTTATTCTCAATATAGATATTTAATTATTGTAGACGTGTTGACGATGCTGACGGTTGCCATAGTTCCGGCTACAGTGTGGTGACGTCAGCAGCATGGGGGGGATGCCGGAAGTCAGAATGCTAGCGAAGTCAGAGGTGTTCGGGTGTTCCTTGATACCGAAGCTGCAATAAAGAATTACGTTCTTCACCCAAAGACTGATCATTCGATCACACATACATACAATTACATATTTAAAAAAACTTTTTCACCAAAATACAATGTTTACAAGAACACACACAAAGAAGTGCTTTTTAATTGTGACGTGACGTGCCTGAAACACGCCCTACAATGACTTCACCTGCTTCATTCCCTCTCAGCAGTGTCTCAGAAAAAACCCGGCAGGTATAATACAAACAAAGCGGCACAGGAAGGAGCCCACAAATGCACCGTAACTCACAGCATGTTCATCAGCTTGACACAGTTAGATGACTCATCCTTCTCCGTTTCCCTTCACGAACAATATGGGAAGCCATCTGCCTCGCCCTAATAATGACACAGCTTTCTCCATTTCCTCATCACACTGACATATCAATTCTTAATTGCCCCGACCGGATAGAGAGAGCTTTTCTGAATCGGAAACTGAATTAGCCATGGAGGGTCATGAGAGTGCACCTCAGAAATAGAAAGTCATTCTACAACTTCACTTTAATATTCCACAAATGTTCTTGTTTTGGACTGAGCCAAAAATATACATCACGCTTTTAATGCTATCGCCATCTTTGCATTTTATTGAAAATATCAAAAACCAAGACTGGATCAATGCACCATGTTTTTAGAATCAAGTTGTGTTCAAATTCTTGTTTCATACTTCAGCTCAGCCCACTTTGTCATCCGAGCATTTATGTCAGTGTGAACTGTGCAGTGTATTGGTTTGAGCTTGTTAGCTGCATATGCTGCAGGAGTTAAGAAAAAAATAAGCTGACAAAAACCTCTCAAATATTGCTAAAAGGTTTTTACACTCTCATGAGGTCATCAGTTTTGGTCGGCCGACGTGACTTATGGGGGGCACGTGACCAGTTCACTTCTAGTGAAAATGGTGCGTTATGTTTCGACTGCATGGGCATTGCCAAAAAGGTGCCATAACCCCCCCCCCCAAAAAAAAAGAAAAAAAGAAAAATTAAATAAATAAATAAATAAAAAAAAGATCATCAGTGGTGCTGCATGTAACTGATTAATATTCAATGAAGGCTGCTTCTACGCATGATTGAATGAAACTTGTCTTGAGCTGGTATAGTGTCCGATTGCTGGCTCCTTTGTGACTAAAAAGTCAATTAACTGTCTCGATGAATCCCCTGTCAAAACAAGAAGGCTATGTGAAGCAAATAATAATGCCCAAACTTGTTTTCTATTTTATTTGTATTTTGCTTTTCTATTAGTGCCTGCAATTTTGTAATGGCATTTCCCAAAAAATGGGAAATGTTGGCAGAAGATTTTAATTTTTCTGCCAATATTTTGTCTATGAAGAAAAAAAAAAAAAGAGGTGCTTGTTGTTTCCTGTTGCCTTTAGGCTTTTTATGACACACCTACATTTTTGTACAAGAGGCCCGAGGTCACTGCTTAGTTTATCTGATCTAATAAGTTTCTTGGTTGTTGGTGATGATTTCTACAATGGTTCAGTCATCCACATACTTGTACAGGTTGACAGAGCTGTGAAGGGATATGATTTGATTAGTGTAGAGGGAGAATAGCCAGGGTGAGAGAATGCAGCCTTCGGGTGCACCTGTGCTAAGGAACAGAGGGGAGGATGTCTTGTTGTTGATCTTCACCTTCTGCTGCCTGTTGCAGAAAAAAATGTGAATCCAGTGACAGATGCACGGATCAATGTTCATGTCCAGTAATTTATTGAACAGTTTGGCCAGGTTTATTGTGTTAGCTTTATTCTTTTTAAGGTCCTCCTCCTCGTGTATGGTGCGAAGGGGTGAGGGGAGAGGGTTTGGGGAGGGATTGTGATGGAGCCGCCTGCTCAAACTTCCCATAAAGTGTTGAGTATGTCAGGAAGATGATTGTCACCGTCAGTTGTGGGGGTGGATTTCTTTTTGTAGTTTGTAATGTTTTGACGTTTTTTCCAGATGAAACGTGTGTCATTCGTAGCAATTTGTTCTTCTCGTTTAGTGGCTGCAGTGTACAAGCTGCAGATTTCATTTTGTACTTGGCACCCAGGTATTGTTCTTTTTTTCCTGACAAAAGAGCTGATTTTTTTCTCCTTTCTTAATTTTTTAATTGCAGTCTTTGTTTTGTTTTTTTCATGGAAGTATGTAAAACATCCCAGTCTGTGCATGCAAAACAACACCAAAATTGACGTTCCGGGGACAAGCTTTGCTGGTTGCTTGGAGGATGTAACTTTTTGCCTATGTCAAGGAATTAGCAGCAGCATTGCGTGGTCGGACTTGCCTAGAGGAGCCCTCGGGAAAGCACGGTAAGTCTCTTTGTCCTTCTGCTGGGGCAAGTTACCTGCGGATAGTAGCCGGGAGCTCGGATGACAGGGCGGTCTGGTTGAGTCCCCAAGTATGGTGATTACTGTGTCTGGTGTGAATTTTCCACAAATTCACACCAGACACAATTCACATTTGTGAATTTTCCACAAATCCACACCCAAATAAATGTAATTGAATCAAAATGCAAACTCCTGTGCAAGGTAAGACGGCCTGCAATTGACAGCGAGGTACTCCAGATGTGGGGAACACACATGGGTGAGTTCTGTACAATTTGTGCACCAGCAATAATTTATCATGATGCGTACACCGCCTCCTTTTGCTTTGTGCAATAACTTGGTTGATCTATTGGCACGGTGTCATGTAAAACCTAGAAGTGTCACCATTTGATCGGGCACTGATTGATCCAGGTGTATTGGAGGTTTAGAAGCTCCGATCGGGTTTACTGGATTAAGTATGACGCTTCGCAGACAAATAACGCAGACATTAGAATGGCAAAAAGGAACGCTGCTTATACTGTGGCAAGCCTCATGGCCGTAAGGTTGCTTGGCTAAAATATTGGGCTCAAACTGCATATGGGAGCGTGTTCTGACTATTTTGTTGCTCAGAAAATATTTGTAGCATGTATAAATGTGACGAAGAAGAGTAACACAAAGCTGTTGACTGGAAAATAAAGTGATGCAAAGGTGCTCTGAACTTTGTCACCATGACAGTTCCCCACATGACTGAAACCCACCTGACAATGTCCAGGCATAAAGCTTCAGCCTTGGGGCCAAATGCTGCATGCTCATTGTCAGAGAATCTAACATTAGACCTCCTTCCTCAAGAGCGGACAAAGAAGAGGCCGACACACCGCCGAGAAATCAGACGTGCCATTGAGGTGCAGTGAGGAAAAGAGTTTCTGCTACTGAAAAAGCGACAAAAAAGGCTGGAACAGGCCAGTGCAGATGTATTAAATAAAAATGATGGCAAGTCGTAAAGCAAACATGGCCACAAGTGATGCAGTATTTTTACTCCATACATTCTCCACTTTTCATTTGCTTTTATCCTTCTTTTATTATTTCTTTTTTCTGCCTTCATTTTCGTATCGCTAATTTCCTTCTTCTTGTCATTTCTTTTATGCATTTGCTCGACCAATTTTATTTTCCTCCCTCTGCTCTGCCACATCCCCTAACGGTTGGTTCAGAAACCTTTTCACAGGTCAGGGTTAAAATTTTAATGTGAGGAAACCTGTAATGATGCAAATCCTTCATTACACAATTAGAGGTCGTTGTGCGTGTCATTAGTTCAGGGGGGGATGTACTTGGGTATTTATTTACAAGCTGTTAATAATGACGTCTCCTCCCCTGCAGCTGCATCCATTGCGTTATACATCCATAGAAGGACGTGTCTCATAAATAACAAAGTTAAATAAATTATTTATCCAACTCACCTGAACTAGTCAAGGTTATTACCATTCCGGACAAGGGAATGAGGCTTTTATCCAGCTATTTTACAAGGCCATTAAGTGGCTTGTAAGAAAAAAAAAAAAAAAAGTAGTAGGAAGATCTAATCACAGCTGATATATGTCCCGAGAGGGTTTATTAATTGGTATGTTGGTCTGAAAGAGAAGCAAGGGTGGGCTGGGACTGGTCATGGTTTTATTGTAACATGGCTGCAGCGTAATGCAGAATGAATACCGATTGGGTATAATTAAAACAATTTGAGTCACAGGAGTGGTCAGCAGCATTTCACAAAGCTCTTTGCTTCCTCCCCTCCTTTGCTTCTCGCCATTTCTCATCTCATTTCCATCCCACTGATGATTACCACTGGACACTGTTCTCTCCAAGCCACAAAGCCGTGGATCAGGAGGAAACATAAATCAGACTTTTTATATAGATCAGAATGAAGATAATGGCTCTCCATATTCCATATTCAATGTAAAGCTTAGGCCAACGGCTTGGCCTCTCTTTGAACGATGGTTCTAAAAGCCACGTACAATTCCGAACAAATTACAGCCGTTAGTGTTATCGCTTTCAAATTCTAAAAGGGTATTGCCCTTTCTGCGGTGAATGTACTACCCATATAGTAGATAGTGGACAGTTATGAAAGGCAGTGAGTCAAAACCTTTAGGGGATGTCGTTCTCATGCCCATCTTAAAAGACATCGGTGCCTTGGCGAAAGCCCTTTGAGTTCCATCTGAGCAGGACAGAGAATACAGTTCTGCTTCAGCCGAGACGCCTGAAGGTTTTTATTTTATTAACTACAAAGCAAAGCAGTATTTGTCAGTTAAAGAGGACTTGAATAGATGATAGGGTCCAAAATGAGAGAGTGGTGGAGGTGGTGTGAAAGAAGGATACAAGAGTTTAATGTCCTGCTGGAAAATGAGCATCGCTCCGTACCTCAATCTGAACAAGACAGCGGCACATTTGGAGAACTGACTGAATTCACACATCGACAACGTGTTTATAAGACAACCTCAAGGGAAGGAGAGGGTTGGTGTCATTAACTCTATTCACATGGAACATTAAAGGAGTAAGTCAATCTGAATGTATAGTTTAGCCATTTTCTACGCTGTTGGTGGAGGCTGATTTCTAGAGCAGCAACAACATGGAAAGACTGAAGAGTATCTCTGTACTGCCCCTGTGGCATCATCCAATCCTCTGGAAGATGTGGGAGTCTAATTTGACTTGAAATGGCACCGCAAGCTCTACATTTCATGCCAAAATATCCACTGTAGCTTCCCTAGTCCTAAACATGATGACGTTGTTGTTGTTGTTTCATCTTGGAGACCAAATGTTTGTTTTACGCTGGGTGAAGTTGTCAACTGGAACTCTCTCGAAATGGGTGGTAGTATTAGTAGTAGTATTCCAAGCATTTTGAAGCTGCTTTCTAGTCTTTCCAATCACTGAGGGTACTCTGGATCATATATGGCAAAGCTGCTTCTAATTTTGTAGCAAGTCAAACTTGTCTAACTTAAAATTTCAATATACACCTTCAACAACTAACAACCAGGGAAGCTTTTGGTGGTGCTCTGGATTCACGGTAAGGCGTTGCCACAAAATGAAAGCCGTCGGTGAAAAGGGAGAGCTCTATTTTGATGTGTTTTGCGCTCACGAGCCATTGCGTTTGGCTCATAACAGCTTGGAAGCGGGTTGTTCTGTCATCCAACAAAGTGCCACGCCCGTGGCATGCCCTCAGCAGGGAGCCCAGACGGGAGACAGAGGAGATAAGGAGGCTTCTGACGGAGCGCTGCAGGGATGGAACCCCATGAGCCATGTAAGCTCGGAATGTGGCCATACAGTTAATGGCAACCGCAGGAGGGGTGCACACACGTGCGTTGCGCGTGGGTGCGCTCGGATGTGCATTGCGGCTGTGGTGCGGAGGGGCAATGATGTGAAGCAAAAACGAAGATGGGTCCCATCATCCCACAGCAACGAGATCAACTTGTAATAAAGCAAGACGACAAGACGGAAAGCAGCCAAAACGTGGAACAAAACGGCCTTCTGAGGCGCTCTGCGATTAAACCTGAGATTATGGGATTCGCACACAAATGGTGCTGTGAAGGACATGAAGAGAAAAACGAGTCAGAGTCAGAGTCAAAGCTGCAGTTGTTTCATAAATCCTATTTCTTGGGAAAGACAAAGGATTGGTAGCAGATTTTTGAAGACTTGTCTGGCTGCTTTCTGTTGATATTGTCAAGAACTTGTAACCAATGGAAGAACAATCTTCAGTCAGTCAGCCTTCAGAGTGGGAAAGGAAGTTTCATGACAATAAAGTCCTGACAGTAGAACCTTCAAAGCAAAATCAGTCAAATATATGTGCTCAAAGTAGCACATCCTCAGTGTATTATTATATTATTATGAAGTAAAACTCAATAGTCTGTAATATGAAACATTTATCTTTTTAAAACTCTAAACTTTAGATTCAGTTTTCTGATGTACCAATGGAATTCTGCATGCATAGACGCAAGACAGTCTGCATAGATTCCAAATCTGAATATCTGCAAATCAAAATGTTGTGGAGCTGCTTCAGATAGAATTTTTTTTCTTTCCTTCTTATTCAAAAAATAAAAACTATGCATTTTTCATAGTCCCTTTATGTGATGGATTTGTGAATAAATGTAATGACTTTGAGAAGCATTCCATCTAGTATCTCAGGTTCATACTTTGGACTTATTGGCAAATTCATTGTGAATGCATCTTTCAAATCCTGTGTTCATTTCTTTGAAAACTGTTTTAAAAACGGTATAGTGAGTTATCCAATCACAGTAATGAATAAATTGTCTTCAACGAAAGTGGAGCAATACAACCCGTGTCAAATCAAAGCGTGCATAAAAACTGAAAAAGCGTACAAGCAGAAAGTGCACTGAACATAGTACTGTCATGTTTTTGCTTCTTGGCCATGTATCAGTGAAATTATGTTATTCATTGATCAGAAGAGCTGTAATTAAAGGATGTAGATGATCCAGATAAACATGACGGCTGGCAGATGATCTAAGAAGCAGAGATCAGAGAGATGAAGCAGATGAGGGAATTCAAATGCCATTAAATGCAAATAACGAAGCAGAAACTGTTTTTTTTTTCAGTTGATGTGCTGATAAAATAATTTGGACGTTCTGTTCACAGATGACTGATCACTTTCAAAGATGCGATCAGCCAGAAATGCGGATTTTGAAAGATCTTTTTAAGGACGAAGGTTACTGACACGTGCGGGATTCAGAACCAACAAGATTCAGAGTTATTTTTCTGGTAGCTGTCCCAGAGTTTTCCATCCTGACTGCTGCTTTGTTGAAAACATGGATGAAATACAGCTATTTTATGACTTCCTGACTAATAATCTAATTTCTTCAAATTTGGCGGGCCGGATTGAAAAGCTTAACAGGCCGCATATGACCCCCAGGCCATAGCTTGCCCAGGCCTGGTCTAATGGGAGGCCTCTGAAACTTGTTTATAACAAATGTAATGGTTGGTAATTTTTGTGTGAAATGCGTCAGGGACAGACGTTCTGCAGAGAGGCGCTCACGACACAAAACAATCGTTACATAACAACATGCATCTCCATGGAATGTTGGGAGATTGAGCGCTGCAAACCACGGCACGGAAGATTAACAGAAAGATCATCATAATCAAATCTATCCTGTAGGCCTGAGGCTATTTTCTGGGTAATTTAACTTTATTTATGACTCCTTATCAGACACAGTGATACACCTCAGGTAATTGCCAGGTTATTACATGCGTTTTATAATACTGGCAGACAAGATTTATCATAAGGGAGATTTTCCGGCTTTGAATGAATGACTGAATAAATAAATCCATGACATTCTGAGATAAACTTATGTCACAGAAAGGAAAATGAGATGCATATATAACAACTGACTCATGTCTTGGGCTGCTTTTTTCAGAATGGAAATTATCCAAGAGTTCTTCTCGCTATCTGGGATTTATGGGTTTGTTGCTCGGCTTGCTTGTCCTGAGTGGACCTGCCTGTGAAACAGACGAAAAATGGAGCGGTTTGAAGACCATCCATCCATCTTCTGTTGCCACTTCCCCTGCACTCAGGGTTGGAAGGAGTGCTGGAACAGAACTGAGCAGTCTCAGGGCGAAGGCGGTGTTACATAGACATTCACACTTGTACTCATTCCTATGGCCAATTTAGTATTCCCAATTCTCCTCACCAACATGGTTTTTTGACTAAAACAGTCACACAGAAAGCGCCCAGACCTGGATTGAACCCCCAAGATGACAGCGCTAACCACTGCACCACCGTGTCGCCACCATTGGAAATCAATTAAAAAAAAATTTGGTGTCAAGAATGAAAAAGGTTCTGCAGACATGTTTTATTGATTACATATGCAGTCAAATAGAAGAAGG
Source organism: Nelusetta ayraudi (assembly GCF_046127955.1). Taxonomy (NCBI): domain Eukaryota; kingdom Metazoa; phylum Chordata; class Actinopteri; order Tetraodontiformes; family Monacanthidae; genus Nelusetta; species Nelusetta ayraudi. Next base: position 19,095,471 of record NW_027466061.1, on the reverse strand, counting down.
TTCATTCTGTGACTGTGCAACACGCAGGGACCAAATCCTCGTCTCCACTGATGCAAAATTGGCCAATGTTACATCTTTTTGACTGCTTTAGCCGAGAAAGCTTTTCTCTGCAGTGAAACAATCTTTGCAAGCTCTGCTGTTTATTTTTATATGCAGTGTCAATGTACTGGGTGCACAGATGGACGTCAAGCTGCAAGGAAATATGAAGGAGCCTCAGACAAATCAATACGATGTATCTTCTTTTTTTCTCTCGCCTCAAAAGTTATTCGGAAAGTTGGGAAGAAAACAATGACCAGGTCGAAAAGCTCTATGAAGTGACAAGATAAAAAAAAAAAGTACAAGTTACAAATCCACCAATCAGCACCAGTCATCCAGCGTCACGAGGAAGAACAAACTACTGCCGGCCTGCTTACCGTCGCACATTTTCCTGTGTGTCACCCGCAGCAGCTGGGACAAAGCTCCCAGCGTGCTGGCGTCGTCTAATGCTGGTGTTAAAGCTTCACCTTCCCTCAAGGAAAGATAATCAACTCACTGGAGTGTTTAATCTCAAATATAGCCACTGAACCATGGAACACTCGGCACAGCCGCTCCACAGAGGCAGCGCCTGGACATGATTACAGTCCTTGACAGGTGAACACGTCTCGTCTGTACTACCAATGTGCCGCCACTCTCTCTCGTCCAATTCACAGAACGTTGAGCAGTATGGGGCGTTTCAGAACTCCTCACGAGATGAAGAAGTCTTTACAGCTCGTAGTTTCATTTGGCTTCTGAAACATTCCTGTAGGGCTGTTCAGTCAAGGTCCTCGGCTAGAGGTTGAACTCCAGCTGTCAGCATCGGTTTGCCGAGCCGACGATGGGCTGAGCTGCGACAGGAAAAATGTTTTCAATGAAGATGGGAAGCTCAGCAAAAAGCGGTCTGAGAGGAAGTAGTAGAGAAATAAAGAACAAATGCGGGCAGCGGGAAATCGGATAATAAAGGTCAAAAGACTGTTGAGAAAATAGGCCGACTGCAATCCATGTAGCTCAAGATAAGTCAGTGATGAACAAATCAAATGTGAATGTACCAAGTGCTGGAGCAGATACCGAGACATGACGTTCTCATACGAAACAGAACAAAACTTTTTTTTTTTTTGTACATGTATGAGCAAAGAAATGGTGACACCTTTAAGGAATAGCGTTATGAACTAAATCTTGTAGTAGGAACAACTGAAGAGCAACAGATGAATCCGCTATACACCAAAAGTCAGCCAAGTCTTGTAGTGGTGGCCACATGATAAACTAACCATCATACTGAGAAAATGCCTTAAAATGACCGATAGCATGAACACTAAGGGCCAGATCCACAAAGCGATTGCCCGGCTTTTGCGCCAGAAAATCCTTGTAAACAGTGCCAAAAACTGTGATTCCGATCCACAGAGGGGACGCAAACGTGAAAATCGGCTGAAAATGCGCCAAGGCGCAAGTAGCGGCAGGGTTGCACCAGACTCATTTGAATGTATTTAAATGAGTCATTACGAGCAAAATGACCCCCCCTTCTATGCAAATATGCCTCATTCAAACAGCGGCAGATCCAGAAAGAGTTTGCGCTCGTGTCCGCACGCAGTTTGATAGACGGAAACGCCGCAAGCCAAAACCAGGTGCAGCTTCTGTCTGTCATCAGTGAAACTTTCCTCTCTGAAAAGCCTGAAACATATGTATGGCTCCCGAAATCATATATATAGATAAGCATAGACTGCAGTATATATGTCAATATTTTAGATAGGCTGTGAAAAATACATATGGTACTCAGGCGTTGGTGATTGTTGTCATGTCGTCAGACTGTGTGGGAAGGGCGGTGAAAAACGACTACTTGGTAGGATAGCTGGCAACAGCCGTTTATTAGTAAGCAGGCATGTGAACTAACAAAACAGCCACTCGCATTTCTTCTGTGAACCAGGGAGAAGCATAACTCGTCTGATCAAAAAAACTTCACATTCAAATACCACAATTGTCTTGCTTATATAATGACTAAGGCGTCTTGCGTCTTGACTTTATTTCCATTATGGCAGCAGTCTTGGTAAGACGGAGGAGGCATCGTAATGCCAGGCGCGCACAGGAGCGCGTTTATCGTAGGAGAGTTTCGCTGTTTGACCTCCGAGAAGGGAACATTTTAAAGAGATACAGGTTGCCGGGACACACAATTCTTGCCTTGCTGGAGACAAACTGCCACAAACTGCTCTCAGGTTGCCAGACCGCAACATTCGCACCTGTTTCAGGTGCCGCATTTGCGGGCGGGTTTTGCGCATGGATGTCATTAGCGCAAAAACCTTTGTAGATACACACATCTGTGGCGCAGATTGCAGCCACAATCCCGCCGCAAATGCGCCACATTTTACCGCTGCGCGCCCTTCTTTGAGGATCTACCCCGAAGTTTGCTCAGTCATTATCTTTCTGGAGCTGTAGAACTAATCACCCTTAGCGCCTAGACAAAAAAATGTGTTTGTGAATTTGTGATTCCTAATCTTCATACAGTATCAACAGATGTCTTTAGAAACACATTAATAATTACATTTAAAGAAAATAAACTGCAAAAAAAACATACTTTTTTAAATCTCTAAGCAGCCTGTCAGGCAGCAGCTTCTTTCAAGCCACTGTTGCACGGCTTCCTGCATTCTCTTTTTAAGCCTCCACCTATCGCTGCGCTTATTATACCCTCTCTGTATGATAAGCCAAATAGGACTGAGTCAACACTGCGAGATATACTGAGGGCTATTCAACAAAGGTTATTTTAAGATAAATGTCACCATTCCCTGTGTGCTGCACAAAACCTGGTCTAAACTTTCCTGTTTGTATGGCAATAAAAAGACGGAAAGCAGCGGGTACTCATATTAAGAGCTAATAGAACTTTTATATTTGTTTTTAGTGCCCAGCGGGGAAGCATAAAGCATAACCGAGCACAGATAACGATTTGAAAATGTAATTTTATGAGTAATCAATACGCAAAAACAGAGCCTGATTGAAAAAGTACAACCCTGACATCTTGCTCCAAGTCATCCAATCGCTATGGATTTAAGCTTTTTCCTTTCTTTTTTTACCACCTTGATATGCAAATGCACCAAATGTGATTCCATTAATAATTCACCATTGTATCACGAAGGTCACCCAACCCCATGTTTCGCACCCAGTGTTACACCTGTTGGCTCTTGTGGAGGAAGTTCCTTTTAAAGCTCTGTGAAGGAAACTGAACACTGGTCCCTGCAGGACTTCAGTCTTTGATTGTTATTACGACGCCATAAAAAATTAGTTTGTCACCATCTGCCTGCTCTCACACCAACACTTTCTCAATGATGCCCACTGACTCTCAAAACCAATCCTAAAAGGCTTCCACTTTTAATGATAGCCTGCTCACTGTGTGTTGGCAAACTGCCAACAAAAAGGACGTCCAGTTGTTTGAGGGATGTGTTGAGTTCAGGGACAGGACAAGATATAGGAATATACAGATGAGTTGGGTAAAATATCTCTTTTATTTCTGGACAGGATACTGCAATTCACCAAAGAGGAGATTTGTCGATGCAGTGAAAGCGGACATAAAGTCAGCCAGTGTTGAGAGAAGAGGTTGCAGATGACAGGGTTAGAAGGAGGCGTACGATTGGCTGTGGCCACCCCTCAACAGAACGGAGAGAGAAGCAACATCTAAAGCACTGGCGAAATTCATTTAACATTCCGGTTAGACGTCGTTTCTGTTCCATCTGAGGCAGAATCTTAGCAGGACAGGCGACATTTAGTAGCAGTGCATAGAGGTCGGCCAGTTTACTACCAGATCAGATCTTTCACCGGTTGAACTAAGCCAGCATTAAGCCTAAGCTAAACCTAAGCTATGCATTAAAATGTTACTTCCATCTCATGGATGACCAGTTGGTCAGCAAAGGCTTCAAATTTGTTGAATTTAGTGCTTTTGTCCATAATGATTTTTGTTTCTTTTCTTCTTGCAGAAGCTCACCATCTTTACAGAAATATGGTGAGCTGAGAAACCTTTGCACACAGGCCCTTAGATACTGTGCCTCATAATATAGAGTTTTTAAAGATATACATGTATGACAGATTAGTTTTTAATTTAGCCGCCTTTTGAGGTCTGCTGGTGTAACAAATCCATACAGGCTAGATTTAAAGTAGCATCGAAAAATCGGAATCACATTACAGATACTCTTTAAACAGAAATCTGACCCACTTTTGATGGGTACGCTAACCATCTGTTGCAAGGCATGATTGGAAAACATCAATTTCATAAAGTTTTGTAAAAACCATGTTTAACTCTAATTTAATTAGCGTATGACTAGCTCCAAATTCAATGTAAGGGCTTGACTGGTCGTATCAATGGAAATTGTCTAAATAACAATCCATCAGCTTTGACAGTGAAACAAGGCCAAAAACCACTTAGGTGAAGAAATGTAATAAAAGGAGAGGGGAAAAAAGTTAAAACCTGGTGTGTGTCTGTTTGCAGAAAGTTTGCGAGAGTGGATTAGAAGGGATTTGATTGGATCTCTTTGTTTTGGATTTCCTGGATATGAAATGGTTTTAATCATGAGGGGATTTGAGTGAATTAGTTGGTCTTTGCGGGAGAAAGTTGCTTCCAGTCACATGCTGGTTTGAAACTGAGATACACAATTCAAAGCACTTTGGTTAAACCCGGAGTTGTTGTCTCGACTGTTTCCCCTCTCGTTACCCGGGCAACAGGACGTCGCCGCACTGAAATCCTTGAATAATATTCAGGGCTCCTCGGTGATATGATGTGACCTCGGGTCATTTTATAATTAAAGTGGCAACAGAAGCCTCATCGCATTCTGCAGCGTCTGAAAGGTCATATGTATGATGGGGTGAGGAGGGAGGGGGGAATGGCAATATCGCCGTGAGCAGGCTAACACAGGTGGTGACCTCACTCTCCCTTGTGTACATTTACCACAAGTTGACAGGAAGGTGCGGTGCTTGTCGGTGATAGCTCTGGGATATGGAAGCGGCACGGTGGCAACATTAAGCTGTCTTCCTTGGAAACACTTTGTGTCATGTGACCCAGTGAGCTAAGCGTTGCAGCATTTTATCTTTTAATGCCATACACCTCATTCACACACATCTGGATTTTATAAAAAAAATTTATGACTTAAAACACTGTACAAATAATAGAAAATAGTATGCTGGATCGCTGGTATATGAATGTGTGTGTGTGTGTGTGTGTGTGTGTGAGAGAGAGAGAGAGAGAGAGAGAGAGAGAGAGAGAGAGAGAGGGTGAGCATGTGTGTGCGTATGTTAACTCAATCTGACTTTTTTGCCTTGGGCTGTTTATCTTGCTTTTATGCAAGATGCATAAAGATGCATTGGAATTATGTGCAACATAAATCTTTCTCCCCGAGAGCTACGCCGTTGATGCGGAAGTGTAGACTAAAATGCGCCCAGCAAGCCTTCAATTTGCCTTAGAATGGCTTAAAAATCTCCAGAGAGGATTTATTGCGGGGGTAATAGAGCTGTTGAAGAATTGTTCCCCATACATCTGTTGATCTCTTTCAGTTGGTCATGTCAAGAAAACACTGGCGCAAAAAAGGTCTTTAGTTAAATTGAATTTTTAAAATTTGGGGACTAGATCTTCAGGGTGTTTCCTCAACGGCCCCAGAACAGAAAAGGTTTGGGCGACAGCCATTCAGCAACTGATTGACGATTGGATGAGCCGTCTATTGTTCGTCTAATGCGTCATAGTATCCAACATACGTCAAACTGTTGCTAAATCCACTAAGAAGAGAATTGAAAACATCTGTTCTTTATTCTTTTAATGCATAAATGCCAACCAGAAACGCTGCAACTTCTAATCTATTTTGCAACACCTCCCATATCTCTTCTTTACTGGCACTTAAGGTCAGTTTGGCAGGAGTCGCTACCTGCCTTTGTGATCACTGAAAGGAAGCTGACCGGTTCCATGGAGCCAAATTGACTGAAAACTCTCCAGACTGGAGCCCAGCAGGACGGACGGCCAGAGCGTTGCAAGGTTAGCAGTGTGGTAACGTCCTGTGTTTTCTGTCCTGACACCTCCGCATTAGTCTCACAGTTCGATGCCACAGTGCCCTGACAAACTGTCTTACACACAGAAGAGTGCAAGGCGCTGGAATAAAAACAACTACTTTACTTTTTTACAACTACTTTTAAAAATAACCAAGCGGAAGGTCACAACTCAACATCAAATTTTGAGGTGGGAAAGCCAGCAAAAACCCTTGCATTCGATTTTTTTCAGCCAGTCAACCCTTCACATGCACAGTACCCTGTGTGTGTACTCTGTACATTGTGCGCCTTAACGTCAATAAGCCAAACGTCTCCGGGGTTCCCAGTGAACTCACAGGCAAGCAACACTCCAGACCGTGAGCGACCCCTTTATTGCTGACCATCGCAGCCACTGAGGAGCCTCATAAGTGAAAGACACATCTATTAAAACTACAATTGTAATTTCTGCTGCCTCAGCGACACGGCGGAATAAACACAGACGGGCTGTGATTGTGACAGGACAAGGGAAATGAGCTGAGCAAAAAAATTATATTGTGGTTGCAATGACGACATTCTAGTGTCAGTAGGGGCTTTTTCACAAAAATCGCAAACTAAACTTTCACTCAGTGCTGGCCAGTCTGAAGAAATTTGCAAATAGTGTAATTGTTCAAACCTGCCTCAAGGATTCGAATGTGGTTTTTCTTCATTGTTTATGCAGTTATCACTATTTATCATTTTGCGCAGTCTTCCACCTCACCTTACCCTCATCCGACATCTTGCTTTTTTGGTTGTCATTTCTTTTCTCTTTTTTCCCAGAAGGTAAAACTTCCAGCAACACCTTCTAAACTTTGTGTATATCAAAACATTCTCTAAGCACATAGTTGGTCCTGCTGAGATCTTGACAGGCCTCCTGGTGCATAGATCGTCTTGTCAATATAGGATTGGACAGGAAGGGAGGCTGAGTTACAGTTGGGGCTACCACTGTAGCTGGCCCAGTTATCCACAGCTTCAAGCTTTTTTTTTGCAGTTTGTTATCTATTGACCATGTGTGGAGAGGGCAAGGACAACTCGTACGTGAGTCCTTAAAAGAAAAAAAACTTCAAAAAATTCACTGGCACAGAGCCTTTTAAGCATGATGTCACTTCTCTTTTGCCGTCAGACTTGTGGCTCAATGTGGCTGCGAGCCTGCGAGAACCTTCCCCGGCCTGGGCAATCCATCACGGGGGAGAGTGAGGGAGAAAAGCAATGATCACCGCCCTTCAAACACGCTAGCTAAGCCACACAGATTCCCCTGAGTCATCAGCGGCCACGGCGGCCTCTCAGGGAGATGCCGGGGGACAGCGAGAGTGCACGGGGAGCACAGTAGAGAATCACCCAGGAGATGAGGTGGGAAAAGGGACGGCAGAGCCTGATGCACGGAACAGATAGTGCTGACCGGCCTGTTACAGTGAATGCAGTGTTCTGGGTTGAGTAGCTGCTTCCTTGGCAACAGTTCAACTGTGTCAAGTTCGGATTGTTCTCAGTGGCTGAAACGACAATCATACACACATACAAACGCCAGGAATTCCGGCCTTTTCTCGTTAGTCCTCGTCAGGGCTACGGAAGATTTCCACCAGGCAAATAAAAAGGTACCAGTTAGGCACCTGCCTCAATTCAGTCCTTGTTATACACAAGGTGCTGCCACCCTTGGCTTTCAACAAGCAAGGAAAATGTCAGTGAGCTTTGACCTTTCTGATGTGTTTGCAAGAATGTTGGAGGTGAAGGGCGATAATCAAATCATATCTGGAGGGGGCCAATAGCTCCTTATTCAAATGAATCACTTCAATGGCTCATTGTGGATTATTTAACATGATGTATTGGCATTAAATGGAGAGAAAAAATACACAAGTATACACAATATGTGCTGTATGTTTTATAACAACAAAAAAGTAACAACAAAATACTGTTGTGTTTTTATCATTACTCATATGTATTCATAAAGTTTTTCTTGCAAAGTGTATTGACTTGATGTGACAAGGCTTTATTTGTGATTGTTTATCAAAGTCACAGTTGGATTCTGCAGTACAACAGATACACAAGCAAAAAACATTAGAAGAAAAACAGATTCATCTCCTTGGGGGAAAAACAGCTCTCTCATCTTATCTAATTTAGCCATTCAAGCTTGCTCCATGTAAAAACATCATCTGAGAAAAAAAAAAACTGGCTACAGCAGAACTGCGGAAACACAAAGAGACTGTCATCTATCACAGAGCAAAGGTCAAGACAGAGATCCTGACAGCACGCTGCTGCCTGCTGCAAAACCCCCGGACCTGATCAGAGACCCCGGAGAGAACAACACAACATCAAATTTAGCAATCAATATGCATTATTCCGGAGAAAGCGTGACAGCTGCACAGAATTTTTTCTCTTTGTGCACAGAACAAAAGAAAAAAAATGCTTTTTCCATTAAAGCGTTGAGCGCCATCTCTCCTTTCAGAGTTTGCCTGGCGGCTGACACGAAGGCAGCGGTAAACAAGCCCAAGGTCAGGCAGCTTGGAGAGACCACCTGTTTTTCCAAGCTAAAGTCCCCCCCCCCACCCCCCACTATCACTATGGCATCCCATGACCCATCACTCTGCATTATTAAGGGGCTCCAGCATCAATCTTTAAAATAACGTGAGCAGGTCCCTCCTCTCATTCACCATGCAGAATGTCACTGAAGCAGGAAGGACATCCATCACAAACGGGGGAAACTTCTCAGCTTTCCGGCTGATGGCACAGTGCCACACTGTCTTTTTGTCTTCTAGAGTTTCTCCTGAGAGAGAAACTTGTTAAGTGCAGAAGTAGCGCCTGCCAGCAGAAGCAATAAGAGCACAAAACCGCCAGCCTCTGCTGGCCCATTTTAATGTATGTAAGCACTCAAGCATTATATCGTATCCACAAAAACCAAGAATAAAAAAGCAGATCTGCATTTGTTGCGGCTAAACCCCCAAGACAATAGAGTGGAATCAGGGGGCTGTGGAATATAGTCGCCTTGTATTTCTAGGAGTAAGAAGCAATTAAAACGGAGAGATTTTCCTTTTAGTCAAAGACATTAACTCTGTTCTCAGTAGAAAACATCAACATCAGGGTCAGAGTGATGGTTCTGTTTCGTCATTACGAGGCTCATCTGGCACTGCGCGATCACACAGATGAGATGCTGCGGTTTCCATTACTCAAAGTGTCCGACAAGCAGCAAGCCATGTATACACACTTTGTGTGCGCAAGTGTGCAACAGTGCCGACAGAGGTCTGGTTTCAAGTGAGAAGGAACGCCGTAAGAAGGAACTGAGCATTAAAGCAGCTCTCGCCTGCCTCCATCTCAGCTCTGGGCTGGGAGGAAACAACAACAAATGAGATGCATTCTGGGCAATTTTCTCAACAATTAGGAATGAGGTCTTTTCATCCCCCCCGTTTCAATCTTTTTTTTGTGCGTCACACCTCATAGTGGTGGCGCTCTAGACAATGATCCGTTAATCTGCAATGTTGCTGACGTTATTATAACGCATCTTTAGTGCAGCCTCTTCATTTCACGCCTCCTGGTGGCTCAAAAAAGGTGGAGAGCTGAAAGAAAGACAGGAGACGGTGGGGCAGAGAGAAAGAGGGACGCTTGAATCTATATCAAACTACGCTGAAAAGAGTGCTACTTTAAAACTTAATATCACCATCTGAAAAAAAAACTACTTTTGTTCTTCGACTTGCTTTAAGTATACCTGACGACTGACTATGTGATAAAACATGATGGAAAAAAAAAAACGTAAAATAGCTAAAACTATATTTTGTTCCCAGCACCTTTTTCAGTTAAACATGAACACACGTTGCTCGTGAAAGAAATGAGGGCCATGAGAGAAGGACAGCAAGAGCAAACAGCCATGACACAGATCTTGTCTGATCTTCTCAGCAGGGAGTGAAGAGCACTTGGCCTGTAGTCCACATGGACTCAGCTGACGTGGCAGAAATGTAACCATTTCACAGAGATGCAGAAAATAGCAACCTTGCGGGACGGTTGGGTCACTGGGATTTGATCCCTGAAATCTGACTCATCCATCTCCTAATATTTTTTTGCAAGTGCTCTAGAAAATTCCACAAAATCCATAACCAATCAGCTTCCTTTTGGCATATAGACTCAGGAGAGGCACCAGTGAGAGTCAGCTGCTTTAAGCTGCTCTGGAAAATCACAAACATGGAAGAAGACTGGCGGCCGCTGAGCACATTAGCGTGGATCCTGCACAAATGTGCATGTTCTCAAATAAAAGAACATCACATTTGCACTGAAGGTTTTTTTTTTGTTGTTGTTCATTTTCTACTTAGTGCCGCGGTGGAGACATGAGGTGGCAATGGCCAGCTAATGGGAGCGGTCTGCCTGACAGATAGATAGATAGATAGATAGATAGATAGATAGATAGATAGATGGTGGATGAATGGATGGATGGATGGATGGATAGATAGATGTACTTCATTGATCCCAAATTGGAAAACTACACAGTACAAAAAATAAACTATACAGTAATTACAAATATTCAAGTCAATCTATGACAAACAAATGAGCAGAAGACAGAAGCAGGGATAAGCAAGGTTTTTACAAACCATTAATGCAATATTGGCCATTGAGTCCAGAAAAAGTCCACAATGCTATCTGTCACATAGCAGGGAAGCGTTATAGAGGTTAATGGTTCCAGGCAGGAAGGATTTCCTGAAGCAGCAGGGTGATAAATGTTGAAATGTGATATAAACTGCTCAGAAGAATTGAGTGGTGCAAAAGATTTCAAGTTCAAGTTCCTTTTTTGAAGATACTTCTCCAAAAAGTCACATTTGAATTGTTCACAGCCAAATGAAACATCCACGGGACCAACCAGCCTTCTGAGGAGAGAGTAGCGGCTACACAGGTCAGGGTTCACTTGAGAAGGAATCAGGGAGCTATTGCAGGCAGATTTAGCAGAATTGTACATTTCCTCAGTAAGAAGAAGTGCAAAGAAGAGCACAAAGGGCCTCCCCGTACTGACTTTCCTGTGCTCACTGTGCTGTCCGCTGGAAGCTGGGAGGGAAGAAAACCTGATTGGTGCACTTTAAACGTGCCAGTAAGTTTGTTTGTGCGTGTGTTTTGTTTTTGATGGCCTTGCGCAGAGAGACACGTGGAATAAATCCAGAGTTTTGGGAAACATTTTGTTCGGCGTGTCGTGCAGTAGTTTGACTTTAATAAAGCAGCACTTCAATTTGGACTCTGTGTGAGACGAGAGCAGGAATCTGCAACCAAATCTATAATTCATCACGCTCAGGCATCCACAACGAGCACTTTGCGCCTCAGACTCATTGGGGTCTGAGTCAAGGAAGCGTGCAAATTTCTCCCACTTTTGTGTGCAGTTGCTCCACGAAACAGGACACACGCGACTCCCAAACCCAGGGAGACGGCATGGCTGACAGGAGTGCATGAGCTTGAAGAGGACAGGGAACAGTTGTCGAGTTTGTTGCTCATCCAATCGATACCCTCTTCCAAAGTCAGCCTCATTTCCTTTGCTCTCCCAGATCATTTTCAATTTCTGGGAGAAGATGGTGGAAAAAGCCACCAACGGCTGCAGGATGAAAAGGGAAGGGGGGGAAAACAACTGTGGCATGGCCTCCTCTGTTCCCAGAGGTTTATGTCTAAATAGCTCACGCAGCCTGCAGGCCTACACTCATGGACATATTCTAAGTCTAGTAGGAAAATCAGGATGTTCGCATTAGATTAACGTTGTTTGATCTGCTCATAGGAAAAAAAAAAAGAGAAAAGCTAAAGCAATACATGGTGCAGCATGCACTTAATATTCAGTGTCATTGGATGGATGTCCTTTGAAAGTGACTTGAACTTTTTCCAAAGATCTTAGACTATGTTGTGTCATAATACATTTGTCCCTCACTGATCTAATTCTGTTTTAAAAACTAACCTGGAAAAGACAACACAATATTGTGTGTTGCCTGTTTTTTCAAGCATTGACCCATAATATAGTGTTTTCTGACAGCAAAAACAGAGAGGGAAACATTTCAGAATAATGGCCATCACACAGTTAATTGCTTATTTTAATGATGATTTCTGAACAAATTTGTGTAAAAAAACAAACAGTTGTGGATAAATTGTGTTCTTCTTAACAGGCTGGGGACACATATGACTGTTAGAAAGTTGATTTTGCTGAACACTTGACTTAATCGGCATCCTTGTCATCTCACTTTAGAGTCCTTCTCCGACAATCAAGTGAGGTCTATAAAAGAGAGTCGCGTTATACAACCTCTTCATAGTTGTTTCAATTACATGCAGTGTATATGCTGTAATAAAACTATTCTTTGCATTGATCCCGCATGAAAGCCAGTACAGCAGATGTCTTTTCTCTCCTCACGACTTCTGCTGCTCACCTGCCTTCCTGTTTGTTCCCTCTTTGTGTCCGGCCCTGGGCTTCCCTCCAGTTTACACAATGAGCTCGTGGCCAACAAACAAACATTGGCGCCGGTTCTCGGAAGGCAGAGAGGACACAGAGCAGCGGGGCAGAACAGCGAGGATGCTGAATAACCGCCTGCATGATCCCTCTGCAACGCCCACTCACCACACCACACAGACAGCGACACACTGACAGCTTCAGATATTGCAGACTTCAAAAAAGGAAAAAAAGTGTGAGGTTGAAGGTTGAAGCCAAGCAACGGCAGCAGGGCAGAGCGGCAGGCGGCACCACCTTCCCCCTCAACTCTGCTAACAGGAATGGTGCCAGTTTGAGGGAAGCAGAGAGATCTTCCTGCACTTTAACTGCATTGCACCGTTCTACAGTCACAAAAAAAGAGCAACACTACGGCTGTACATAATGATACAGCGGATTTCAGTTTTACACCAACAGCCGACTGGAATTGGAATACAAACTTCCACCGGCCAGAAGCCTTGAGGAGGTGAAAGCATTGTGGGTGTGTTCAGATGATGATCTGTGTTTTCCTTTTCTGATGGCACGTCACACTGGTCACTTATTCTTTTGTCTGCTGGATAAACAAACTGACATGGCAGTCATCATGGATGACCTCCGTCTCGCTGCCTTTTGGTTCAGAAAATGAATAAATAAAGGAAAGGTGCAGATGAGAATTTAGAAAAACTATAGAATAACACTCGCTGCTTTGGTGGCACTTCAGGAACTGTCACAACCAAGATGGGTTAAAGGGAAGGTAATTGAGAAAACATCAGGACACAGATTGTCAGTGTCTTTATGTTTTAGTAAAAACAATTCAGGCTGGATCCTTATTTTACGCTGTAATCAGACACAATCTGTGTTAAACTTCTCAGAGTTAAGCTTATAAAAAAACAACTCTAAATAGTACCAATATGGCCTTGCTTGCCTTTAAGTAAAGTAATTCCTCCCACCTCACAACTTCATCCAAATCTGTTTAGAATCAGGCAAAACTCTATTGACTCATTTTTACTTGAGTAAACATACAATTTTGTAAAAGTAAAGACAATGTCAGAACATTTATGAGGTGAATACCTATTATGAAGTAATGCACCCTGCACAGTTTGTGATGAAAAATACTGTTTTATTTTTCAAGTACAATGTAGCACCAGAGCTCAGAGTACAAGGGATAACCTTGAACTATCCCCATAAGAATTATAATAAATCAGTTTTAAGCCCTAAAGCAGCAAATAATAAATTAACCATTTGTACTCTTCCAGTCTGGTGAGGGTCAGTCACAGCCGCTGTTGGCGGTAGCAGGCCCAAAGCTTTGGCTGCCGCCAATAAAAGACTAGCTTGTTCTAAACGGACTGAATGCCTGGCCAGCCCGGCTGCTTGCCCCGGAGACTGTACAGGTTTTCAAACGTGCCTAAAAATACACAAGAGAAATTTCCACTTTAGATAAAGCCCCTCCTCCTTCTGAAGCTGTAAATCACAGAGTGGTGGCCACCAGAGAGAATTAGAAGCAGGCCCTGGATCAGAATCTGTTTGAAGAGCAGGTGAAAGAGCTGATGATGAAATAGCAGCTCCACGGACGCAACAACTTTAAAGTGTTTTTTTTGGTTTTTTTTAACGAATCCTTCATCACCACTACATCGCTAATTTAAGGCATTTCAGTCATTTAATGATGTTTTAATGAAACAGTGTCTGTCATCTGTCTCCATAAACGTCTTGATTTTTACAGCCAATAAGTCCGGTTCATCTATATAGCTGTATAACAATTTTAAATTTATGTATATATATATATTTTTTTTTAAATAAAGATATAAACAAATTTATAAAAATGAACATTTAAATGCAATTGTTTGAATTTACACCCTAAAAGTTGTACTTGCTGAGATAAAATGAAAACATACACTTAAAAAACAAACAAACAAAAAAAAATGACATTTCTTCACGGAGTAAAATCCATGCTGGCAACGAGCACAAATCTTAATAACACACCAAATTTCTAAAAGACGTTCAAAGTGAATGGAGGGGGAAAAAGATAGAGATATTCTCTGAAAAGCATAACCCTGGCTAACACCGCTGTGCATGAGGTACGAAGAGTGCTTGGAGAGTCGGCGTGTGTTTATGGGGATTTTGTGTAGAAGTAAAAAGCAGCTGAGTGACACTGGAAGGCAGCCATATCAGGAGCACTGCGGGGCAGACGCAGCGCAACGTTTGTTCCGGGAGGGGATTGTGATTAAGGTGTCGTGAGGCGCCCGCAGGGAAGGGAAAGGGCAGAGAGGAGAGCTCATTACCCCTAATGTAGATGAAGAACCATCATCATGGTGTGGAGAACACACCACACACACACGCACACACACACTGGTTTGTGGGAAGCCAATATTGCTGCTGATTCCCTCTCACTGAAGATTCCTCATCTTAATAGTTGAAACAATGATTTCAAATGTCAAATGCAGGACAATGTGGGTTAGAACTGCAGCCTCACAGCGGGAAGGTTGCAGGTTCGATTCCCACGTGGGAGCCTTTTTAACTGGAGTTTTCCCAGTGTCTGTGCGGGTTCCCTCCAGACACAACAGCTTCCTCCCATAGTCCAAGGACACAAACAACTGGGAAACTAACTGGCAACTTTGAAACTATCTGTAGGTTTGAATGAGTCTGTGGATGGTTGTTTGTTTCTGTGTGGTCGTGTGATGTGAACTGTGACTTGTCCAGGGTTTAACCTCGGCCTCAGCTTGGAGAGGCTCCAGCACCATGAGCCCCAGGAGAAGTAGTGATAGATGGATGAATGGATGGATGGATGGATGGATGATGTGGTTATTTTTTTTTACCTGTCTGACCTGAGCTGCTACTTAGTCTTGTCAAACAGCCATCTGAACTTGGATCTCTGCCAAACCTTTGGAATTTATTAGAAACAACAAGTAAATTGTCCCTTCTCTGTCCCAGTCTCACCCTGCACTCCATCTTATACCAACATTTCCAGCTGGATTTTCTCATTTGATGTTTTTCAATGCTCCGTCGTCTCGCTGACCGGTCGTTTTATCCCACCGAGCACTTTTTGAACTCTTGGCTGGACGAGAGGCAATTTGCTGCCATCACTTGGGAAATTGCAACGGTCACTTCCCACAATGTTCTGTCATCCCATTAGGAAATTTGTCAGTTATGTTAGGTGAGTAGGCCCATGCGATTAAGCTCACATCATCATCTTCCCACATGAGCTGACACAGACTTTGGAAGCGGTAAGGGAGGCAGTGATGCAGCCATTCAGGTAGCAGCGGCCAGACTGGAACATCACTGATCCCATCTCATTTTAGAGGGGCTAAAATTACCTTCTGACTGAAAAAGGGGAAAAATACAAACGACAACGGGCTGAAAGTGACGTAAACGGTGCAGTTCTAAAGACCCAGGACCAAATGAACGACCGTCATACTATGCAAAGGGAGGGATAATCCAGCAGAAATAAGAAAATACACTATTTTGGCAATACTGAAACATGTGTACCTCTATCAATATACGAGTCAAGACAAAACAAGAACCTCCCCTTGATGTCCTCAGTATGGCTGTGAAATGCACACACATGCCAAAAGCGAAGGCTCCACCCATCGGTGCCACGAGCAGGGGTACTCACCAGGGCATTTACAGTTTCCTAAACTTAATGAAGGCAACCTGATTAAAAGATCAGAACAACACATTTTCTCGAAGAGCATCCCAATATGATCTATCTTTTTTACATACTCAACTCAACTCAACTCAACTCAACTTTATTGTCAAACATGGCATACATACTGGACATATGACATGAATGAAATTTCAGTCCTCTCAGACCCACGGTGCAATAGGCAAATAGAAAAACAAAAAGACAAGGCAGGAAACAACACTTTTGGAATAAATCAATTAGACTATAAGCTAAAACTAAACTAAACTAAGCTATACAAACTATTCATCAATACATTCAAAATATCATTCTGTTGATTAAGCCACTGTGCAAGCTGGTTCTTTTCCGGCCTCAGACTGTGACCAGAGGTGAGCCAACCTTCAATCATGTTCACTCTAACTGTTTGGAGATGCTGTCCATCGAACGCCAGCTGGACATGACGGACGTCATTGAATTTCACTTTGCGATGGATTGAAACACAATTCGTGTTAGTTCTGCCTCCTGGGAAAGCTGTTGTTGCGCTATTCAAATGTTTGTTAGCCATTACTACTCCTATGAGTAAGGCTCCGCCCCGCTTGAGAGTGACTTTGGCAAGCGCCACACAGGAAACAGCATGAACGAGAGCCTGGCATACCTGGTTGATGATGTAGATGCCGTAGTCGATCTTCTGTCGCCTGAGGATGGGGTGGAGGTAGTGCAGCCAGTACTTTAGGTGGTTTTCCCTGTGGCGGAATGGAATGATGATGGCGACCTGGAACCAGCAGCAACGGTGTTGGTTAGTCATTTGGTTGCACTTCACAGTATCGCTAACTGCCAAAAACCTGCTGAATAAACTGGACAACTGTGAACGGAAGGCTGCTACGTACATTAATATGTCCCATCCAATGCACGCTAGCTCAGCTTGAGCACTGCCCACATAATCAATCTACCTCGCAAAAATAAAATATGAGAAATCAGGTGTCCTGCTGCAGTTCTATTGGTAGGTTATATTCGTTGTATAAAGTTGTCATATTATGAAAAGCTTGACTCAAGTCAAATATAATTTCTCACACTGTCAGAGTTTTATAAGACGCTGAGGCGCAGGCTGCCTTTGGTTGAAAGAATGTGACAATGGCCGTCCTTGAACCTGTCTCAGAGTGCAAAGTAAAAACCCCAGTTTTTCAGGCACGACAAAAGATTTTGACACAATCGTTGCCTTTCGCCTGAGACGCCCAAAAGTCGTAGAGTGTTTTTGTGGCCTTCGCGTTTATTTTTGTGACTCTATAAAGGGAAAATCTGCGAAGAACTGCAAAAAATAAAAAATAAAAATAAATACTGTACATTCGTAACCAGGTTTAGCAGCGACAGAGTTGATGACACACACACACACACACACACATAGGTTTCCATTTAATCAGGATTGGTGTTGCCTGAGTTGGAAAAACCATGACAAGAAAACAAATTGTTTGCGAGCTATACTTTATTGAAAAACATAACATAAAAAATAATGATTCTTTGATAATAACCAGAATATTTGCCTAATGATTTTGCTCATACTACCTGGGTCAGTGCTGCAATGAGTGAAATGGTAGAAAGAGGGATCTCAGGCGACAGCGCCCTGCAGGATTTGACATATTTTATTTTCAACGCACACACGACATATAGACCAACATATACCCACCTTCCACCTTGGCCGACAGTCCGGTGGCGTGTAGCGGCCACCCTCCGTCACGTTGGGGTTTTCTTTCTGCACCCGCTCCATCGACATCTGGGAGCTGAACTCAATCAACAAGCGCCCCACTGCGGAATCAAGGAGAAGAAAGGGAAAGCGTTGGTGAAAAGATGAAAAAATAAAAATAAATAAATAACAGGGGACAGCCAGCAATAAAGCGAGAGAGGGACGTGGGATGAGAGGGACTGAGAGGAGGAACCGTTTGGCTTCAAAGAAACAGTGAACATGTATTAAAAGGAACGTGTGCAGAAGTAATTAATTCCAGGGACATTTTCTGCATAATGCAGAATTCAAGAAGGAGACGTGTAGGCTTGGAATAACATATACCTAAAAAAAACAAAACAAAACACACACACACACACACACACACGAACACACACACACACACACACACACACACACACACACACACACACACACACACACTTTGAAGTCAGTCACCATAAAACGGGGGCAGAAAGGTAATTATGCTGCTCCGTGGCAAAGCAGCAACGCGTGTTCCATCGGGCGAAATTCACCATCCATCAATCATTCCTTATAATTCAGATGGATCAAATATATTCCGGGGTGTGTGCGCATGACATCCAGGCGCTCAAAAAAATGTGCTGGGCTTCAATGGGCTTCAACTAAACACAGACTTCTGTTCAGGGAGCCAACATCATTAAAATATATCAGCAAGCTTGGCAGGGGTGGATGAATATGAACCAACTCCCTGCAACCAGGACCCTTATTTGCACGCACACACGCAGGCACATGCAAGCACACACACCCACAGACGCGCACGCACACACGTCAGTGACAGTATCACTGACATGTTTTCTAGGCAATTTACAAAAGGGGGAAGTGGGGGGGGGGGACTGCCAGTTGCTCAAAATCAATACACCAACACCTGCTGGAGTCTTATTTGATCAAACATGTACACACTACATATTTATTCAAGGTTGCCACAGGCAATTCAAATAAGGTCAGTTCAGAGTTCAGCACAATTACAGATAACTATTTAATTGTCTGTCTATTCTTAGAAAGTAATAATAAATGTCTGAAAAATCACTCCAAAAATGACAAAATGGTTTCCGTAGCCTAATTTATTCACAGCAGACGGAAACACTGCACTCACATTCTTTTATTTTTGCAACTTCTCAGCCGACCTTTCAAACGTTTATTTAACATCCACCAGGCATTTTATGAAAACTCAAATTATTGCTATTATACCGCGTGTTCTCAAAGAAGGGGACCATGGCAGGAGGAAGAGAGAAGAGTCAAATGACCAAGTGGCCGGGCTCACCAGTGAACAAAGAGTCAGAAATCAACACGTGCAGAACACACCGGAACGTCCCTGGTTCTGAACATAGCAAAGCAAAATCTCACAAGCTTAATATTGCGTAAAGCTCCTTTAAAATGTCTACTCCTGCATGATGAAGGATGGAAACCCCATGTGGCATTTCCAGTGTTTGTGTGAGCTTCCAACAATGCACATCGCGTTGAGGTAAGAGGTCTCCTCCATTCCAGGCTGTGAAGTCAGTGGCAACGAGGTCACATGCCAGCAGCACAGGCATTTATCCTAAGACTTGAGCTGAATACAAACTGCATTGCTAGCTAGTTGCTGCGGCCCTGCCCACCAACACCAACACCAACACCTCTCCATCGCCCCGACCTTTGTCACCCACAACTCCTGTCCTCTCGTTTTGCCCTGGAACTTAGGAACACCTCACCAAGTGCAGCTTACTTTGATAAACATTATGACTTCCGACACAAAGACGTGCTATTTTTACATCAGAGCGAAGATTGTGCCAGTTTACGTTTGACGCTAGGATTTTAAATAATAAATGCACACACAATTAGGGCCAAGGTTTTGCGATCTCCTGCAAAGATCTCCTGTCCACCTTTTAAATGGGAACAGCGGTTTCACAGAGGGACAGCCTTACAAGCACACACTAACGCATTGTGCTGAAGGCAAAGTGACCAAACCAAATACTACATCATGACTATGACCGCACGCAGTTTGTGTACAGTTAGCCAGTTGTAAATGAGAGGGTTACCTTGATTTACTAAAAGCAACCTTTTTTCCTATTTGATTAGCTTTATCATTGAAATCACAACCTTCACAGCTGTCACGATAGTAACTGACAAGCAATATATAAAAATAAATGTACTTTGTGTCAGGGGTTTTGAAGCCATTGACCATTGGGCGCAACTATTTTCACACGGAAGGCCAATATCGCAGGGATCAAGGTTGATATTTATGAATATTTAAAACCATAACATTACAGACATTTAGCAAATTAACCTTTTTTTGCATTTCTCTGCCCATAGTGCGACATTTCCTGTTCCATGTCGACCAATAGGATGGAAGAATGCTCTGACTTTAACACAGCGCTTTACAAAGTTTGATCGACCTAATCTGTTTCATACTAAATACCTAATAAGATTTCATTATCTTCTTAGTTGGTGTTTTAAGGCAATTGGCCTCCTTCCCATAGTATACTGACTATTTCATGCAGCTTTGCATCCTTGTTGACCTCTGAGCTCATGCAGGATTGGAAAAACGAGTGGTCAGCCCAGTACCATGTGTTGCAGTCTCCTGGTAGAGATGTGGTAAGAATGCAGGTCGTTCTGATTGCTTATTCTAGTAATCTCATCTCGGCATGGGAGAACACTGGTTTATTTAATTTCCAAAAACAAAAAAAGAGAGAGAAGGTAATTCAACTTGTCATTCTGCGACAGTCAGCCACTAAGTGAATTGTTTCCCGTCCTGCTACATTCGGAATCCAAAAACACGGCGACATGCTGGGTGCTCGCAGGGGCTCTGCTTGAACCATCTGACCACATAAACTGTCAGACAGGCAGGCTGCTAATCAGTCCAGACTTCTCGTGCCATCCACCTCCTCAAGAAGCGGCGCCAGGGTCAGATTTCCGGGACAAATTCAGAGTTTATAATTGAGTTTGGTTCTTTGGCTTCAGGGTTAGTGGGGGAGCGAAGGAAAAAAAAAAGACAGAAGAGACAGAGAGTGGGGTGAGAGAAGAGGGAAGTAGAGACCGTTTCCTCTGTTCTCGGCTCCCACTGACACAGCCTCAGCGACAATGAAGACTTTCTTTCTGCTCCGTCATTATTCTGTCCATTCCCTCCTTCTATTCCTTCTTTCTATGTCTCTCAATCATTTACGAGAGCCACTAACTGTGGGGTGTAATTGCTATACCTCCTGTGATGATGAGAGGTGAGGGTGAGCAAGAAAGGAGGATGCAGAAGGGGAACAAAGAAAATGAGATGCGATGGGAGGAGAAGTGAGTCACATGAAGGAGCTGTGTCCTCCACACATGTTGCGTTCCTCTTTCCTTGTTCTGTCCCTCAGTTAGACGTTCTGCTCTTCCTGTCCCCATTGTCCCCTTTTAGTAAAAAACCTTTCTAGGCAAAGGGTGAATTCAAATCCAGTTTGTGTTTGAGCGAGCTTGTGCCCGTGCAAATGTGTGAATTTACCGGATCAGAGGATTATTGCTATCTAAGAATCCTTTCCACACGCAAAACCGTGCAGTGATCTGTTTGTGTGAGTAGTTATTAATGCAACACTGGGCATCGCTCACGGCCGAGCACGTGTATAAAAGATCAGACTGAGGCTTGACATTGGTGCCACCACGGCTTACAAAATGTTGCAGAGAATGCTGCAACATCCACAAAATGGTAGATTTGCTTCTGCGAAAGGTTCTCTGGGAGGTTGGAGATGGAATTCAGATGATGGGGATGAATGGTGATTTCTGCAAGGAGCATAATGTCAGACTGAAAAATTATGTTTTTTGGTTGATGTTGTTCCTTTAAAGAAGAAAAAAAATCTACGAAAATAATAAATCAAGAACCACACCATTGCCAATGGAAATCACTTTTTAAAACTGCATGTACGCACAATGGCAGTCAAGAACGGTTTGAGGTGCATTATTTATGAAGAAAGAACTGCCAGCTACGCCAGATGGAGTACATCATCTACAGGCTAAACAAATGAAAAGAAAACAGTTACTAATGTTGCGGTGGATTAGGCACCTTATGGTCACTAACTTTTATTTTGATACTGCATTGCTGGGCTCTTGATTATCGAGGTTTACCACAAGCATGATTATGAGTGACATCATCCTGATTTTTTTGGCTTTCAGACAGGGATGAAAACTGTTTTAATGTTTTTGTAACAGCACATTTAGCAGTGTTCGCAGCAGGGCGATGGGTGAATTACTGCTGTTACAGAGCTTAACATTTCCTACAGCCCCTGCCTGAAATTTATTTTGGCGAAAACATTACATTGTTTGGGCATTTTCAGCATTTTATGGAGCAAATTGGTATGAAATAGTTGCAGCAGGAATGGAACAAGAGGAAGCTGTCTTGGTGAATTTAGATAAACAGCTACAGGCTACAAATTCCCAGCTTCTCTGGGAAGCTAAAGTGCTTTTGTCTGCACCCCACTGGCTGAAAACTCTTTGTGTGCAGCAGGATTAGGTACAGTACAATTATCTGCTAAAACCAAACAGCAATATCCTTTAGAAAAATTACAAGATCACCATTGCATGCTAGAATGCATATTATTAAACTTTAGCTACAATGTGTTGCAAAGACAAGGCTTCTGAAAGCCAGAAGCTCCTGTAAGCTTGTAGCTAATGGCAGTCTGTGCAGAGATTAGGCTGGATGCTGTTTAGCAACAGTGGTCACTGTCGGTTCTTCCAAAGACAAGTAGGGTGGAATGTTTTGTTTTTGTTGTAATTACAGCAACACCACAGTATAGTGACCATTATGGATCATCTTTATCATCCATTGCATTATAACAAAGAGAATGGCAACCTTGCCACTGACACAGTGCAACCAGGACGTCTGACATAGGACCACAGTTGCCCCAACGAGTAAGAACTAACAAGCTTCCATTTCCAGCTTCCTTCTGACAGCATCTTCATTTTCACTTTGGCAGAACAAGCCGTTATGAATATAGCTCAGGAAGTAGAGTGAGTACATAATCAAATCTCGCGATCCATACTCTGCAGAAAGGATTCGGGATCAAGATCAAGAACAAGATTTAGATATTTTTAGATCTATTATACATATGGGAATATAAAGTTTATTTCAATGAAGAATTCATTTGTCAATTAATCATTTCACAGTGAATCGGTGAAATTATTAGGATCGGCCACAATGGGACACGGCATGTCCGCCACAATCAAAGAACTGTTTAATGTTGATTCTGACAGAGGGCAACACTTGACAACCATGGACCTTAAATGCAGCACTGATTGCAGGAGCGGCAGTGTTTCAGGAAGGAGACAGAAAGAAGCTAGTTTGTTGGGAAAACACAGAGTTTCCCTTATTTCTGGGGTAACATACTCAGAGCTTTGACTACACCTGCTTTCTGGAATACCCCCATGTGTGTGGCTCTCTCCATGACAAGCCAATAGATTCTAAAAAAAATATTAAGAAACAGTAATGTTATCATAGAAAAAAAAGAAACTTTGTGATGCTTTAAAAGTAAATGACCGCTCATGTGTGAAGGGATGTCCCCTTTCCAAATGATGGACATTTTCCAAGTTGGATATATGAAATAAACAGCAAACCTCAAACAAATGAACCAGTCTAGCTTGAATATTGGTCAACATATAACTGCATCTCTGTGTTTTGTACACAACTCTGTAAAAATTCCTGATGTTAACTCCATCTAAAAATAGAGCCTAGAAACTACTCTCGGGAGAAACCTGTGGCAACATTTTCATTGCTGCTCTGTTTTCTGACAAACAAGCCGTGTTTACACCAATGGGTAAACAGGAAGTGCCATTCATCACTGTCAATTTCACACAAGTTGATGAAGGTAATTAAGGGACAGAAATTCTACTGATGCAAGTGCTGAAGGGTCATGGAAAACATTTTTTCATGCTGAATTCACAAGAGACCATTTTTATTAGCGTCTAATGAAGCTATTTTCAAAATCAGCTCTGTGAGTTGGGCCCCAAACAATGCAGGCGTGATGAACTGAACGGCTTGGCTGCACACGATGGGGTTTTTGGTTTGTTTGTTTTGTTTTTTCCACTTGTCCGCAGATAAACGAGATTGGAAGGAGGCTTGAAACGGATGGAGGCTAAAGAACCTGCATCGAAGCTACTTCACAGAATGGAAAAGTGGGGGAGAAAGAATGAGAAGTCAGAGAAACAGAAAAGACAGGGCATGAGCAATGGGACAAAACCACTTCTGCTCAGGGGGAATGCACAGGGCAGAAAAACAGACTGAAACAGGAATCGAGAGGAACAGCAAATGGAATAAAACAACAACGGAAACAGAAACCTGTGGAGGACAGGGTGTGTGAGACTGTGTGCCAAACTCCACAGAAACATTGCAGCAGTGAAATAAAGGTGTTGTTTTTATGCTCTGCGCTACTGTTGCAGTGCCATCGTTGAATCACACCGAGGATCACACTTATGTCACTGCGAGCACACAAAGCACTACCACACATGATAAGAGGTTGACTTATGACAGATGCATACATTACAGTACACTTCGTCCAATAAATTAGTAAGGTGACACTTGAGTAAAACTATTTTATTTAATTATTATTCTTAAGAAAATGATGTAAAGTTATTGCAAGTAAATATATTTCTATGTTCAGCGATGCCATTCTGCAGATCTTGGTTGTAACCAGTGGCTATTTGAATTACTGTTGCCCATCAATGGTCTTCAATTGGTCATTCTGATCGGCCCATTTTGACCTCTGCCCCGTTTGAGGGCATTGTCTGTAAACCCTAGATGGTTGTGCATCAACATCTTAGTAGATCACCGGCAGTTCATGAAACACTCCGTCAAGACCGTAGACCGTCATGCACCAACAACCATGTTCACAAGGTTCAAAGCCACTTAAATGTGATGCTCAGTTTGAACCCAGTTGTCTTCACCATATTTATGCATCGAGTTGTTTCCATGTGATTGGGTTGTTGGATGTTTGTGTTAACAAGCAATTAAACATTGTACCTAATAAAGTGGCTTGTGGGTCCAAGTAAAACCAACTGATCAACAATCTCAATGCAGTTGTTTCTAAGGTCTTTTGCTGAAGAAGCAATTCTGCTCTATTCTGCCACCAGATGTTCTTACAAAGTAAAACTAAACGAAACCGAGTGTCTTATAATTCATTTGGTTTTAATTGGATGTTAATGAATACAAGAAATATAAGCCCGGACTCTGGAGGTATTGAGTTAAAGAGCTGCTCAGCAATTCCAACTGTGAGTTCTGTCCACTTCAAATAATAGTGCCAATGGTGGAGGCTGGAGGGAAGAATACCATTTTCAAGGTAACGTGACCGGGGAGAAAAGGTGGAGAACAGGGGAAGGACCTTGTGGGTTGTCCCTCATCAACTTCTTCTATGACATAACAAAGACAAAATGTGATAGTACTTCTTGATGGCGACTGACTGCCCTCCTAATCTGGAGTTAACCTACTCTGAGTTATATTGGAACAGCAGCGACAGCGTGTGTGGGTTCTGCTGCTGGAAAACCCCATTAAGTGTGTGTGTATGTGTTAGTGTGCACGCATGCACGCGCATGAGTACATGTTCTGTGTGTGCGTGCACATGTGTGTGTGTGTGTGTGTGTGTGTGTGTGTGTGTGTGTAAATTTTCACCGATGCTGCTTTTGGCAAGATCTGACCAGCCCCACTATTACATGATATTAAATCTGCATGACTGGCAAGGGACATGACACTAGCATTCTGGTGTGCGCACGCATGTGTGTGAGTGTGTGTTTGTGAGAGAGAGTGAGAGTGAGAGTGAGAGAGAGAGAGTGAAGAGAGAGAGAGAGAGAGAGAGAGAGAGAGAGAGAGAGAGAGAGAGAGAGAGAGAGAGAGAGAGAGAGAGAGAGAGATTCTGTCCATGTTTGGCGCCACCAATCAGGTCTTACTGCTGCTGTCCAGCTGGCACAATGATGTGTTCCTGGCACATATGCTCCAACACACACACACACACACACACACACACACACACACACACACACACACACACACACACACACACACACACGCAGACTAGACACGCTCCTCGCAGAACAATCAGTGTCCTGAAGAGACGGCAGCCAAGCACATCAACACCGAGGGGTCACCACTAAGTCTGAGACCTGCAGTTTTCTGTGATGTCGGGGTATTAGGATAAGGCCTTGAAATCTCCAACAAACCTTGCCAGCACTGGTTTAGAAGTGTGATATATTTCACAAAGGGCTTTGACAAGAGATGCCGTCTATTTAGCTGGTCATGTGAAGCACGAAAATATTGTTGTGCTGAACTGTCCGTTGTTAGATATTAATGACAGACTAGTGTTGACCCTCTGTGTTGCATACAAGTTGATCTTAATTGTAAATTAAAAGCATTAACAAATGCTTACTTTTCTATTAGATTTTTTTTGGACTGCATACATGTATCAAAGAAGGAAATGAAAAAGTCCAACTTGTTATACAGCAAAAAAACCAACAACAACAAAACAAACCAACTTTTGCCCTCATACCATCATTCAACATGGAAAATATTGGGCCTTTCTTCTCATTAGACTCTGTCTGATCTGTGAAACTGATGAACTAACTGTGCAGAAACCTTCAACCGACACTGTCACCCTCGTCTGATCTTGGAAGATTCTTTCTTTCTTTTTTTTTTTCTTTTTTTCCAGAGGTTCAAACCGAGAAAACAAAAGGAAATAATTAGGCACCACAAGAAGTTTTAGTGAAGCTCTCACTCAGTGAACTGGATCTGACATTTCAGAAGGCCATAATTTGACACTTTTTATGTGTGTATCAGCAAGCATCCACACGCACACGCGCAGACACACGCACACACGCACCCCTGAGAGTAAAAGTGTCAATGCAGCTCATCAGTGCCCCCCCACCCCTTCACTTTCAATTTCTTTCTTTTGACTCTCTTATCAGAAGTTCTTTCTTCTGTCCGTCACCATTTACACCACTCAGGCACGGCCGGCTGTGTGTGGATGCAGGTGGCTCACACAGCTGGACTGCTGGGAGAGCTGTAGCTTGACAATTCAAGCCAAAAGTGGGAAGAATGAAGAGGATAACAGTAAGACAGCCGTTAATAAGCACAAACACAGCATGCACAAGCCCTCTAGGCTGACTGGCTTGCACGTTTAGCATAATTTGTATTTGGTGCGGTTACATTGGAAGACATGTTTTTTTTTAATAGATCTGTAGGAGTCTTGTGTTTAGTCTCTCAATTTAAGAAGCAATACAGAAAAAAACAGTGAAAAAAAGTGCTTCACTGCAATCTAAATGGTGATGAAAAGTATGTCAACGTATGTCTCGCCACTGCTGCATCTGAGACTGTGAAGTCAAGACTTCAAAAGGCCTGCAATTGTTTTGTTTTTCTTTGGTCCCACCCACCTCAAATCAAGCCCTGATTGGTCAATGCAACCCTCACTCTGAAACTAAGATACACGGCTCGGCCTTCTCCCGTACTCATGAAGTTCAAACCAATGAATGAGCCATCTAACTGGGTTACAAGTCTGATTGGATAGCATGTTATCACGGCAGTAAACATTTCATTACTGATGTGAGCTTGAAAGGAGGCTCATGTAGATGAGAGGAAATGTATCAAATATATTATATTAAATGAAATGAAATTTAATTCTTTAAATAATAACTATGTTCTATTTAATGCTCCCATTTTTTTTGGTTCAAAAAGTTCCTTGGCCTCCTCTGAAGCTGTAGAAGGCCTGAGGGCTCACCGCTGTGTTAGAGTCCCGTAATCCATCCTGTAATGCAGCTTTTGCTGAAATGTCAAATATGAAGACCAAATCCACCTTGGCAAGCTCTAATTTGTTTCCATCTTCTGTTTTTTGTTTATTTTCAAAGGCATATTGTCTGTTAGGCACTGATACTACTAGCTGGAAATCTAGCTTTTGATCAGAGCTTGGACATCACTTGAAATGAAATGATTTAAGTTATGATAAAAGTGAGTCGACATGAACACAATGTGTAGCACTGCCTAGAGACTTTGAATATATTTCTCAGAAAACCACCTGCTACCACTTTTACATACAAAATGTCACTGAAGTGAGACAGAAGTTGAGATTGAATGAGAACACACAAAGAAACAAGAACAACAAAAATGACAGACGATAACAAATACTGAAGTCTCTTGTCTCTCCATTTATAAACCTGACCTTGGAGATAAAACATGGTCCAACAGGAGGAGGATAAAGTTACTTTACCGAGCTGTAACTTCACTTTGGCAACTTGCATTAAAATAATATTCCAAGCTGCAGTCCTCAGCAAGTCACCGTTGGGAAATGTTTGCACTGACCTGACAGCACTTTCAGTTGTGCTTTATTTTTTTCAATATTTGCTGAGGATACAAGATTACATCTGTGAATAGAAAAACAAATTCAACTGTGTTATCTATTTATTGCATTATATCTTGTTGTGCAGCACTGTGGAAAGCCTGTGTTTGCAAAACATGTGCGATATAAATTGGATTGAGGCAACCTACTTCAAAACATCGAAAACATCCCTTTCCTGTATATCAGTATTGTCGGGATATACATATGCATATGTGTATGTATATATATATATATATATATATATATATATATATATATATATATATATATACATATATATATATACATATATTTATTTATAAATGCAAACCAATACATCCAACAGAGGTGATCAGTATAAGATAGTATAAGACAAATCTCCAATCCAAATATTCCAGATTCATTTTTAGTCTGACAGAGAATGTAAAGACACACCATCCATTTTTATATATCAATTTTGTATGTGAGTCCACAGGTGGCGATGATGCCTCTCTGCTGGGATGAGAGAAGACAGGAAGCTGCGGTTCACATCGTCGGTGACAAAATCACATCTCGGCTAATTCAATTAGAGATGTGCAGGAAGATGCGCAGGAAGGTTTCACCATGGGGTGAATGGCCATAAATCACAGCCTTCACAACAAAAAACCTCTTTATTCTCCCTGTAAATTCATGCTGTGAGTCAACGGGACGAAAAGGATGCAATTATTAAAACAGTAAACAGTAATCCAAGAGGAGTGACAAAAGAATGTGACTGCAACACAGCAACACAAGCAGGAATAGATACGTAGAGACTTCAGGTGGGCTTTTATCTTTCAGCAAAGAGCTGGCCATTGTATTTCTCCATACCACATGGAAAATTTCTGGCTTATTATTATTTTTTTTGTAAGGAGCAGAACGCTTGGAAAGTGATTGGGCGGAACTTTTATCGAAAACACTCATGCAGACCAATGAGGCTTCTATTCACCACCTGCCAAAGTGAAGCCAAAGCATCACAACTTCAGCCATTCCACCTCTTCACATGTAAAGGAAGAGGCTAAAACAATCAACCTCCACTAAAGCAGTGCATGTTTGTGGAGTTCCTTCATCAGGGCTCCATCCATCTCTCTCCACTGGGACAAGAAGAGCACACACACACACACACACACACACACAGATCACAGTACAGTTTTGCATTTCTGCCGGCCTGAGACCCCCGGCAATCACACTTTATCTGACTCCAAAGAATCTGAGATGGATCTGATTTCAATGCAGTGCTCTGCGAGACTCGACACGACGACGGCAGGGAGAGCAGAGGGGAGTGGGGTATGGAGGAGAAAGAGAGAGCCGAGGCGTTATGGGTGGGAATAATGAACAGAGTGAGAGAAAAAGAGAGAGAAAGAGATACGTATCGAGGGAGCGAGGCGGGTGGAGAATCAATGAGAGGCACAGATACAGTGGAGGACAGGAGGCTGCTTTTGTTTTTCGCTTCGTCAACAGCTGTCCTCCTCTTGGAGTACAACGCGCTCTTTCATCTCCAGCCATGCACACACAAGCGGAGGACGGGGAGAAGAGAGGACAGAGGAGGAGAGGGAACGGCACTCCCAGTGACCAGCGTCTCTCAGTGATCTGATCTGCCTGTCTTTGGTCTCCTCTCCTCCCCTGCCTTCACTCCCCTGGGAGAACCTGAGAAGCACCGCAGCTGTGCCTCTCGTGCGATCAACCCAACGAACACGGCTGACAAACACGGCCGACGTGAGAGTTTGTTCCCATTTCGCCCTCCAGGCGCAAATTCTCATCTGGTGGCCAGAAAACAACACCTGGCACTGATGAAAGTACGTGTGATTAAGATTGTGCTGAGGAGCAGGTTTAGCACTGATTAGTCTTATTAGCCAGATTAGCCTGATTAGCATTTTGCAGATAGACTGTTGACCAGGGGTGTCCAATATTCATTATCACACAGAGTCACATCAGTATTGTGGTTGCCCTCAATTATTATTATTTTTTTAAAATTCAGTTACTAATATTCTGCATGCATTTGCAACGACACAAAACTATATGTAATGACATAAATCTTTCTTGTTATATGTTGTTTTGATAAACACACATTACTTCAAATTGAAACACAAGGCAACTGTTCAAATCTTTTAGTCATTTTTTCTTGCAGCATTTCTAATCTTGGATATTTTGGGATTTCCTGAAGGTATTTTTCAGCCACACTGGTATTGAAAAAATAAAAATGATGCTTGTGTGTGTGTGTGTGACAGAATCAACAATTGAACAATATACACTTTCAAGCAGCACAATATCATTTTTAGACAATCTCACACCTTTTGATGTCTGTTGGGACAAATTTAAGCTAAACATTAACTCCTGGTGTTGATGCTGGCAGTGAGAGTTCTTGCATAATAGAGAAGGTTTTTATTTTTACTGAGTGTGTTTGTATGTCTGAAAACGAGAGCAGGAAAGGAAACTTGGAACTTGCAGTCTACATGTAGCCACCTGAGAATCATTTTTATTTCACAAAACAAAAAAAAGATATTGGTCGGAGCAATATTTGGAACTTGTTTAATCGCAGAATTTCATTGCTGGAGAGAGCACAATGAACTGCAGGGCCGTAATTTACTCTTCTGCGCTACATCTCTAACAAATAGTCCAGCAAGAAAACATCTTGCCTCTCTCGGGTTGTGATTATGGTATTGGAAAATGGGCAAAACCAGAAGCAAGACAATCACTGTGAATAAATTTAGGTGTGAGAGCAGAATCTGAAATATTTATCATTGTTGTGTTGCGGCTATAACAAGCGAGCAGAAGGAGAAGGAGGAGAATTAGGAGAAGTAGGAGGAGGAGGCATAAAGTGAGAACCAGCTCAATCTTCTCACCAGCAGCAGAGTCTGCAGATCTTCGGAACGAAAAAAATAAAATAAACTAAAAACTTTCAGCCAGTATTTGTTTGTCTGGGGATTTAGTCTGCTCATTCCTGCCTTTTCTCCGTCATGATTTCTGAATGAATTATTGATAGTGTGTCTTGTGCTCTTTTTTTTTTTTCCAAAGTACTTTTCGCAGCGAGAGCAACTGGAGAGTTTAAGTTTAACACCTCATTCCCAAGGCTTTCGTGCAAGAACAATCCAAAAATGCAAGTAAATAAAATTAAATAAAAATGTATGCATGCTTGTATAAAAATGCTAGGATTGTCAGTTGAGAATTGGAAGGAAAAAAATGTATGTGAACACTTGCAATATTGAAAAAAAAAAAGCAAATTACAATGTGATGTATCACCAGAATTTTGCAGATCAGAGTTTTGTGGGGCTGATGTTCAAACTCCAACCCACCACCTACTGCTGCAGGAAAACATCATGCTGTGTGTATTACACATTTGGGAACATTGCAGCATATTAACACATCTAGTGCGTATCGCATGATTCAAATTCTTGGTGCAGCGACTCTCTGCATTTTAATTGGAATGAGTATCGACTACACAGCTCGACAATTAAAAAATTCATCCGAGGCCATTGCAGGGCACAGTCCAGCCAATTTCTGCAGCTCTGCGGGCCCATTGTGCGAGCATTTCCTCCCCTCAGAAACAATCAGCGGTGCAACCTCTGCATAAAGAGGAGAAATGTAATCACTGATGTGGAGAGCAAAATATATGTATGTATATAATAAATCAAAGGACAAACGCGGAGCAGGCGATTTGAGGGGAAAACAGACGGAGTGCTGCTGACAGTCGTCGTCACTCTTTGTCAGCTGTGCGAGGCAAACAGGCAGCGCAAGCCGCTCACCACAGCGCTGGAACCATTAGCATAGGCCGCCACACAGCACGAGGGGATAAGCTGAGTGGCTGCTGACTGTGCCACACGGGTGGACGCATGAATGAGTGATGGGGCATGACTTTTTAAGAGTTAGTAGGAACAGTGGATTTAAAAAAAAAGAAGTGAAAGAAAACTATGTGCCTTGCAAACTAGGCTGTGAACAATTGAAGACAATTGAAGACTGGAGACTTTAACTGGTAAGGGGAGGTGCTGTTCGCCGTACAACAAGCCACGTTGACTGTCACTTCAATCCCATTTCTTCCCCATTGCTCTAGTTGCTGTTTGAACACACATAATGATCTGATTCAGTTGCCGCCAGGCAGATTTTTTTTTAGACATTGTGGACTAATATTTAAACACTGTTATTTGCTTATTTTTTGTGGGGGGTGGGGGGAGCTGTGTGATGATAAACCCTGTCATTCTACTTGTATGTTAAATAACAAGATCATTTAGTTCAATGAAATCAGATTAATTATTAATATGTCATGCATGTGCTGTTGGATCAGGACTTTTTTTTTCAGGAACAAAATGTTTCCTGTCCTCCGCATCTGCCAAAACATCTCTTGCAAAAAAAAGAGAGAGATGAAAATAAGGGCCAAGAAAGCTGCCATACACAACAAAGAAGAGCAGAATAATGTTGTACTGAGGACCCAAAGCTGTTTTTGTGCTCCATTTGAGTTCTTCTTAAGTAACAACCCACATTTTTCGACCCTTAACATTCACCCCTCTGGCTTTTCTTCTTCATTTCCAGGTTTTCCTCAGTTTCTTTCCTTATTTAATGTCTTTGTTCTCTCAGTCATTGGTTCCTCACGAGCGAGGAGCTTCAAGGCTGTTCTGGAGGCTAAAAGCAAATCTTAATGAATCATTAGTAAAGCGGCTCTGAGCCGTTTGAAAATAATAGAATGCTTTCCTGTTTCCTTTCCTCCCTCTCTCTCTTTTGATGAAAAATCCCAATCAAAAGAGTTGTCATGTTTATGAAATAGTAGCCGCTCAACCTTCATGGTGGCCTGTGTTATATTGACTGACTATTATTAATACATTTGGCGTACACATTTCTGCTCTCAACCTTTCTGGGCCTTGTACTGTTTCTCCCATACATAACATCATGTTTTCCTGATCACGTGAATTTATGTTTATGTTTGTGCAAATGGTTGTCTGTGGACTGAAATTGCTGGAACTAAATTGATCATCAGGGATAAATAATGTTTGCAGTATTTGTGTCCGTATCACATTTTGTCTGGCCATAAAAAGCTACTTAGCACACAAGTCATACAATGGCAGAGGCATCTATAAGACCACTGAAGACATTGTCCAAGTAGTAAGGAAGAGAAGAAGAGAAGGCAGACTAGCAGGGGGGCAAACAGGTTTTTGCAAGAGGGTGCTCAATTTGATCAATCAATCAATTAATCAACCAACCAATCAATCAATCAATCAATCTAATCATACAATCAATTTGTAACTGGTCTGCAATTTCAATTGGAGGCCAGTCGGAGAAGCTGTACCAGTGGAGGGTGATACTATTCTCTATGTTACAAGTCAATACATCACAAACAGAGATGATCTTAGGATCCACCCAAAGAGCTATCTGATCTATTTTTTTTTAATTATACCACAGTAAATAAAACATTAAAGCCAGAATCAGTGAGTGCAACCAAATTTCTATGCACCACATGGAAAGAGAAGAATTCATAACTGACATCAGCCATGAATGAAGTCTCTCTCGGAATTAGGATTATGAAGAAGCACTAAACACCAGAACACAATAGAGCCGAGCAGTCAACATGCAGCTCTGAGCGAGGAGTCGTGGCACAGGAACAACACACAGATGGCCGGGTCCCAGTCCAAATGCTATGAGGCTCATCCA
Source organism: Nelusetta ayraudi (assembly GCF_046127955.1). Classification (NCBI taxonomy): domain Eukaryota; kingdom Metazoa; phylum Chordata; class Actinopteri; order Tetraodontiformes; family Monacanthidae; genus Nelusetta; species Nelusetta ayraudi. The sequence goes on along the minus strand of NW_027466061.1, from coordinate 19,061,722 downwards.
GAATCTGTGGCTAATTGGGGCAGAGGAAACTAGGATCACATCCAAACCAAAAAGTGGGTTTTGGCTGTGGTGCTTGACAAGGCCAGAACCGAGCGGTCTAAATGTCATATATTCTGTTCAATTAGACCTCAATAGCTGCTCCCATTAATCTCATCTACTAGTTCGATAATGGTGACATAATCCACTGCTCCAGCTGCCAAGGTGGGGGAAAAATGCAACCAAAGTGAGTGACTATGATTGCACAGTAGCGATGGCATTTTTTTAAAAAACAAATATCATTAAAAAAGGGGGAAAAAAAGACGGTTTGGGCAACATTGTTTCCACCAACCTTGCGCTAAAGTGACAGTAAAACATTTTACTGGTCCTCTTCAAAGTGATACAGAGATTTCATCCAATCGCAAAGCCAACAGATTTAAGCATGCCGGGTTACTTTCATATTCATTTCAGATTTAGTCATCATAGAGCGATGTGGAATAACTAAGCTCTGAATCAGGATTTTCTACTGTATGTGCATTTAAAGCCTCAGCCGCATAAAGTCCCTGGTAATCTTCCTCGTTTGGGAGACAGAAATATCACCATATGTGTGAATACTGCTGCAGGCGTTGGGCTGATATGAAAACACTGTTTCACACCTTGGTCCTCCTCTGACTGGACAGTACCCTCCGACCGATCGGTCAAGGTTCCAAGGAAGTTTTGTCCCCCGTGGCATGGACCCAATACATGTGAAAATGTATACACGCTTTGCATTTGCTGCATGCTCACCAGGGGGTCTGTGCCAGCGTGTGAAAGCAAACGAGTGGAGCGAAAGATAAAGGTGTTACACAGTTCAAAGCAGTGACCTAAATACAGGTACCGTGGCAATTCACCACGGGCTGGATCATTGGCTGGAGAGCAGCTAACTGAAATACACCATGTCTGGATCCATTCCCTCTGGACTCAATGCTTTACATTCCAACACGTTATTTTGCAGAGGCAGCTTGCTCTTAAAACCTTTTTCTATTTGTGTTCATTACAGTCAAGAAGAGAAAAGGGTTTAATGTAAAAGCCTCAAAATGAAGCACAAGTAAGCAGCATATTAAACAGGTGGTAATCCAACTGCCAACGTGTGCCAAAAGCTTTCTTTTCTTTTGTCAACAGAAACAGTTTCAAAAACTATGAGGTGTGTAGGATGAGGTGACAAATGGACTCCCAAGCTTCTGCTGCCTGCCCACACTGCACAGCAATACAGATCTGGACATATGTAAAAGAAGGAGTGAGCGATGGGAATATGGTGCCTTTTAGAGTGAAGCCAAGCATTGGAAATAGGCATTAAGAATATAATGAACAGTCGGGTTATCTTTGCATAGCTAAGCCTTTTATTCTGACTTTATGGGACACATTAACATAAAGTACTGCCCTACCGGGCCTCATTAAGACTAAAGTAGCAGAGTCTCAGTGTCTGCTGCAGAGAGTAAGACGCTGGCTAAGACTGACCTGAGTTCACTTCCTGTTTCTGGCAAATACTCACATCACTGAAGTTTCAAGGATTATTTTTTTCTAAACAACTGACTTGTCATATTTACAAGAACATCTCTGCTACTGACATGGCGCCTCCAGCTGGCCTTATTAAGTATTTTTTTTTCTTCTCTTCTTCTTCTTTGGTCTGTTTGGCATCTTGCCATATGGTTAAAGTGCTATTTCAAATATATGGAGACTAGTGAGCTGCTTCGGTTCTTGTAGCCTGGCAAGCATTGTTGACGCTGGTTGTTTTAAGCCTTACAGGTAAGGTTGTCCCAGTTATATAGTATGCAGACCACTGAGGCCAGCCAGGCAGTGTGAGTGGCAGTGGTGCAGGGTGACTTTATTCTGCGAAGAAGGCTTAAAATGATTCAGATGGGAGTTTTTCAAGACGTACCCCCCACATTCCCCTCCCCAGATTCAAAGGGCCTGATTTAAGAAAGGTTTGCACACAGGAAAAACAGGCACAAACGTAAATACACGCAACGATTAATGATGAAGCTGATGTACGACAGGGCCGTAATGAGGGTTGCAACTGTCACTCGGGCAAAATAATGCACGTTCATTTGGCACGTTTAGTTAAATGGATATGTAGAAACTAAAATATTGAGCAGAGAGGATGCAAATAAATGATTCAGTGGCCACACTGATTTACCAAAACTGAAACTGATTGTGGCCGTTTATTTAGCACCTCTGAAAGGCAGGTATTAACTTTAGAGCAAAACGCTGGCTACACATGGAAGACGAACAACAAAATGTCACACGAGCAGTCAGATTCAAAGCCACTTGTCATGAGCCCTTGCCATGAACACATTTTTGTCTGATTTTTCCCCTTGCTCAGTGGTTTAAATCCCTCATGCCAGTGATGCCTACTGTGAGTCCAGACACAGCTAGCGCTGACGAGCTGTGACTTGACAGCTCAAGTGTCCCGATACAAGGCTACAGGGTGTTGATGCCCATCGAAGGCAACAGTTCTTACTTCCTGTGACACTGTACAGTCGTAGTTACAGTTGTGTGACTGCAATCATGTTTCACTTGCAGCCACTCCGCTGTACCACATTCTCTCTGGTAGAAAGCGGGAGCGGCCCCAACTTCCTCAAGTCAGGCAGTCTCGCCCACTTTTGCTCACGTAGGCAATTGAAAATACAATCTTAATCAACTCCAAAGTCTTTGTAACACAGCAGCCTTAGTGTTTATGATGGTGCACTGCAAAGCCATGTGTTTTTAAAAGAATTTGATTGGCTAAAATGTTAACATAAGATTTGCTTATTGTTCTGAAACAGTTACCATTCTTCTTGTGCTGTGAACTAGACAAGCGCATGCGCACACTGTTCTTAAAAATCAGGATTTAGCAACAGAAAAAAGACACTCCCACAACAACAAACAAAAAAAACATTTTTGTTGGACAAACATAAAAACTTGATATAAGCCCACATACATTACCTTAATATATTTTATACATTTATAAGTCTTGACAGAGATTTCAAAATTTGTTTCACGAACAGGAACAGAGTGGAGAAAAAACAAAGCTAATGTTACTGACAGACACTGCAGGCCAGTGGCAGCTGAGGCTGTATATAATCCAATTGTTGTACAGAACGCACTCATTGGCTTCGTGAAAGACAGCGACCACATTCTAACATTGACAGCCAATTGAGTTACCTGTAATTATTGTGTCCATCTGCTATACAGTGCAACAGCCTGCTCTTCTACACTGTTGGGCAAATGCCTTTGTCTCTGCAGGAATAAAAAAAACAACAACTAAAGAGAAAAGGAACACAAGTGAAAGGAGCCAAATAAGGCCGTGGTGAAAAATATATATTTATTTTGTGCGTCCTTCAGATTAAATTACATCCTGCGTGGTGAACTGTGGATGAAATTAACAAGCCGTGACACAACAAGGTGCAGCACATCATCTTTGTGTTTGTGTAGCCTCTGTGGATCCTCTTAAATTCCCTCTCCACTTTGATTTGGGTGAAGGTAATAAGAGTAGAACTGATTACACCAAGAAAAAGGAGCCACAAACACTCCTGAAGTTTGGTTCTAAGCTTTAACAGACCAGACAGAAATCAAGCAAACAAAAAAAAGAAAAAAAAGAGAAGAACTTTGTCATTTACACAGATTTTTAACATATAAGATAGCTTTTGCTTTCTCAGATAGTGGCGTAAATTTTAGGTGCTATGAAGACTAATCTGTCTACGTACAATAAATCAAATCAAATCAAAATGAAGCTTTTCATTACGGACAAGGAAGGTGAAGAAAACAAGACAAAACTAAAAACAGAAAAACACAGAAAAAAATCATCCAAATCAATTGAAAAAGCCTTTCCCTCACAATTTTAACTTCCTCACTGCGCACGCACGCACGCACGCACGCACACACACGCACACACACACACACACCAAGTCTCACCCAGGATCACTGAAAGAGACAACCTTAACAAGGAGCCTGGAGGGTATCAGCAGATCCTTTAAATGTGCTTAGTTTTACAAATCCCAGGCGCTTCTGGCATTTCCACATAAATAAACTCTTTATAGATGCTCTGCACTGTCTGCAGATGTATAATGCTGGGAACCATCCCTGCGATAATCTAGACATGACGGAAGATAAGCCAGGACGTATGATTTATGACAGGAGGTGAAGTCCTCTTTGTGCAGCCTAAGACCACTATAGGTAGAAATAAAATGACTTCCATGGTAACTTAAGCGCTTTAGCTAAAGTTCATGTCAAGGTTCAGACAGCAGCTGCTCACATAGAAACTCAAGGTCTGAGTCAACACTATGGGCTGAAATATGTGCCACCAGAAACTGAATTTGAATCATTTATATTTGAATTTGAATAGCTAAATGCGAATAATTGAATTAAAAATTTGAATTTGAATCACACAATTTGAAATTGTATTGTTAAATTTGAATCATTGCATTGAAAAACTGTATTTGAATATATATAATGCCCATATGCACCTGTCCGTCACATATCTGTCACCTACCAATATCGCCACATACATGAAAAACATTCATTACAATTGCTTCCAACTCTGTTCGTTAACACCGTTCCGACCAGACAGACAAAGAAACGTTCAAATAACAAAACAAAAACATGGAATGTGATCACTTGGACCACAGATGCGAGTAAACAAAGGTAGCCAGTTAACATCGCAGCAAGTTGAACCGGAACGCCGGTCCATCAACGTAAGTGTACAAAAGTAAGTGCTGATTGGCCGAAGAGGAGTCCTGTGTATCTGAGCTCGATTGCTCTTCCCCTTCATCCTCAAGCACCCGGATGTCTGGCACAGCGAATTTGAATTTTGAGAACTGAACTTGAATTGTGAGAACTGAATGTGAAGATGTCTAGACAGTTGGATTTTCAGTGACAATCAATTTTTTTTTATTGAATTTCAATTTCAAATTGTACTATTCAAATTCAGTTTTTCAATGCAATGATTCAAATTTAACAATACAATTTCAAATTATGTGATTCAAATTCAAATTTTTAATTCAATTATTCGCATTTAGCTATTCAAATTCAAATATAAATGATTCCAATTCAGTTTCTGGTGGCACATATTTCAGCCCATACAACACACTATCCGGTCAACGGTCATTTAAAGTTTAGTCAGTGATACTTATTTATCGATTCACTTTGGTTTTCAACGTCTCTGTCTAAGACCATTAGACGGTTAGAAGTGCTTTGCGATGTTCATGGATACATGAGTGAATAAACAAATTAATGAGCAAGCCTGAGCTTCGGAAATTGAAAACTCTGCCTTTGGGGAGATGAGCAGTTATCACAATTTCCCAGCAAAATGAATCATCAAGGAAAACGGAGTAGGGGATTAAGTGACAGTTAAATTCGGAGTTAGTTGCAGCTCTAATGGGAATTGGTTTCCCGGGTTAGCACTGAAACACTGATGAGGGAATTAGTGTTTTTCGTCTTTTCCATCTATGTCCTCCCTTCTTGCTGCTCTCAGAATGAAAGCCCCCCCCCCCGACCCCCCCTGCCAGAGTTGCAACTCTTTCCCCGAACTCATATTTGTCTGTTGCCCATATCCAGCCTTATTTATGAGGTCAAATCTCAAGTTGGATTTCTGCTACCATCCAAGGCTTTGGGAAGCTATTTTTGTTTTGCACGCTTTAAGCTTCATCTCTCCTAATCAACTCAAATGCCAGGCCGACCGGACGTGCCACCAGCCTGTTTCAAGCACTCAAAAATGATAACAGCAGCAACAACAACAACAACAACAAGCCCCAAGTGCTGAGTGTGTTATGGGGCTAATTTCAGATTAAACAATGCTGCTGCACATGTCAGAGGCGACTGTCAGGCAGCAGTGGCTGAACCAGAAGGACTGGCCATGGACTTATGCAACAACAACAGAAAAACAAGACATGGGGTGCAGCAGGAGGGAAACTCCATTCTGCCAGGCAGAAGGCATAAGAGGTTTAGGAGACAGTTGGTAGGCAATCTCAATAGCTAGCCATTTTTGACAGCTGACAGGGGGATTGGAAGTTGGCCTCAAAGCAATGACAGATTTTTTTTTTTTTTTTTTTTTTTTTTTTGCATATCTGGGGGTTATTTCTGTGTGCAGGCTGGTGGCACTTTTTAATCACAAAAATCCCCCAAAAATCATTTCCACAGAATCAATGGGTTCACCTCTGAGGTGTGCAGTTAGTTATCAGAGCGCTAATTCACTCTGACTCAGCGATGTCAATGTAATCACGGTCATCCAGCGCAGCTCATTTTTCACGCTCAATTGTGAAGAGGAAGGACATTTTCATTTCCCCACCGTGGTGCGGAGATCACATGTGATCAGGGAGGATGAGATGATGAGTGCCGTTTGCTGTTGCGACGCTGCTGTTGCGACGCTGCTGTATTAGTGTCTGACAGCTGGTAGTTATTCAGTAATAGCTTTAAGGGCAGACACAGGAAGATAGTGTCAAGTGTGTCTCATGGCAACATCTTGCTTCTTCTCTTTCCCTTGCTTATTAAAAGTTAATATGAAATAATACATTTAAAAAGGCTGAGAGTAGGGACATTCACCAAGGCCACGTGGAAGTTTTACTGGCATCTTCTGGCTCAAGATGATACAGAAAATACATCTGCATGTCTTTCAATTGGACAAGGTGGTGCATTGATTAGCGTGGTTAAATTGCAGTTTGATTCCAGGCCCATTGAGCATTCTGGGCCTTTCTGTGTGGAGCATGTTCTCCCTGTGTCTGCGTGGGTTCTCTCCGGCTTCCTCCCACACTCCAAAAACATGCATGTGAGGTGAATTGAAAACTCTAAATTGGCCATAGGTGTGCATGTGAATGCGAATGGTTGTTTGTCTCTATGTGGCCCTGCAATGAACTGGCGACTAGTCCAGGGTGTCACCCTGCCTTCGCCCCATGAGGTGGGAGGGAGGCTACAGCAGACCCACGTGACCCTGAGCTCAGGAAGAAACGGGTGTGGAAAACGGAAGAATGAATGGATTTTTTTTGTCATCTAATGTTGGGAGACAAGGGTCTGTCTGAGTTTTTATCTGATAACAAGGCTCGTCTGAGGACGATGTGAGATCAAGTAGGAAGTTAGATAAACAGGGAATAGCATCAAAGTCTCCTTTTTTCAGATGGAAATAAGCAATAATGTTAGCAATAAATGCAATTTTTTTTTTTTTTATAGCAGGGCCAATCAGTCTGATCGCAATTTATGGATGGATGGACAGATGGATGGATGATGGATGGCCTAAGTTAACTTTTATTATGTTTATGATGATGTGCATGAGGCTAAACATGATAAAAAATACATATGGACATTTCAATAATGTTTTCTTACCACTAGATGCTGTGAAGTCTTACACACATGCAAGGCCTTAAACTTTGGGACCTGACTTTTGTAGTTGTTTGATTGAATCATTTTTTGATTCAGCCACACGAGTGGCCCTGTTTCTACAGTTGCAGCAAAAAAATCCTCATCACATTAAAAAACTTTGACCACTTTAACCAAACTACAGTTTATCTTGCCTGTATGTTTCTTATATACATATTATAATAATAGAATATATTGTAACTTTTTTGCAAATGTCATCCAGGACAACTTCATGACTGAAGTGCTAACATGTCATGCATGTTCTCCAGTATTATTTTAGTGTGCTTAAATAAGTTTGATGCCTTTGGCCCGAGTTGTCATTGCAAGTGAAAACTAGTTCTCACTTACCAGGTTAAATAAAGATCTATGATGAAATAAATAGAAAAAGTTGAGGGTTTTCATTCCTGGCATAAGCATTATAGAAACAAATAGAAACTTATAGAAGCATTAAAGAAACAATTTCAAGAATGCAGCAAGGTTCGTAAAAATCTCCAAACGGTTGATAAGACATCAGGGTCAGGCAAATATTCTGCAAAAAAGCAACAGGACTTAATAGACCAGGATGATGGTGAAGACTCGGCTGCCACACACTGGCTGTGATAAAGGCAGAGACGGCTCTCTGCGATACCAGCAGTTCAAAGAAAACAAATGAACAAGTTTCAGCCAACAGCCCCTTTGCGGGCTGGGTTTCATAATGGATAACAAGTGAACACTGACTGATTAGAACGTAAGAAATCCTTTGCTGTCTGTCAGCAACACCGTCAGATATTCGAAGACAAGAAATCAATGAGGCATGTCCTAAGGAAGTAGGGCAAACATGTGATAGACCTGATGGGGGGATTAATAATAAGCAAAGCAAAACTTGCAAACTAAACGACAGCAAACTTTTAAATAACATCCACCCAGACTGGCAGCCAACTCAAGGGAAGCTCCTTGATCGTACAGGGCATTGATTTCTCCCCGTCTGTGAGTGAGTCAACGAGTCCTCAGGTGTATGTGTGCGCGTGTGTGTGTGTGTGTGTGTGTGTGTGTGTGTGTGTGTGTGTGTAAGAGACAGATTTAGTGTGTAAGTCGTGAGAAAGCGGGCCGTGTCTTGCTGACTGCCTACATGAACCCTTCACAGGTAATTGAAGCCAGATTGAGGAGTTGTAATTGGTACTCGCGAGTGTCTTTCTGAAACGTAGAGCTTCTCCACCTCCATTCACGCACACACACACACACACACACACACGCACACACACACACACACACACACACACACAAACACACAAGGTTATAGGAACAAGGGTCTCAGGTGGCTCTCCTTCATGAGGGGAAACCACTTGTGTGTAACTGTACCAGGGTGAGATGACCTGCTTTGTAAACTGAACCGTGTCGTATTTCACTTTTATCAAGTTCCTTCCCCATCCATCCATTTCCAATCACTGCTTCCTCTGCACTCAGGGTTGTAGAACTGTCTTGGGCTAAATGCAATGAGACAAAACAAACATCTACAAGCTCACAAACATTTTAGAGTTGCCAAAGAGCCTCATGTGCATGTGTTTTGACTGTGACAGGAAGCTGGGCAGAACATGGTGGAGAACACACAAACATCAGCCCTTTCTCTGAGTGGAGCCTACATGTTGGCATGGGTCTGAAAAAGAGAGTTCAAATTTTAAGTGGCAAACTATGTAATGCATAGTTTGTTTTCATTTGCTGGTTGCCACTGAGTGAATGTCAGCATTTTCAGGATTTTTCGCTGATGATATTAATTCAAAAAATATTTGGCCTTGTTGACATTCAGATGCTACTTGAGGTGTTGACAGAGACTAAGAACTCAGTTATTTACTGATAAAATAACAACAATATGTTATGATGATTGTGACAATCAATAAAAATAATGATAATAACAATAATAATAACTTGATTTTTGCAGCACTTGACTCTATTAATTATCTTCTTTGACCTTTTTTGCCTCTCAGTTTCAAGACCTTCAGACATTCACCCATTCACACCCTACATAACCATACTGCTCCTCCAGACCTCTGTCTGGGGATTCAGGGTAGACTCTGCTCATTAGAGGAGATAGAACCAGCTGACCTCAGGCACTAATGGTCAAACCAAGAGGACAATGCTCAATTATCTTTTAAAAGGTCCCATGTCACACTCCTTTTCAGATCTTTGATTTTCAAACCGGGCTCCGGTCGATCAGCCTTGCACGATTAATCATTCCCAAAACTTCGTAGATCTCCAGAATACAGCACACGAAGCTGTCGGTTTACATCCACCAGCAAAAACGTTGACATTTTTGTTGCACCGTTTAAATATTTGGAAGGAACCAAAGATGAGGGAGGAATTGGAAAGGTATTGACACCCTTTGTGACATCACAAAGGGAAGTTTTACAGAGCTATATGTATTAACATTTTTATTAAGTGACGCAAACAAGGGAAGTAAAGGACTGTCTGTCACGTGAGGGTGTATGCAGGACCTAAATGCAGACAAAACTGTGGTGTGGAAAACAGAATACTATTTCAAATAAAAAACAAAAACTCAACTGAGGGTGTCCACAAGGGGTAGAAAATAAACAAATGCAAAAGGAGTGCCTTAAACAGATAATTGAAACAGAAGTGAACCAGACAACAGTCCTGGACTTGACAGAGATATGGACAACCGAGGCGAAAACAGGTGAGGTAACAGAGAAGAAACAACGACCTTACACAGACAAATGGAGACAAGGACTATTTATACCAGAGGGCAGGGAAACAAAGGTGAGAACAAGGCACAGGTGAAAATCGTGGGACAACAAAGAAGGCGGGACAACAGAAACAGGAAGTAAAATACAGGGGAGACGAGACTGTCAAAATAATACAGGAAACATGAAACAACGGACCATGACACTGTCAAATGGATTTTCATCGTTGGGGAGATTGACCGGGTACAGACACATACTATTGTTGGGAAATAATAGTGCTTAATATTTGCTTCATAAGAGTCTCTATTTTCTTTTCTTCATGCTTTTGATTTTTTTTTTTTTTTAATTACTTTTAAAACGCTTAAATGGTCACCCATTGACTGAAAAACTTCAATGCATTCCACACTGCTCTCTGAATACATCAGCGCAGCAGGTCTTTACAGGGCCAACTTTGTCTGAAATGGTAATTTCACCCACTTTACAACAAACACTTCCACGGCTTCCTTTAGGCTCTTTCAGAGCATCGCGGGGACCACAAGCAGGTTTGATGAATTGCACGGCGGAGTCCTCACATTCCTTCCTCTAATCGCGCAGCCTCACAGTAATTTAGCACCTGAAGGTATCACAGCTAAATCTAAAAGCCTTAGACTATCCTATAAATCTGAGCCGTGTTCACATGGAATATAAAAAGGCTGCACCAGGAACCTGTAGATAAACCAATGTGTCAGTGTGCAGGCTGTGTTTATTCATGGTGCGCAGTCTTGTGCATTTCAAGCACGTTATGAAATAATATCCAATAATATCAAGTACAAGTACGGAAGCTACCGTTTCCCTTGTCACTGCAGAGGAACTTAAATGTCCATTAGCTTTATTACGAATCTCAATATGTATCTATAAAATATCAACCATCAAATAGTTATGATACAAAAAATGTAAAACATCCTGGGTAAGTTGGTACAATTGAGGAAATGCTGGAGGAGCTTGTGGTGCGTCAAGGCAACTTCTCTCCCGATATCTGATAGCTGCTGATCTGATCTAGAATTCTGCCCTTGCAGTGGAATTATATTGTGTGTGTGTGTGTGTGTGTGTGTGTGTGTGCGTGTGTGTGTGTGTGCGTGTGTGCGTGTGTTGTGCATGTAGGTGGGAGGGGATCTGAGTCAGCAGCCCGCTGTCACTGCACTGGATCAATGTAACTGGGTGTAATTATATCAGAGATCTAATTTAATGTTGACATCACCGCACAAATGCAGCAGAAGAACTGATGCTGATACAGTTTGTGAGGTTTTAGACCCCTCGCCCACTTCATCTTGTGCGCTGTCCCAGCGTGCTAATGCTAACAGTAACGCTGACATTTAAATCTATATCATTAGACATTGCATCCTATTATACATTAATGACCTATGAAACAATTACCCATTAAAATGATTTTTGACTTATAGACACAACAGAAGCACAGCATTAGTACCCAGTCACATTCAATACCTTAGGTTTAAAACTGAACTCTGTGCCTAATAGTAAAGGGTTCCGTGAAGTAAGGACTTTATTTGGAAGTACGGCATAAAGCCACACGTATAAAGGCTTCCAAAGCAGTTGGAGCCAAAACAGAGCAGGTCTAGGTTATACCTCCTGTCTTGTTTTTACCACTGTGTTTACCACTCACTCATTTTCCAAAACAGACCTCTACAGAAACAGACTTTTCTCACAGCAACCATTCAGGCTGGAAGACTTGGTATAAGACTGGTGTTTCCAATAAACAACCTCAAGGTTGGGCCCTATTCTATTTAACTTACAAAAGTCGGGATGTTGACCATTGGCTTGAACACGAACACACACACACACACACACACACACACACACACACACACACACACACACACACACACACACACACACACACACACCCAAACGAGTGCTGATGAATTTGATTCGATATTTAGATATTTTCCCCAGGAGAAGTGCACCAATCTTTGAACTAAAATTTAACTCAGCCATGACGGACACAACTTGAGAAATCATCTTCCTCTGAAACAAAAAGTGGCAAAATATATACCAGTATTTTTCAAATAGCAAAAAAGAAAAAACAAAACAAAAGGGGAAAAAATGTACAAGATACTGAAGCAATATTATGCAAGAGGAGTCCTATTATACTGATTATCATCACAAGTGTCATGCGGTCAAAGTGCAGGCTTCAGGTCACAGGCTGAATTTTTTTTTTTTTAGCAACGGATACTGCTGAGTGACCGCCACTTAAAACGTGGGTCTCCAGCCACAGGAAACCAAAATGATGCAGGTGAAATCCCAAGAGACATCCTCCCATTTGCGGTATTATGAACTTGAGGATGTGCAGGAAGCTGGTTTTGTTGTAGCTCTACATGTTAGTGCTTTCGCTGGCAGAAATAGTTCACAACCAGTCTTACTGTTACTAATGAAAAACAACAACCATGAAATACAGAGTGATGATGAAAGAAAAACACTAGCAGTTTATTTCGCAAAATAAAAATTGTACAATTGCGAATCGCAGGTGTTTCCATCGAATGGTGAGAAGCGCATAAGCCGTAATTCTCGTAAAATCTCGTTCTGCGAGAATTCTCATCACTCTCACAGGACGTGACTCTGATAAAATCTCATCCCGTTAGATTTACGAGAATTATGTTTGCTTTTGTTTGTTGTCAAGAATGATTGTTTTATTTGTCTCTTTGATTACTTGTAAAAAATATTCCGTTTCCTCCTCTACGTCCAAACATAATGCACCATTTTCACTAGAAGTCAACTGGTCACGTGACCCGTACTTCACGTCCAGTGACGTGTAAATGCGAAAAAAGTGTTTCCATGACAATTTTGCGATATACCTCCATATAGATTTGTCTGAAAAACCACCTCATGAGAGTGAGGCTTTTCGAAGTTTAGCCGTTTCCATTAACAGTTTTTTATTGTGATATTTAGGTTTTGTGCAATTCTAGGGGTAATGGAACACAGCTAATGTGTCCACTTACGTTAATTATCCTGCATACACAAGCTGTTTTTATGACACTCATTGATGAAAACTGAAGGGCAACCTTGGCCTGGTTTTATACGACTGAACAGATACAACCAGACATAGCAGAGCATCTGAGATGCTATTTGCCCCCTTCTGTTTCATTTCACCTCCAAAATTTTAACATTTTCCACAGACTGAATTCAGTTCCCAGCCACCTCATTGCTCCGCTGACTCACCCAACTTTGACTGCGGCCCAACTAATTTGTCAGACGTATGTTGACCCGTTGTGTAAATCTCAAACATTCCAAGCGCGAGGAGGTGACATATAAAACAAAGGCCTCCCCGTTCAAGTATTTGCAGAGCACAACCATAATTATTTCTCATCTTCCCTCCTGTGGCCTGGACATTTCTGGTGAGTCACCTGAAGGCACCCGGTAGAGGTGTGAGCTAAGGCATCAGCCCCAGAAAGTGACGTTAACTCACGGGGGCGGCTGTCATCAGCAGGGAGAGTTAATGTATTTAAAACTTTATCATTGAAGGTAACAAAAGTTTCAGAGTGAAAAGCCGACAAAAGGGGATTAAAGGTGCTGACTAATCAATTCTTAAATTGTGTTACTGACAAACTTTGAATTAAACTTTTGTGATGAGGAAAGGACTCTGGTGTCTGCTCTCTTTCGTATGCAAAGCAGCTCCTTATTACAGATGGGAAGTGGCTGCTCATGAATATTAAGGCACACATGTTATCAGTTCAAACAAATATCCACTTTGCTCAATGTGTGTGTGTGTGTGTGTGTGTGTGTGTGTGTGTGTGTGTGTGTGTGTGTGTGTGTGTCTTCCTGACTCTAAATGGATCTATTCTGGCCAGATATGCCACTTTCCTGCAGACACTGTGCCGACCCTGCCCCACTCCCTCCCACTTTACACTTGACGTCCTTCTATTCTCTCCACTTTCTAAATTCTCCTCATGATCTCTTCCCTTTTCTCACCTGAGCCACATCACCATGCCTAAATTTCCTGGTTCTTCTCACTCCTACCCACTCTCCTCCCTCTCTCCAGCTCCCCTCTAATCATCTTGTTTTCCTCTCCATTTCCGGGCTTCCCCAATCTCATCCCCCCCCCCCCCCCCTGTCACTTCCCCCTCGGAGGTCCATCCGTCTGTGGTGAATTATTAACCCGCGCAGGCCTCAGTCTTCCTCACGGCGAACATGAAACATGGAGTGCCAAATGGCTCGATCAATTATCTGATCCTATGAGCCAGTAACATACAGGGGGTCCTTGAAAAATCAACACGGGGAGCTGAGACCGTGTAGAAAGGAAGCCGCAACAGGACACTGAACAAATTAAGTAATTCCATGTAGAAAAAGGTGCTACAGCTTCTTTTCACACCTAATAGACTGAAAGACACCAGTGGGGGCGGATGCAATGCAAACCCCAAATCTATCTATTTCTCTATCTGAGCACCTCTGCTGCACTCTCAGTGCAAGAAGGAGCACGTCCGCAGGTCGTTCCTACCTGCTGCCATTAGGCTGTGTAACATGTTATAAATAATTAAAGTGTCCATAATAGCATCCGTAAATATTTGTTTTCCCTTTCTTACTCTGTACGTATTTTATTTTATTTTATTTCTTTTCATTCATATATTTTTCTTCTTTTCTTTGCACTGTATATGCTGCTGTAATTATGGGAATTTCTCAAATGAGACATAAATAAAGGCAGTCTATTCTTTCTATCTATCTATCTGAAGGAACTCAACACAGCAAACAAGTTCCTGGAGTCTCCTGACACCGATGTGTGTGATTTGGAAGTTTCTACCTCATCCACTTAGACCTTATAAAATATGCAGCACAGTTTGGATAACAAGTGCCTGTTTGACAGAAGAACTGCCCACCGGAAGGTGGTAAGTGTAGAAAGACTGATTTGACTCTCGAGCTTTTCGAAAAGTTTTACACCAAAAGACATTGTTTCCTGGACCAAGCTGCCAAATACCCACTTCATGTCAACGCACCGTGGCTTTGCGCAAACTGACACTCTGTCTGGGTGTCACTAGCAAATTTAACGCTGTTAAAGAAGAGGTCTGCAATGGAAGTGATTAAGGAATGAACGTGATTGGTTTAATAGAGACGAGTGGAGGCAGCCGCTCGACGAAATCAAACACACCCTACAGTAGAGAGAGAAACTCAAGCAGAAGGAGGTGTCTACACAGTTCCTCCACCGATCCTCTCAGTTGGCTGCAGCAGAGCTTTTCCCATTCATTCAAATTCCAAATACATCCAGAACTCTTATTTGTAGTCCAGTGGCACACTACAACTAGTAATAATCCTTTTAACTAATTCCCATCAAATCCCGCACAATGCTAATCCGTGAGGCACGATGCTTCATTCATCTGTAAACACATCTGACTGTGCGCCTGCATGCATAATTAAATTGCAATGGTCATTGGTTGTACTGTCGGGCTTTGGCAGTGGCTTAACTATTCATGTGCTGAGAGTTTGAACTTAACCCACGATAAGGCGTGATCTGGCAACGCAATGCATTCTATATAAGACAAGTGTGGCATGAATGATAACAGGAAAAGTCATAATGTAGCGTGTGATAAATTAGTCAAGAACACGTTTGAATGATTAATACTGAAGTCAAAGCATACTTTTTCAGCTCTTAAACGGGCCTATTTGCGCTACTGGCATACCAACCAACACACCGAGTATGAAAAATTACAACTTGCACATTTCTAGATGAGCTGGCTTTTTCTGTGGGACTTTGCTGAATGAGCCAGTTGGATTTTGTTCTTACTACATCAAATGCTGACCTGATTATCAAGGTAACACCGTGACAGGCATTTTTTTTTTTTTTTTTTTTTTATGTGAATGAGCAATTACTGCATGAAAGCAAGTGGCCATCTTCCTCACTAGCTAGCACTAGCAGTATGTGGTCAATCACATGTGACGGAGCTGCTCCAAGGTGGAACCCTGATGGAGCAGGTAGGGAAGGGAGGAGAGAGCCAAAACAGTCTTTTCAGACTGAGGGAAAGCTTGTTTCTTAAGGCCTGTGCAGCTCAAACTAGGAGTTTATCATCGTAAGTGGACCACCAAGTGAATTGATTACATCTGGAAATGGTCATAATTGGCTGTTATGGGTCTCCAGGTCATAACAATACAGTAATAATAGTAATACCAATGCATATACTATTGTCAACCACAAACCAATTGGATTTCAACACCACTACAGCTAAGGTATGTTTTTACCTTAGCTGTAGTGGTGAGATAAACTCTGCTATGCTAATGGCCGATGTGCTTAAGTACTGCCTTGAGAAAACCTCCATGTAAATAAATGTAGAAAGTAGGCACTAGACTTTCTTTTCAAAAAATAATATAATGTTCCACTCCATTTCACCGATGTCTCCACCAGACATGACTGCAAAAAAGAAAAACACTCATGACTGCAGGAGGATGTTGTTAGGATTAAAAGTGATTAAAAGTAATTTAATAAAGAAAAAAAAAATTAACCATTTTGAAGTTATAGCAGTTCCTGCAGTGCTAGCAAACACAGCAGATCAATAATAGTGATTTTGGCAGGCAGCATAGGCAAACGTTCATAAGTCCAGGAAGTGACCAGTAATGACAAGGCAAAGACAGTGGTCACTCATACACAGCGTACTGTTCTTTGAGTACTCGGTTGAGTGGTTGCTCAAATAAGGCACTGTTCTTAAATGCTGGGTGTGCAGACACTCAACCAAAAATCACTGTCCTTCCTCCAAAGCATCGGAAGGAAGGGGAGTTTCACCTTTTTCTGTTTAGGTGGCGATTCCTCCTTCTTTCTCTTAATCTATCATACTCTCAGGGCATCAACTGTTTCCATTGGGAGAGTCGAGAGGAAGCCAATCAGAGGGGTTAAGCTTGAACCCTGACCCCTCATTGCAACGGATAGGACTTCATCCTACATGGACTCGAACTGAAGACAGGATTCTCATTCTCACTTGGAGGGTCACCTGGAGACTTCCATCTCGGTTAATCTGGGGCTGCTCTTCTGACCATCCAACAGGGAATCCATGGCCATGATTGCTTGTTTTTTCAGTATTGAACCTTTTTGAAACTTAGTATTTTTGTACGATTCTTTCCTGGATTAACCAACACGCGACAATGTAAAACAGAAAATGTTGTTTTTCACACTGGGACGCTTCAGGAAACTCTTGGACTCCTTAACGTGCACACACACACACACACACACACACACACACACAAACACAAACACACACTGTACTTAGACAAAGTTGCAATACATCAGTGCAACAATTAGGTGCACTGATGTTCTTACAGTCCCAAGAGTTGGGTCTATTCAGAAGGACATGCATATCAATGCTGCTAACATTGCACTTAGTGTGAACATTCAGTTAGAGGTCAGATTATTGACTTGAGCAGCATCTTAATATGTAAATGAATTATATGTAAATGTGTTGCTGTACGGTAATGACATTATTTCTAATGCTCCTTTTTTGTGCATCACTGCTCCCAGCAGCAGCACAGCAAACTGACATGTTCAATTTATGAAGGACCAACTTAAGACACATTACTTTGATTGTTCTGAAAAGAACAGAATTGAATACAAAAAAGTCCTCAAAGCGCTACCATAGAAACCATTATTCTTTTTATTAATAGGCTGGATTTACACTGCATAGTAATGTAAGGAACTAAATAGACACAGGCCTCCATATGTACACATTTTTCTAATATGATTTGATAACTTGGTAGTTTGCATTCTTAGCAGCCAAGTCTAATTGATGAAATTCAGACTGAAGTTTGTACATTTCGTACCACTTTTGTCTCTTTTTTTCTCACTTCGGACAGGACATGATGGACAGAATTGACTCACACTGTGGGAGCTTTACATTGCAGTGCGGCTGCACATGACATCATCAGCACCACTGCACCGCTAATGAATAAATGCAAAGCGCCTAGAACAGACGCTTCTTTGGAGGCTCTGCAATTCCCTGGTCAAAAACACTGCGATCCACCTACTTCCACACATTAAAGGCTGAGCATGGCGGGTGGAGAACATGACAAACCATCAGCCCACTCGCAGTTTTCTGCATCCTTTTACATTGAGTAACTGCGCTGGAAACTCAGTGGTATGATGTGATGAGATTAATCTAAGCGTGAGCTCGGAACTCTCTGTGGCATTTTGAGTTCATGCTTATCAAACTAGGTGAAGGCCAGAGTTTGTGTGTGTGTGTGTGTGTGTGTGTGTGTGTGTGTGTGTGCTGTGTCAAATATGGAGCAGGGGCATATATTAAAGCTTAATGCATACGACAGAGCTGTCAGCTGTCATCCACTCCCTGTGGCGACGCTGTGGTGTATTATGTCCAAATAAAAGTCAATTCTAATACTGGACACAGCAAGCTGAAATAGTGCATGGTTTTTTTTTGCAGCTCTGTGAGAGAATCATTCATTAAAAAAGATAGACGATACAGACGCACAAGCACCTTGGTCGGAAGTTGTATTAACCAATCAATATAATTGTTTATCTATCGTGTCGCCTTTTTTCAGTCAACAACTGTATAATTTACATAAATACATTTGGTCCCCCGTTTTGCAGGCGTCGCGTTAAAAAAAACAGAAAAAACAAAATGAAATGTTAAACTTTTCCGTACATGATGTACTATTGCTTTTTTTTGGGTTAAGCTTTTTGCATGCTATCCATCCATCCATTTTCAAAACCCGCTTTCTCCTGCACTCAGGGTTGCGGGGTCTGCTTGAGTCTATCGCAGCTGTCGTAGGGCGAAGGCAGGGTGACACCGTGGTCAAGTCTCTTTGCATACTATTTAAAGGGAAAACATGCAATATTTCACAGCTAAATATGGTAGTTTTGCTCTCTGGGTCCCGACTCACTGAGCTTTCTTAGCTGCCTCCAGTGTATCAAGAACTGAACCACCCCTGTGCACAGTCAGTGTTGTGTCAGATCAGCCCTTTCCACCTGCTTTGACATACTGCAAATGTCACGTCGGTCCAGCCAATGGCAGCAGGGACAAACACGTTAAAATGTTGAAATGTTGGGTAATGACACTGATTTATTAAAGTTAAGGCGTAACATTTCAATTCATGTTATGTTTATTTGATGAGTGCCACACCTCTGCTTCACAGCAGTCAGATCAAGATAACAAAAAGAAAAGTTTTTCCAGTCATTTTAGCTCAACCTGTTTCCCATATTTTTGCATCAGAGCAAACGCTTTGTTGTTGAGTACGTAGAGCAATAGCTAATTACCCATATATATCCGCGCTACTTTATTCCAGAGGATTATCTGCTTCCCAGGCAGCAAACACTTTTTCAGATAAGTGGCCTAATTAAGGAGTCAAGAAGGAGCGGCTGCAACATTGAATCAAAAAACTCTTGAACAACAACACCAACATCGTGGACTATAGGGGAATAACAATGGAGTGGAAATAGGATCTATTTTGGATGCTGCTCAGACAATATGTCAGTATATGATAAGACAAAAGTGATGTTTTCAATGAAGTTTTTGATTAAATAAACTCCTGTAAGCAACTGGCGATGTAGCACCATCCAGAAACTACAACCAGTTTACAACCTGACAGATAGACAGACAGACAGACAGTCTGAATGCATAACAATAAAATATAAAACACTTATAAACAAAATAATGACTTAGTGAGAGTCACATGCCTAATCTTCTTACTGACTAACTATTACTGTCAATTTCATTGACAGCATTACCAATTAAATTAGAAATACTGTTTGATTTGGAATACATGGCAATGGTAAAGATCATGTGCAAATTATGTTGCAAAAAATCCACAGGCCAGGTATGTTCATCTCAAAAACCTTCAGGATAATTATATCAATCTGATATTAGTTCTTTTTAAAGCTAAAAGACCATGTCTGAAGTTTATCTTCCCTTTTTTCCCTGTTTTGTTTCTCATACTTGTTTCAAGGAGACAGAAAAAGAGAGAAAGGAAGAGAGAGATAGGAAACTCATCAGAATATATTCCTAGAGGGGCACCAAAAACTTCCCCAGAGCAGCCAAAGGCATTTGGCTAAATGGAGACAGAAATAAAAATATCCTAAACTCAATGTTAATAGTTTTATGATAGGAGCAGAATATATACAGATTTTTCTTGGGTAGACCATTTAGTTGTCTGATTTTTTCTTTTAACAACAACCTCATTGTACCTGGCCTGTCTTTGGGATTTTTTTTCCTTTAAACAAATGCACAAAATTTAAAAGGGACATTCCTGTTTATCCATGACTGCACATTGGGATGCAGGTAATATCTATGGAAATGCAATTCCAAACCTACATTAATGGAAGCGGTATTATGTTTTCTTATTCATTTTGTATGTTTCATTGTCAAATGCTAGGCTTTACATTGAAAAGGCTGCAGGACTTTAACGTACACCCGTCACCTGTGTCTCTACATGTGTAATGGGGGGAAAGGTATAGACTTAAAAAAAAAGAAAACTGGAGGGAAATTAATATGTGTAAGACAGATGCGAGACGAGTTTGACGGACATTTCCAGGAGTAATAAATACTATTTGGTTATCTATTTCCAACAATAAGCAAGTGTCGTAAGGCGCAGATGGCCCAGGTTGGCTTCAAACCCCAGACTCCCAGGTAATAGTCATACGCGCTAACCATTCGGCCAAAGGGCCAAGTAGCCTGATCAATTGGAGGCATAGTGACACGGCTGTCAACTGTCATGTCTCTCCCCCTCTTTTCACAAGCACGTTCTCATGCTCTGCACAGGCTGCCTGCCACACATGAGGAATCCATGGACCCACTCCCAGTGCTATACAAGGTTTGTTTGCTCCTCCTAGCTTGAGCTGTACAGGCCTTACAGAGCACTAGCTCGTCGGGAAGATGGCTACAAGCTCTCAGTGGTATGGAGGTATTGTGTCATTTGGAGAACCTGCTTGTTAGGGGGAACACATATTAATAGTGACTCTGAAGTGCGGGAAGCATTTTATTACCCCGTCATGGCTGCGAACACATGCTGGATGCAGTGTGATAGTCTCAGGGAAGACAGACTCACACAAACAGATGCACAGATATAAAGATCATTGTAAATATGCACCAAACAATGTGTGGTAACTGTTTGGTAACAAAAGTTTTAAAGATGGATGTTTGTATTGTTCCATATACATCTTAATGTCCATAGTAAGGCAGGTGAGACTTGAAGCACTTTGACTGTGGCTGCTGTTTTTATTTATTTCTTTATATTTATTTTACGGTCTGGAAACTGCGTAATTTCCTTTGTTTGACTCATTAAATATGAGATTTTCTTTTTTTTTTATAAAGAATTAGGTTTCCTTCATATACAGGAAGGACATACTTGTGAGTTGTGAAGTTATGAAGCCTGAATGTAAACTTTTATTATATTTCTTTACTATATTTGAGATCAAATGTTTCAATGGGTAGTTTTTTCAAAATAACATGGAACACAAAATAGTGTTAACTATTTCTTAATGGATTATATGGAGCACTATTTCAAACAAAATTTCCCTCGGGGTTCATAAAAGTATTCTGATTCTGATCTGTGACAATCCAAACTCCAAGGAATATGTGGATTACAAAATGTCACAATAGCCTCTATTCTGTGGTCTGCAGCAAATGGGAAACTTTTCAGTTTTGGATGAATTCTACATGGATAGACCTACATTTATTAAATGGTCCCACAATGTGTTCCTGTAGTGCTGTGGTCCAGTGGTGACATTAACAGCATAACCATTGCAGTTTTATTTTTAGGGTTATTTTTCCTTCGAAGGAACCAGAGTGACTGCTAATGTGTGTCATGTCAGGGATCCTGAATCTTTTAACATCTGTGGAACCACTCTATCATCTCTCCTACTTTTTCCATAATTAATACTACATTAAAGATCACAACCAAGTAGCTATTTTGGGCTACTGGCTCCAGCAACCGTTGCTATTCTTCCTCCCGGGAGCACGTCTCTTGAGCAATTATCTTCTGGAGAACTACTGGCCTGTCCTCCTTAGTGTGATTGGTAATTGGTAGAGAGCAGGAGCCCTGGTTGTGTTCAAATGTGGAAGAAATTAAATGACAAAAGAATGAGACCGGGCGACCTTGACAGCATTCATGGTTCACTGACAGACAAGCCAGGGAAACCGAACAGATGTAAAGTGACAAATAAAAAGTGAAGGGCAAGGCATAGCTAGAAAGTGAGAAAAATGAAGTAGAGGTGTCTCCTCTGTCGAAGCTGTGCGTTGCAATACAAGGGTTGCAGATCCAGTTGCGAATTTCATCAGTGCACGAGGTGAGTTTTTCATGTACATTTTGGGCATCTTAAAAGCCCCTTTTCCACCTATGGATGGTGATCCAATATTTCAACTTCAGAGAAGACAAAGAGAAGGCCCAGATTATAGACAAACAGGAAAGAGGCAGGCTGATTAATTGGGAAGTAAAACTAAATGACGCCGCCACATATAAAACAGGACACACACAGCAGATTGTGAATGACACTGAGGAGAGGGAGCAGGGCCGTTTTAATAAAGTTATGGCAGCCATTAGGTTGTCAAGAGCCCACGTGGCCTCCGTGGCCATGGCACCATCAGCTCTGTGCTGTGTGAGACTGAATAGAAATGTGTTTGTTAAGGCAGAGACCAAGCATGCATTTTTTAAATAAAAACAAGGCCATTTTCTCCTTTTGACTCACTGACCTGCCATCAGCAGCTAGTCAATGTTCTGAATGATAAGGACATGCCAGCATTAAAAACCCAAATTCCCCATTGTTTAACTTAACCCTTTAGGCGCCATGGTCGCAAAATTGCGACAAGCGTCATTGCTGAATTAAACAGGCCATAGCGGCAAAAAATGTTTCCAACTTCACTTGTGTGTCTGCTGTGCTGAAATTGGGTCCTAAACATACATGTTTCAAGGCAAGTAACAGAGAGGACAATATTTAGATTTATGGGTGAAATAGACATTCATTGTCTGTCTTTCTGCACAGGCCGTGCTCATGAGGACATATTACATCCCTAACAGCCTAAATGGTTATCTTGATCAAGAACTGCACATTAAAATACATTGTTCTGTTTGCCAGCGTTTTTTTTTCACACTTTTTTTGTTCTATTGCGGCTCAATTGTGATATGTGACTATTGGGTTATATGATTTTATTTCTGACAACATGACTGTGAGTGGAATTATTGTGCAGCCCTCATGCCATGTCTAGGGGTGGCAAAAAAAAACAAATCTCATGTTCACGTCGACAAACAAAACTGCTTGCTGTCAAACACTGCTGTCAAAAATTGCACTAAGTGGTGACTCATGTTGCTACAACAAGCTGTCAAAATAAGATTGAACTTTTCTGACATTTTGACAGAAAGATCAGTAACATTTAAAACCAGACTTTGAAAGGCCCAGTCTGCAAGACTTGTCAACATCTATTTTCAAGGAAGCACATTGTAAATGTTAGTAAAGTTATTTCCTCTTTTCTAATGTACTGTTTGATTTCACATCTTTCGTATAGCAGATGCCAGAGCAAAACCATAGAGCCCAGAGCAGATCCACATTCTGGGCTTCTGTGCGCGGTGGGTTCACTCTTTGAATGAATATAAATACTCATGCTAATTAAATTACAAGCTGTTTATATTTAGTGGATTTGTCAAACTAAAAACATTCATTTGTTTAACCCCCCTCAAACTCACTCTACATTGCAGCAGCGAATCACTATTCAGCTCAGTTAATGGTTTTAATACTGTGTTGCATCTTGATATCAAAGCAATCACGCATCCCCAACTTTAGTATTCAAGTCCAGCACATTTGCTAATTCACGGTTGAGAAATCAATACCGAGCGAGACCTGCAATGATCAACAACGCAGTCAGAATATTTCCTTGTTTTTTTTCTTGTCAAGCACCCACTACGTTGTTCAGTTGCACAACGATTCTGCCTTTTCTTTATTTGGCTGTTTTAATTTGGAACAAAGAAGCTGCTGTTGTCAAAACCGGATTTATTGCTTAAAACCTCAGATGCCCCAACTGAGCTCCCCCGGCTCCACTGGGCTCCACTATTTTAAACCTCCATTAACAACATAGGGGAGGGGTCACAAGACATGCTGTGCCAAAAAATACCACGGTTCACTTAGCACCAGGAAGGTGAGGGTCTGCAGAGAGAAGGGTGCAACCTGAATCTGATGGAGCTTTTAACTAAATTTCTATGCTCCACCACGTGGCGGACAAGCTGATGACATTCAGGTCCCTGTGGAGGAGTTTTTCCTCTGCGGGTGCACACATGTTCAGTTGACACGGGTTACAAGGGACATGCTATTCCATTCAAATTACACTTAGCCTATGAATAAATCCACAGCTGTCTAGCCCAAGCGTGGAGAGGTGAAGTGTTCAAAATGTACAACAAGTCTTCAGTAGGTGTGAATGAACTTGTGTCACAGGGAGGCAGTGAAGGCAGGACCCAAATGCAGATAAACCCCAAGTGTTAGAAATGGAAAACGATTTGTTTTAACAAAACTCAACAGGTGTCCTCACAGGTAAATGACAAAAACCAAACTGGGAGACTTATACTGAAAAAAAAAAAGGAAACAAAAATGAAACAGAGTTACAGACCTAGATATAGGACAAACAAGGCAACCGAGAAGAAACATGGACCAGGACACAGACAAAGGGCAGGGGAACACAGGTGAGAACATTAAAGGGCAGGACTGATATCGAGACACAGGTGACAAAATCACAAGGCAACAAAAAAAGGCAGGAAAATAGAAATAGGAAGTAAAACAGAAAATACAAGAGATGAGAGGTGAGACCATCAAAATAAAATAGGAAACACTAAAGCAACAGACCGTGATGTTTCAATCACATGACCCGGTGTCTAAATTCAGCCTCTGAGTAATAATGTCACCTCCTAGACATCCCCACTCTGTGAAAGGTACTTCCCAATAGAACAGGTCGCAACTTTTAGGCTGTGCCACTGAAGAATTTTAATTGGATGAGTGTTGGAGAGCCAATCCAGCTTGCAAATTCAAGGATTTTGCTAATTATTCTTATCAAAAAGAAACGCTCCTAATAAATGATGCAGCCTGAGAGATTGCATGGTCCACATTTACAATTTACACCTGACACTGAACCGAGTTACCGGACCAGACTGGTGCATTATGTACATTAAAAATACTGACGGAAAAGCCTTTTCAAGTGAGGCCTTCCTAAGGCTGTTGTGCAGTCACACTGCACGGCAGATTTGCAGCATCTCTGCACACATAAGAACAAATGGCATCAACATGTGCACTCTTAAAATGTATCTCTCTGAGGTAGCACGTTCACAGCATCTTCTGGGTGCATGCTAAAACAAGCAGTGTTTCACTTAGAATGGAAAATGTCCCCAACACCCTGAACAAACACAGGTGTGAGATCTAACAGGTAAAATTTCAATTTGGCCTCAAATTTCCCTCAAACTTCAAGGGTGTCAGGACAGAGTTGGGCTCATTCCACATTTATAACTGGATTGGGTTTTTATAGCAGGATACTGCATAGCAGCAAGATTGTCTTCATGTGGTAACTGTTGGGCCCGTAACAGTCAATGTCAGTTTAAATAAAGTGTCTTCTTTGGAAAGAGCTGCATTCTCTGGACAAGCAAGTGAATGAGCAAGAGAAGAGCAGCTGAGATGAGGTCTCTGGAGATCCAAGACTGGAGACGAGCAGCTCAGCACTGGAGCAGCTTCTCATTTTCATCTCCACAGTACGCATGGAAGAGGCAACCTGCTGTTCAGACAGAGCGCCCCACAAACACACACACACACACACACACACACACACACACACACACTCTCTCTCTCTCTCTCTCTCTCTCTCTCTCTCTCTCTCTCTCTCTCTCTCTCCCTCTCTCTCTCTCTCGCAGTGCAGAGCCTCGCAGGAAGTAGCGCACGTGTGTCAGAGCTGCTCTGTGTTTATGGTGCCACCACATTAAAAGAGAGTCGAGTCCAAGATTGATTTTCAGACAGCGCTAAAAATCTCAACCTGTGTTGAAAAAACAAACAAACAATAAAGTTGTTAAAATTATTTCAAAGTTTTCAGAAAAGCAGGAATTATTATTATTTTTTTTTTTTCCCATGATTTGCTATAGGCCCCTTTTCATTTTCCATTGTGGGCATGAACAAGGAGAGATCTATTATTCCAACTCTAATTCATTGACAGACATTACGATCGAACTATGTGATCACTAACAATGTGAGCAAAATACATTATAGAAAGTCACAATGAAAGCTACTTTGTTAATAACAGACACACAGAGGAGCACTTTGAAACAGCCCTGGTCTTATGTTTGTTTTAATTAAGTACTCTCACTCTCTCTCTCTCTCTCTCTCTCTCTCTCTCTCTCTCTCCCTGTCTCTCTCTTTTTCTCTCTGTCTATCTGTCCCTCTTTTTTTCCGTCTCCAGTCATTTTCATGTCCTGCCGGATTAGGACGACTCAGGTGATTCCTGCTCTGAGCCGAGCATCCCTCGTTTTGCACGACATAAGAAGACAGTTAATCCTGGCTAATTACATTTGATTGAGGAAACCCCTGTGGAGCATCCAATTTAAAATAAGTCCTGAGAAATAGCTTCTAACCTCCCACTGAGCTTTCTGTACATGTGTGTGTGTGTGTGTGTGTGTGTGTGTGTGTGTGTGTGTGTGTGTGTGTGTGTGTGTGTGTGTGTGTGTGTGTGGGTGGGTGGGTGGGAGCTAGTTTGTCTATCAGTTGTGTACGTGGGAGGGAAAGATTAATAGCAAGAATGAATAATGGGGTTCAAGATTCAGCTCTCTTTCACACACACACACACACACACACACACACACACACACATACACACACACACGTTTGTGCACGCGACTCGGGATCCACTGGCTAGAAGTAGAAAATTGCTTCACGCCTCCTTGCCCCCTCCCCCTCGACAGTAAACACAATAACAGTCCAGTCGCTGTGAAATACAGACTGCATTCAGCGACTGGTTTTAATTTGAGGACGGAGCCAAATCAAATTAATCACAGGTAGCAGTGACAAAAAGACAAACAAATAAGCAAGTTGTCCAAGCAGAAAAACACAAGACACTAAAATAACAGCAGCTTGGTGGATGGCATCACATTCTGGAAGTGTCCCTAAAACGAAGGAAGCGTTTTCCACTTCAAATATGAAGTGGAAAACATGTACAAAACCACGAAGGGATTAATTTAACACTGGCAACGATGACTATGGAAAAAGCCTCCAATATAAACAAGTTCAATAAGTTTGATGCAGTATTTTCTTTCCTTTGCTCACTTTTATGAACAATCAGATCACTAACTCCAGGACAGTATCCCTTTTGCCTCTATCCATTACACATCCCAAGAGAGAGCAATTGAGTATTATTTCTCCATTTTTTCCCACAGCTGCAACAGTTTCCTTATACCTAATTGAATGGGTGCAGTGAGAGGTGCAATATGTGACCTGCCAGAGTTTGCAATAATTTAGAGTGATTTCAATGTCCCACATTTTGTAAAAGTGACTTCATCGCTGTTTTCTAACAGCAACGTGTGTCTCTATCCTGGCACTGCAGCGGGCTAGAAAAGGCCGCAGGTCCATCGTCCTTTGGGAAACTGTTTTAGCTCACACACTTTAGAAGGTGCGGTGTGTCCATTTCAGAACTGAAAGACATTAAAATGTGATGCTCTTTGCAGGAGCCTTTAAACGGGGGGTTAAATGAGTATTCAGGAGATCCATAGGCTGACATTGGAACTTTAAAAACAGGTGTTGGCATCATGCATTTAAAGAGGGGAACATGCCATATACATTAATAGACTGTCTATAGGACAGAATAACACAATGAGCAAAAATGTGTATTTCCCTTAAAGAAAAGACATCTGAGAGGGTGTGTGAGCTGGTAATAATGAATGTCACTGCATGAGAGTAAGTTAATCTAATCCTTTAAAACAAATGAGAAGTGAGATGACAGGTCAAGGATTTTCATATTAACCAGAGTTACTGCCCAGCTGAACAGCTGATTCCTACAGTGCAGAAGCTGAGAGAGGAGAGGAGCTATGGACGCTGGCTACTCACACAGGCAGCACCTGTCAGCTGGTGTTCCAGCACAGCCAAGGGCTTGTTTGTCTCCCAGTGAGTGTGCGTGTGAGAGTGTGTGTGACCCTCTTGCCGAGGCCTCCCTCAACACTCCCCCTTCACCTCCTCCACCTGCTGTTCCTTCCTCAGCTCTGCCCATCCTGCTCCATACCTCCCATCACTGCGGCCTCCATTATAAATAATTTTTTTTTTAAAAAGCGGGCCCTTTCTATTCCTGTACCTGTGACTGTGAGACGCACTTGCAGAATTTCCTCGCCTTCCCGCTCATTACAGCCTCCAGGCAGCAACTCCATCACGGAGAAAAGGCAGAGATAAGCCACAGGAGGTACACCTGTGCCTGGTGAGAATGCCAAATCCTGAGTCAATGACAACCAATCTGGGCCAAATAATGGAATCAGCCAAGCTCAGCTTCAGACGAATCAACGTGACAGCTTTATCTCCCACTCCCACTTTCAATGCACGCCACAAACCTCATTATCAAATGAGAAAGCAATCAGTCGGTAAAAAAAAGAAAAAATACAACGTTGACACAACGCTCTCGGGAGATTAAGTTTACAAAGCTCATTTACAGATGGAACAGGTGGGAGAAAATCGGAAACATGTTTTCATTTCATCAGCCGTGTGTTGCTGAGGTTTATCTGACAAAGGGGATTTAAATGTATTGGACTGATGACAATGTCCAGGCAATTCCTCAATACACGATTAGAGGAGCGGGATATTAAAAAAAAAACAAAAAAAAAAAACACTGGAATAAAGGAAGATGTTACAACGTGTACATTGGCACATTGCGTTCAGATGTTTAAATGGATCTCTAAATGGTTTTCCAAGTAAAAATAATAAAACCGTCTCAGCTTTCACTGGAGTAACTTTGTCCCATGCGCAAGCACTCTCGCGTATCCATGCGGTCCAATACAGGAGGTGGCGATATACATTTAGCTGTTTTGTTTAGACTCAAGGAGGAGAAGATGAAAATGTTTGTTTTTTTCTTCATAAAAGACTGCTTGTTGGATTTTCCTACTTTTAGGGGGGGTAAAGAAAAACAGCTCTGATGTAGTCTCACAAGTTAACAAGTCACCTCCAGTCTCCACGACACCCTCTCTCTCTCTCTCTCTCTCTCTCTCTCTCTCTCTCTCTCTTGCTCGTTTCAAAACCTGTGTTCTCCAAACAAGTTGAAGTGAGGCAGGTGGAGGAGGGCCCAGCTCAAGGGGTGAAGAGACACGTAGAAACACAAACCCACAGCACTGGGACCATAACAGTGAAATTAAGACTCACTCCCTTCAATTTGCAATTGAGTTATGTTATACAACACTGTCATGACAGTAAATATGACTGTAGAGTTACTGATCGAACCTGCTGGATCAGAATTATTCAAGTAGCTGTTGTGTATTCTATGAACCTCAATAACTCATCTTGACTAGGTTTCACAGCTTAAGTGGTCACTATGTAAACAGTCATGCTTCTGACAGACAGTGAATCATGGTACTGTTCTTTCTATCTAGTCTCAGGTGTGATTTTTAGTACGGCTCCATGAGGGAAAAAACCTTAACTGACATTAACTAAGTGCGTTAACGGACTTGCTGGATTCCATTGATCAGCAAGTGTGTGTGTGTGTGTGTGTGTGTGTGTGTGTGTGTGTGTGTGTGTGTGTGTGTGTGTGTGTGTGTGTGTGTGTGTGCACTTTCTTCCCTCAGATTTTTGAGACAAACCGTTACTTTGACACACTTAGAGTCCAGGCTGAAATCTTACATTTAGAGGCAATGTATGGATTGGGGGTAGGTTTAGGTTAGGGTCAGATATTGAGATATTGTTGTCAAATACAAAAAGAATAGAAAATAAATGGAAGCCTAACTGTGTTAAGTCTTCACAAAAATAGAGTGAGAGAGATAGACAGAGAGAAAGAGAGAGAGTGAGTGTTTGTGTGTGTGTGTGTGTGTGTGTGTACGTGTACGTGAATGTGAACACTCATAATTATAACCGGAAACTGTTTTAACAACAGACATTTCACGGCATGTTCATGGAGATAATATGAGGATTTCGCACTTAACAGACAAGGGGGATTATGGGATTTGTATTCAACTATCATTTAATGCAACACGTCATTACAAAGGGTACAACAGATTGAAAGCCAATGAGTAGAATAGAGTACATTTCTATGAAATTTTTAAATTGTATCTTACTGTATTAGTCTTAGTGTTTCAGGTGCAAGAACCTCAGCTTATAGCGATTCTATGAAGTTGAAGCAATATGACGTTATGATCATTATATGATCATTGACGTTAAAAGATTTGTAATTCTGCGGGCCGACCCGGAAAAACTAAATAATGGCTCCAATTAATCTCCTCCTAATTGGGCTTAAACAGGAGATGCATTTAGTTGCTGCAAAAACACAGTAGCCCCCAGGTAAAAATCAAGGTCTCAACTTTCACGTTCATTACTCTAATCAATGATATGCAAATCCTGTTATGGAGCATACAGCATGGAAAGGCCAGGGATAAAAGAAGAAGATATCTAACATATAGCTAATAGATTTTTAGTAAAGATAATTTAAAATGATAAAATGGTATTAAAACATGAAAAAGTCTAATCGAGCACCATTCTTTCTTTTAATTTAAAACTTCCTTTAACATATGTGAGTGTGCGTGTGTGTGTGTGTGTGTGTGTGTGTGTGTGTGTTGAAAGGTACTGTATAATAAGATGTCATGAAAGACAATTATATAGGAAAGAGACAAAAAATAATGTAAAGTAATATGCTCACAAGTGCTATGGCTATTAGAACGAGTTGTTTCAATGCACAGAATTAGAGCTGCATCACCTGTAAGACAAGGTTTAGTAATAAACAGGCAACCTTACAACTGCAGTCTGATACTATCCTGTTTTATCACAGGCTAGTATCAGTCTGCTACTAGCCTATAGCAGACTGCAGTTTGCTTGTACAGGCTACTACAGGTTTTAGCAGTTTGCTAAAACAGGCTAGTAGAAGACTGCAGTTTTATGAAAGAGTTCAATTCAATTTAATTAGAATGAGCAAATTAATTTAAAGTCTCACAAGTCAAACCTGAACAAACAAAACTCATAAAATGACCAACAAAGCTTACTGGAATCATCCATACAACTTTCTCCAGTCATCCACAGTTTGATGCTGCAGGCCTTCTCCTTGTTGTTCTCCTCCAGGGGAACCATAATGTGTTGCCAGGCTGGCCAGACGATGCTATCCCTCCATCAAGTCCTGGAATGAGCTTGGGGCCTTCACCCTGGTGGATAAGCCTGGATCTCATCTAGAGATTTCCCATAAGCATCCTGTTCAGATGCTCAAACCTCCTCAATGGCCACAATCGATGCCAAGAAGCTGCAGCTCACCAACCATCTCAAAAGCAAAGCCAACCTCCAGAGGAGATTCCTTTCAGATACTTGTACTCAAGTCCTTGTTCTTTCATTTAATTACCGATCCAGAGCTCATGACCACAAATTAGGGAGAACCTGTGCTGGTGGCTCAGGAATACCTTCACCAAAATTATTCAGCTCAGAAAAAAAATCTAAGCTATGAGACGCATGACTGTTATACGAAAGAGGATTAGGGCCACAAGAAGAAAAAAAAATTACAGGAAGGAGATTTTTGTTTAAGTTTTAATTTCAAGTTTTAAGTTGAAATTTCGAAATTTTGTGAAAAAAGTCGATACAAAAAAGTTTAGTTAATAAAGTAGAAATTTCATGAATAAAGTCGACGCAAAATAAAGTGGAAATTTTCAAGATTAAAGATGAATCAATCAATCATCTTTTTTAAGTCAGCTTTATTCTCGAAATTTTGACTTTAATCTCAAAATATCAACTTCATTCTCGAAATGGAAACTTGGAAAAAAAAAATCTATCTTAATTATTTTTCTCTTATTCTAGCCCTGATCCTCTTCCGTACTGTTTGCAGTTCTGACAAAATATTAACAAAAATTATTCAAATGTAACTCATGAGAATAGATGCGTATAGTAGAAAGAAGTAGTCGAAGCATAAGCATGGTATAATTACTCACCAAGTCCAGGTGGGTTCTCAGGACACGGCGGCAGTGGCTTTGGGGATGGCGTCTGATTGGTCTCAGGCTGCACAGTCTGCACCAGCTGCTCACCTGCTGCCAGGTAGCTTGCTAATGTCGTATTGGGCCTGGAAAGGTTATAATAGTAAAAATGATGTCCGTTCCCCGCGGCGGTGCTGCTATTCCTGGAGCCGTTGCGGCCGTTGTTGAAGCGACTGAAGAGGTCGAAGTGCTGGGAGTAGACATCAAAGTAGAGGATCATCATGATGAGGAAGTGGAGCAGGCAGAGCAACAGGACACCTTTACAGATGCGCTCCAGAGTCCGGCCCAACATCAGCCGGGTCATGGCCAAGGAAGATGACCGTCACGGGACGGACAGCCACGACAATGCTGGCGTGGCTACACGCATGCACTTATTACGATGGCCATGTTGCAGAGAACTGCTGCCATTCAATCTCTGATAAAGACTATCGAACAAGGTTAGCTATCCAGTGTCTGACTTTTGCAGGTGTCATAAGGTCAAAAGTGAGTGCAGGGAGACCACAAATTCGGATAAAGCTGAAATCGCATCTGCCAACTCATTCCAGGTGCAGAATCCAAGCCATGTTTTCATCAGCTGGCATGGGTAAGATGAAGATGATAAAGATACTGCACTTAACTGTAGATGCAGAGAACAGGTTTTAGCAATATGATCAGTGTCAATGGTATAAGGCCCCAATTTTAGATAAAAGTTTAATGATATGGGCAGGTGGTGACATCTTTAGGATTCCCAGTTCAGCTTCTCTTGCAGGGATGGTTGCTGATCCAGTCCAGTCCAGTCCTAGCAACAGACACTAGTCCACTTAGCCCTGGACCAAAAAATAAAATGAAAAAATAAATAAAAAAAATACATTCATCCACTGTGGCCCCTGCTTGATCTGAACTTGTTGGTCATCCACAAGCGTAATCCTTAGAAGCTGCCCCTTCTACTGGTTTGCTTGGTGCAGGAAAGTCTTGGATACCTGAACAAAAACAAAAAGAAAAATCATTAACAAAAAATTGAGTTAGTCCATTGACCACTTACAATGCTTCTGTATTTACTATAGTCTTATAGCTCAGTACACTAAGTTACTGAGTTATTTGCTGCCATGAATGACATGCAGACCCTTTCAGAGTAGTCAGCAACCTTGCCCTCATTGGATATGCCTGGCTGAATAGCAATGGAATAAATTCAGAGGTTCACTCAGTACAGAAAGAAACTGACATGAGAATATGAAAATAAAATGAATCAATGACAAAAGCGTCAGCCAGCACAGACAAACACAAAAACATAAAATCAGCTGAATTGACATGCCAAGTCAATTTTCCAGTCAAACGGTTTAAAAGGCATTTATGACAGAATGAGCCGGCAAGAGGGAATACACAATCCAGTGAGCATAATGGCAAAAGAGGCCGAGAGATAGCGCCTCCAAGTCTCTTCCAGCAGACTTATTTGTTGTAAGTTTATACAATAACATAAAAAAGGGGTGAATCTTTGACCAACACAAGTCTTGCTGATTGAAGCTGAGCAAGTCAGACAGGAAGGAAGAAATGTGTCATCTGACTGGTTAGGTATAAAGACCCCTGCTTGCCACTCATTCCCTGCCAGATTGTTATTTACCTTTCTGCACTCAAGACTGAAGACTGTTGTCAACTTTGCCAGCCTTTGACCAGCCTGTCCTGCCTGATTTGTAATGTCCTGCCTGATTCCTGACTCACATTTTCAACTTAAACTGTGTGTCTGCTGTACTGCCGTTGGGTCCAAAACACACCCGTTTCAAGATGGAGTGATAAATGGTCAAATGCTATTGCTAGTAATTAGAAAAGGATGGATAGTCAATGTATAGTGGCTGATCACATTTCCTCCATCTGTACTTGGCATCAAGGACCTAACCCGGCCTGAAAAACAAAAGTCCAAAAAATGGGTCTGACGCGAGACCTTTCAGATCCAATAATGTTGGTGGCTTCACAATTGGAACACATGTTAGGTGGCTGAGCTGATGGACCATCCAGAAAGTTGGCAGCCTCACGCTGTGTTGTGACTTTTGTCTGTGGACTGCATGAGTTGCCAAGACTGAGCCTCAAGGGGGAGTGCGCACGTGTGTGTGTGTGTGTGTGTGTGTGTGTGTGTGTGCGCGCGCGCGCAACCTGCTAGTTAATGAGATGGATTTCTGCTGACTTAGGGACCCGGATGTGGCACACCAGCCTCAACCCGGGTGCTCTCTCAGGCCAACAGTGATCTCCCAGCCGAGGCAGTTCGTAAACAAGCTGGCACATCATGTATTCAGGCTACTCTCTCAAACATGCGGTGAGACAGCGAGGAACATCCCCATCATTTCTTGTTTGCTGCTCTACAACAAGTACAGTAAATAGCAGCTACAACTGTTTTGAACCATGTGCTGGTGCTGCAAACCAGTGACTTTTTCAACCCAGATGACAAGCTACACTTGACCTGTTAGTCTTGGATGTTAAATGGGGCATGATAGTAAAGGCTTTTTTGACTGAACAAATTGTTTATTTTCATTTACTTGTACAATCAATTGACAAAAATGAAAAAGAATCTTCCAAAACAAATTTGCACATTATATACGCTCACAATGAAAATGAAACAACTCTGTAAACGAAAAAGGAAGTCGGCTGAAGCCGAAGTTTATTATTCCCTATCCTATGCAGTCCATGAGACAACCCGGAATATTAGGAATACAAAATCAAAAAGGAAAAGAAAACATTTTCTATGCCAGCTTCCTCCTGCACTCAGGGTTGCCAGGGTCTGTTGGAGCCTATCACAGCTGTTACAGGGCAAAGGCATGGTTAGAATCTGCAACCCTCTTTTCTGTGAGGTGACAGCGCCAACTACTGCATCACCGTGTCAAGCGATGGATTAGATACAGGGGTGTCAAACATACGGCCCGCGGGCCGGATCAGGCCCACAAACTGTTTTCTTCTGACCCGTGAGATGATTTTGCAAAATATAAAAACTGCAAAACTGCAGGTGGACATATTTAGTGTCCAAGTGGACGTCCACTTGGTGTCGCAATATCGTTTCTGCTTCGCAAACGAACTCAATACTGGGGCTGAGCAAATCGGGACAACTACAGCCACTCACGTCTCCTATTGGCTGCCCTCATTGCCCCAAAATGTCTCTGTTGAAACAGACAAAGCTGAAGCAGAGCAGTGTTGCCAACTTGGCGACTTTCTCCCCCAAAAAGTCGCTATTCTCCCCATGGCGACTTTTTATTTTTTTTTGTCAAAAGCGACTAGCGACAAATCTTGCGACTTTTGCGATCAAGTGCAAATTGTTGATTATGCAAATAAGACGATGACGTCATTTGGCGACTTCTCGCGACTTTCAGGACAGCCAATAGCGACTTTCCTTACTGAGGAGTTGGCAACACTGGTGCAGAGTGCAGAGTCCTCAAAGAACACGGACCAAGTAAAACAAAGAAAACAACTGGAAGTTGTTGTTATTTTTACGTTATTATCACCATACCATGATTTTACCGGTCCGGCCCACTTGGACATAGATTTTCCTTGATGTGGCCTGTGAACCAAAATGAGTTTGACACCCCTGGATTAGAATTTGAGAATTAATGGCATTAAGAACACACATTTGTCTGAGAACGACAAACCAAGTTTCTCCGCACCTCAACAGGGTTTTTTGCTGACCTTTCCGTCAAACCATCTTCCTCGAGATAAGACAGGCGATCGTGGGATTACAATTTTCTCTCTGAAAAGGTCAGCAGAGGTACGAAAGAAAAGGAAAAGGTGCAAGAGGAAAAAAAATCTATGTTGTTGACTTGTCGTCATATTCTCAGAACATCACAACAAGGTTGTATGCAAGGAGGTTTGGAATGTTTAGCTTCAACTTAATATGTAAATGTCACCTCGGGAGAAAAACAACAGGAACGAGTCCGTGAATCCTCCCGAGCATGTAAATCACGGCAGAAAGTGGCGAAAGATCAAGGAGAGGAAAACACAGCAAAAGCCACAGTGAGAGATGAATAGAACCTCTTTGCAACCAGTTTACTCAGTGATCCCCATAACTTCCACTTAAATAGCAATAACACATTTCCTAGCTGTCTCCAATCACTTCCTCTTCCTCTCTGCTGTAGAACCCACAAAGAAATGAAGACAAGTGAGGCGTAATACAGTCCCCATTCAGCTTTCCATTAAGCACACAGACCGCAGGACGAGTAAAAACGCAAAGTCAAAAGCGGAAAACGACAGAACATTATGCTTCCTACTTTCAGTGAAAATAAAGTTTCACTGTCACGCCCCACCTTGGAGGAAGAAAATCTTTCCAAAATGGTGACAAAATAGTTTTTTTCAAATTCACTGAAACAACATAAATGAGCAAATAATGTTTTACCTTTGCCACACCACTTTTTGTGATATCAAAACCAACATTCTTTTTTTTTTAATCATGAACATTCATTTCACATTCATTTCACTTTTCTCTTCATTTATGAAATCATTTATTTTGTACAAATAAACAACTTTAGCAAATCACTCTTTGTGACATCAAATCCTG
This sequence comes from Nelusetta ayraudi, assembly GCF_046127955.1. Lineage (NCBI taxonomy): Eukaryota > Metazoa > Chordata > Actinopteri > Tetraodontiformes > Monacanthidae > Nelusetta > Nelusetta ayraudi. Next base: position 19,025,092 of record NW_027466061.1, on the reverse strand, counting down.
AACATTACTTTTTAAACAAGAATACTCCTTTCACTTTTCTGCAGTACAAAAGCTTTTTTTGGCAAACCACTTTTGTTACATCCACCATCCTGGCCTCGCTGTGAAACAGCACAGCTTTACGTTTGCTCCCATCTCCTCACAAAGTGCAGAGAATAGCCGCGCTTTCAGGGGTCTTATTTTGATGAAATTGACCACAACCCACTTTGAGAAACACTGGGTTAAACACTTTCTATAGGCTTCTTTATGAAACAAATGTATGTCTCTCTCAAGTAGACTGTTAGGTTTATTTTATCAGAGTTTAAAATACTATAAATATTTGTTTTTTTGTCTTTGTGGTAAGCATGGAAACAAGTCTAACACATAGATCTGTCCAACTATATATATAAAAAGGTGCACAAATCTAGCTCCATATTTGTTCAACTTGTTTTTTTGTGATTTACACTCATGCTAGCACACATTTTGTGATTTAAGTTTTGTGATTCTGTTTTGACATACTCTCATGTTTGAAACATACTACTCAGTTTGAAACTTATACCAACCTTTACTTGTTTGCTGCCATCAGCCACCTCAGGAAGCCCAACAGGGATTAGACATGAATAATTATTCAAAAGTAAACCTCCGGCACGACAGCAAGGGGATGAAGATGATGTTCCAATCACATTACAGAATCTCTCCCTGTCCGTGGCACAATTCACCATTTGGTGGCTTTTAAAAATGAAGGAAGAATAATTATAGACTGCCTAAACATTTTCTGTCTTTGGCACAATGAAACAGTTTTTGATTTAAAATTGCTCTACTTAGCTGTAGTTTAATTAGAGAAATATAGCATGTGCCTGTCAAAATGTATTTATTTAAAATTGCTCATCTTATAGGTGCAGCTCTGAAATTTACATTTTAAAGACGCTGCAGGGATTAGTTACGCTACTGCAGCTTCAGGCTTTTTCCAGAGTTGTTCCTGTGTACAACCATAGATGGAGCTCTTATAAACCCGCAAAATAATCAAAACTTGGGTAGGACACAATGTAAGTCAGACCATTTGCAATAACATGGCTGTAAGACTAACCAAAAGGCTAGATATGTGTGTTCAAAATCATTTCAGAGCGCTGATATGCAGCTGGAACTTGTGAAGACTGAAAACAGAGTCTCCAAAAGATATCAAATTAATTGTACTAATTTCTGGTCATGGCATATAAATGTGCTGAATACCTCATCTGTCATCCCAAGACAGCATAACAGTATTTTAAAGCGTTTTCATATGAAGTGCTGAATAAAGCCAGCATGATATTGACAACATCTGTATCTTAAAAATTTAATTGCTCGCTAGTAGATAGCCAGAGTACTCATTTGTCAGGGTGCATAATTCATGGAGTCTGGCAGAGCATATGCTGGCAGGCGCTCTTAAAGCGAAAGGACAACGACAGCAACACTTAAAGCTAAGGCAGGGTCGAGGCTCAAGGTCAACCCTCAACAAATTTAAACCTGAATTTCTTTATGTAGAACTATCAGCCGGGCGTTCGATCCATTATGATTGAAGTTATTTTAAGATAGACTACTCTAATGTGGTTGTGGACATGTCAAACCAGTCGGGGAAAAGCTGACGGATGGCAGCCACTGAGCTTGGAAGCAGGTTCACCCTCAACACAGCGCTCCAACAAAGTTTTCAAGTTTCCTGTAAACTTAAACTCACTTGTACCTGGAAAAGTTAGGATGGCCAAGCAAAAACTAGAAGCCAGAAAACACCCTGCATTTCCCTGCTGTCCTTTCCACTGGCCTGAATGTCACGCATTATGACTACCAAAATGAATTTTATACATAAAGGTTAGTGCCTACGGAAGCGTATTGCATTCAGTTGGCAAATAAAAAAAAATCTCTGTTTTTCAGTGTAATTATTTCTGTTTTTAGTGCTAATTTTTTCCCGCCCTATTTTCCCGAGTTTAGAGAGCATCGGAAACAATCGCATCCATTCTTTCATTGAGAGCAAGATATAATGGAAGCAAACATGGCCAGCTTGTTCAGTTCAATCAAATTCTATTTTGAAATGGGTTTGAGACACTGGGAAATAGTCCTGTCTTTCAGTGACATAGATGGCATTACAATCAGTTTATCAACTTTATGTAGGCATCTGAGGACTTTGCGGTTGTTTGGAAGAAAAGCCCATTCAGATATTCTCGACATCGCAATGTTTCTCCGGGATCAATTGGATAAATATGGCATGCTCCATGGATACAAAATGATGCATTTGAAGTGCATTCAGACTGGCTACGTGGTGACGTGTGTCACCACCGTAGAGCACATCCATGCCGTAGAGTCACCTGTCTACTGTTTTCTTGCGGGATTTCAAAATAAAAAAAAATCGGGGCAGAAAAAAATTAGCACGTAAAACTGGGCTGGAAAAAAAACAAAACAAACAGTACGAAAAACAGAAATAATTACACTGAAAAACAGATATTTGTTTTATTTGCCAAGTGAATGCAATACGCTTCCGTAAGTGCCAGTGACAGTTAGTCAAAATTACTTTGAGGAAGCTGAACAAACCAGTTTTGCTCGAGAATTCCTTTCACAGTTTATCACTGCACAAAACCGTACAGGTACCAGGTCATGTTTGGTCACACTGGTGGATATGGAGAAGATTCTTCTCTCCTACATGAAGTTACAAGGGGGATACTTATTATATCAGACTGTACGGAAGGGCTGCCATAAATTGTATCCCCCAACAGTCTGATATAATAAGTATCCCCCCTGTAACTGTAACAGTGCACTGAATAGCCTAATATAATCTTCGACACCACGTAGAGGACAGCGGAATAAAAACATTCTTGATAAATGTCTAATTTGTCCGTAGCATGGCGTCGTTGATTAAACTAATCAACGGCCAGGGGATACAAATTCCAGCGTAGACGGGAGAGCACGTGCAGTTTCCAGGGGCAAAGGTATCACTTCCGTTTTGGTTGATGTGTTTTTTTTTTACTGATTTGCGGTTCTTTTCTCCTTTGCGGTTGTGTTTTGCACTTCCCGGCCACCCTATGATAGTTTATCGAGACGAAATGTTAACTCAAGAGTTAACTAAGAGTGATCTTAACAGGTGGGCCAATTTGTCAATTATTTGATGGGCAGGATTAATTTAATGAAAATGAATGTTCTACCTCCGTTACTTTATCTAAAGCAGATGTTGCCCCTGTATATTAGTAAAAAGATAGCAAAAGAGGTTGAAAGAGATTTGTCAAAGTTCATTTGGCAAAAGAAAAAAACAGGTTAAGTATGAAAACTCTGCAGCTCCCAAGAGATAGTGGAGCTTTAGCATTTCCCAATATCATATCATACTATTGGGCCTGTCATGGCAGATTCATTTATGATTGGGTTCACTGCTATCTAAAGGGAATAAAGGGCCCACTTGAGTCTTGGGCGTGTGCTCCATTTAGATTATTAAGGGAACTCACTTGCAAAAAAAAATGCCTTGCCCAAAGTAAGAGAGAACCCAATTCTTCAAAGCTCTGTTAACATCTGGCATGACATGCATAGGTTTGTTGGTAGAAAGGGCGCCTTTTCTTATCTGACCCCACTTATGGGTAACAGGGACACCTTACCTGGTATTGAAAATGTGGTATTTTGTTCCCGGTGGGAAAGAGGAGTAACAGTGGTTGGAGATTTGTTTGATAATAATAATAATAATGTCCCCATGTCTTTCCCACAAGCACAAAACAGATTTGGACTGCCACACAAAGACTTGTTTGCCTATCTTCAAGTCTGTCACTTTATAAATACAAATCTAACAGAAACATTGAAGGGACCAATTGACAAGTTTATAATTAATTTTACACTGGATAAAGGTTCTTATCACAAATTTTTATCATAGACTTCAGAGCTGTCACCAACACAGTGTTGGTGGGATTGTAAAGCGATGGCAGGAGGAACTTCAGAGAGTATATGATGAAGGTGCTTGGTAAGGATGTATTCAGACAGCCCACTCTCTGTTCCTCAGCAATAAATTTAGTTAGCTTAGTTAGTTAGTAAATTTAGTTTAGTTAGCCAGTTCACGGGCTGCCACCCTTGAAGTTGAGTTGAGTTTTGGATGTGCAAAGATTAAAACTACTCACTAAGCTCTTATTTTTGGCTATTGGAAATGTATATTATTTAATTGGATCAGCGAGAAACCTCCCGCTGTAACTCAGTGGGACAAAGACATTTTTAGAGTTATTCCTATGGAGAGACTAAGTGCCAAATTAAAAGGAAATGACAACATTTTTCTGGACATATGGCAACCTCCAATAGATTACCTGCCTAACGATCTGAGTTACATTATACAGAGGGGAAATACTGGCTGGGAAGGTTCCAAAGTGAAGGAACCAGCAATAAGAAAGATTTAATAACAGATTCAAGGCACACATATTTTCAATTGCTGATCAGTTGTTGACTTATTTTTCCTTTTTATTATTATTTTTATCATTAACATTTTATATCATTTGTCATCCTTATTGTTTTTTTTCCCTTACTTTTACGATATTTGAATCTTTTCTCCTTGTTCAGACCACCATTGAATGATGTATGTTTATCTGTATTATATGTATAGTTTTGTTACAGTTTTGAAAACAAAATAAAGTATGATTAATAAAAAAAAAGAAGTGATTGATGTTTCTTCAATCTGTTGTTGCGCCAATGCAGGAGCATCACTTTGGCTGTGCTTAGGGAGAGGGCATCCACACGTGCAGCTGTTTGGTGTGCTGTGCTAAAGCCCCGCCGTGCAGACAGAAACTCTCAAAGCCAGTGCTGATGGGATATCTGTCGAACATACCTTGCATTTGCAAGGTGAAATCACACTTTCACAAACACATTAGCACCAAGGAAAACACACGACAGTGACGGCAAGACATAGCAGAGCAGCATCAGGACGACTTCAAGTGTTAATTGGACCCAGATGTAAAATTGTGATTCTCAACGTGCAGCAGAGAAGTTGCTCAGTTGCCTCAGGCCTGCTCCTCTCACTTCCGGCATCTCGATCAAAGTGGCATTGCAGGGCATCAAATCAACGCAGAGTACGAGTTTGCAATTTTATCATTGATCATTTAAAGTAAGATTAGAATCGTCTCTTTGCTGTCATGCTGCAGTGATGCCTGGCCACAAATACGCATCAGTATGCGCACAAACGCATGCATGCGCACACGCACACACACACACACACACACACACACACACACACACACACACACACACACACACACACACACACACACACTTCTTCATCCTGAGTCTCGTGTTTTGTGTGCTAACAGATGTTCCCAGTAGAGCCCTCGGGTTACAAGTCCTGTTTTGTTTATTTTATAAAGACGACTCATCTTTATCAGCTGCGTGGAAGACGACAACACTGTCTCACTGCTTTCTCGACAGTCAGTTGTCTAGCTAATGTGGGTGATGCTAAAGCAGTTACATTGGATAATTAGGTATTGACAGTTCAGGGAGCAGCTGGGAGACTTTGCCATAACTATGAGGATTTTACTTTGAATACTTGTTTATTTATTTATTTATTTTATAAATTTTGGTCCATTAAGATGAGCAGTAGGTGCACCATGAAGTTGTGCCTGATGCCACTAAACACAGCTGTTCCATTCTCAGCTGTCTGTACATTAAACAGTAAAACACATCCTCAATATCTGACCCCTTTGTCATCTGCTTGTTGGCTCTTTATCCAGAGTTGGACATTTTGCCACACTAATAACGGCACGTTAGCTCGTCAATCACTAGATAGTGGGAGCCCAAATGTGCTCCAGTTAACTTGTGAGAGGAAAACAAAACAACATCCTACGTCTCGTACTGCTTCTTTTGAAGAAAAATAGTCAAAATAGACAAAATGTTCAATGGTTTACAAGTGAAGCCTAAAATTCCAACACGTTGCACAGCACATTGTTGCATTTGCTGTTGTTTCCCATCAAGTATGGCATTTGATCTGTTTTCACTGTTTTCACTTATATTAAGCAACCTTTCAAGAATAACTCGCCCATCAAGTTGTTTCAGGGGCACATCAAAAAGTGTGCATGAAATCAGGCGGAGGGAAAATAGGCTTTAATGAGCTTGCACATGTTGTTTTCACAAGTCACTTATTTTCGGTGGACCAAATTAGACATTTTGCTAAAATTAAATAGCTGTGACACTTGGCTGTAGAAACACTCCCCCACCACCACCTTTGATTACAATTAACCTTTTGAGCTATGGGAGCTGCAGCTGCTTCATTAAAGCACATCAGGCTGTTTTCTTGTTTTTGTTTTTTTTAATCCAAACTTCACCTTTAATTTGGCTTTTTCCAGAATCCAGCAGGAAACAAAATGTATCTGCAATCACGGACAAATTCATTGATTTATTACTTTACTATGTGAGTACATATTTAAAGCCTTATAACATAAAGTTAACTCCTGCAAAACAACTGTGGGTGAAAGGGCCGTTGCTCCTCTGACTCTGCCTCTGTGTGTGTGCGTGTGTCTCAGGAGCCAAGGGCCTCTAGTGTTTTAACCTACAACGCTGCCCTTATCAAAAATGTATTAGCCATGCTGCTCTTGATAGTATGCAGCCCAAGAGCTCACTCGTGGGACCAGAACATCTTGCTGCGGGCAATTCATCTTACTCTAAACCAACCAGTGAGCAAAAGTTATCTTCAGCTTTGGCACCAGCAGCCACAACAGTGAGTGTTGAATCTATTTTTATTGGGTAAAAAAAACCCAAAACAAAACGAAACGAAAAAAAAACAAAAACAAAAAACATCCAAAATCTACATTCAGTGCAGACAAATAGAGGTCACTTTAGAGGAAGCGTGTCTTACTAGATTAGTCTGTTTGTTTTTTTTCTTCTTCCCATCTCTGTTTAGAAATTTAGTCCGAGGTGCTGCAGCAGGCAGCCAGAAACGATACAAATCAATTTCCAGGGAAGGGCACATGATAGCCTGATCTGCGCCGAAGGTTATATCCTCTTGGCTGAAAGCACCGAGCAACGAGCGATATCATAAAAACGAAGAGGGGGAGGAGGGAAAGTGAGACAGAGCACAACCACACACTGTCATTATGAAGGATCTGGGTCACGTCACTGAGAGGCAAAAGAAGCAGGGCATCCTGCTCCCAGCATGACGAATTGTGCTCAAGGTAAGACGAGTCTGGGTGAAGCCTCGACCTGGGACAGAACATCCAAGTGGACTCTAACGGGATGAGGAGCAAAGATGTGACAGATTCTGTAGAAGTAAACCGCAAACCGTCCAAATAACAAAAAGAAATAGATAGATAGATAGGTGGATAGATAGATAGATAGATAGATAGATAGATAGATAGGTGGATAGATAGATAGATGGATGGATAGATAGATAGATAGATAGATAGATAGGTGGATAGATAGATAGATAGATAGATAGATAGATAGATAGATAGATAGATAGATAGATTTCTCCAGGGAATTGCAGCACATCACTCACAAAAAAAAACCATAACATACACCATGTACCCGCCCATAACATCAACACAAGAATTTCACCACCATTCATCCCCACCACACATATCCAGCAAACACGTTACTGTCTCTTTAGTCATTTGTTCAGTTGCGTTATTGTATTTGGAATGAAACTTTTGTTGAATTGAAATTTAGATTTTTTTTTTTTTTTTCCCAGTTCATTGACATGGTGTGGTGTGCTCAGCGTAGAGTGATGTTAGCAAACAGATTTTCTGTCTATGGAATAAATATTTGATTAATATTTTTTGTTGATAACTGACATTTTATATATATATATATATATATATATATATATATATATATGTATATATATATATACATATATATCCAATTACTTTTATACTTTGTGTGCTTGTTGTATCAGTTGTCACTTTCAGACTTTTTCTTGTCTATTCAAATGATTGTTTGATCAAACCTAAAAAACAAAACAAAACAAAAAGATAACGGCAATATTCTATTGTGAAGCTTTCCACAACTAAATGTTCCATGCAGTGACTCCGCTGGAGCCCTTGTAATGGATCCACCATTCACAGCCATTAAAAGGCTAATGATGTCCAACACTGTTGGAGCGATATGCCAGCATGGATCTCACCTATGCCGCCATCATCATCATGTGTTTTCATGCATGCCTCTCTCTCTTTCAAAAGCCATCAGGTTCATTCATGCGTGACAGTGCGTCATGAATGAATCAACATCTCAACTCCTCGAATGACCTTTCGCTCGTTCGTTAACGAGTGGATCCGCCGTCTCCGGACTTCATCCATCATCTTTTATACGCATCAGAAATGTCAGCGCTAGCCGCTTATGGATAACAAAAAGCGAAACAAATGTGACCAGGAGCTGAGCAGCAATGGAATAACCGTTCCCTGCCAGGCTATTGATGAAATCCATATATTGGATGTTGCATTACAGCGTGAATATTCTTTTTGTTTGTAGAGGTCTGTAATGAATGGGGGCCACTGCTCTACTTTCAGGCTAGCGATCTGGAGCACTAGATTATAATAGAAAAGTGATGATGCTAAATTCATTGTACCGTATTCATTCCATTTAAAGTTGTCGCAATTCCTCAGAGTAATTTATTATTTTCAAAGTGTAACAAACCTCTTTTTTCTTTCAAATTTGCCTGAATGTTTTTTTATTTTTTATTTTATTTCCATTAAAGGTCACCTATTATACAAATTTTCAGGCTTTTGTATTTGATATCCGGCCCCTCCAGAGCAGCAACGCACGATTTTCCGCGCTGAAAGCTTTTTAGATTTGCGTATCTCGCGGCTCGTTTCCTCGTATTTACTGCATCCCGTGAAAACGCTCTGTTTCACTTCACTCCACCCCCAGCCTTGCCGGTGTACGCCCCCGCCCGGGGTCACACTCTTCGTCGCTGCTGAGCCTCACTTCCTCAGTTTGCTGGTGCGGGAGTGAAGAGTAAACGGCAAACTTTACGAAACAGGCACAATTTAAACACTTACCGCCGTGAAGGCTTCACCCTTTAGCCGCTGTTTAGCAGCTAATCCAGCTTCGTACGGACCCAGCGCGGGCTGAGTTACGGCCGCAAGGCGGACCGAAGGTCCCTGGACGTTTTTTGTGCCTTCCGTGTCCCCGGAAATATATTTTACTTCTTATCTTAGTAGGGCTTAGAATGATTTGGTTTCATACTGTTGACTTGTATCAAAACACTGTCCTAGCAGAGAAAATATGTACGGCGAAACGATCACTTCAGTCATAGAGTGGTTTATTATTAGACAAGAATATCTGCACAACTTACGTCCACACCAAGCACAAAGCAGGAAGAGCTCTATACAACCCATGTTACCATGCTGGCAGCGTGAACATCGCTATAAGGAGTGAAACTTGCCAGTCAAAATCGCTGCCTCTTCAGTTTCGCTGCCAGCAAACACAACACACTTAACAAGCAGAGCACGGAGTTAGCAGTGGTGGCTAACAGTTCATCAACACGATTCAGCAGTTGTATGTTGCAAGTAGTCTTAAAACTAATGTTGCTTGAGGTCTCAGTACACTCACAGTCCTCATACATGTTTTCAAATATTGCCGTGGCTGATTATTCTCTCGTCGTCCACCAGGGGGCCGAGTCGAGCCCGTCTCACTCCCGTTGCCGACCGGACCGGTGTTCCATCGCATCCGCATTAGGCTGAACAAACCTCCAACATTTTCTCTGTTCGTTCCACTCCGACGGTTGTGGTCCTTGGTGCTTCGGTAGTCGCTCGGTATTTTTTATTTTATATTTTTTAATTTCCCTGACACCGAAAAAAAAACATTTTCTTGGAGCAGCGCATTGCGGAATCACTTCCGGGGCAGAGCGGGGGAGGGCGGAACCAGTCCGAGAGTGTGCCGGAGCTTGGCCATGAAAGGAGATCCGGCACACAATGGCGTCATTCTGTGCCCAGCGTTGAAAAAATCTCCGCGAACAGAGCGTTTAGAACCATGCCCAACAATTTGCAGGGCTCACGGCCAAACGCACGAACGTCATTATTTGACGATATCGAGATTGTTTGACGATAGGGTTCAACATTGTAACAGTTTTTAAAGCTCAGAAAAGTGGAAAAGCATCATAGGTGCCCTTTAAGGAACCAAATTGAAACAAAAATAGAGATGTAGTTTACATTCACGTCCATCCAAGAAATGCTACAACAGGAAGAGCCAGCAGGATGTTGCTAAATGGGTGTTTTCAATGTTTGACAAGCACTACGCCAAGTCCTTTCAGAGAGCCTGTTGATGAGACCACAGTGGTTGTGAGGTCGCAGGGTCCTTTGACCAACAAAATCAGATTATCCCTAGCGGGCAATACATGCCAAATCTGACGCAGTTTCCTCAAGGTGCTCCAAGATCTGTACTAAAGCTGAAGCTGCATCCATTAGCTCTGTGGTTTCAAGGTGTTTGCACACAGACATTTTCATCTGAGTAAACTGCTCTATATAAAATATGCAATGACCAGCTAAGAGGCTTCTGTGCCATTTTATGATAAAATGGAGAAACCGTAACTCTGGCAGACTTGCACTGCCAGAAAAAGGGGCCCAAGTGGAGAAGATACAGCTGAGCTGAGAGGAAAACCAGAGAGAGAAGTAAAAGCAAGCCTAATCAGAACAAAACTCCGGTGCTCACTGCGCTCAGCTCTGCCCATGCGGATGTAAAATTGCCTCTCAGCCGTCTCTGATCTGAGAGAGGTTGGCCTCTTTAAAAGCACTATATCACATTGCATCTCTGCCTTTCCTTTTTTCCTCCTGACTTCTTTCATCCAAGGAAAAAGTGGCCCCTGTTTTGTTTCAAAAGGTCCCCCATCCCCTCACGCTTGTTCCGCAAATTTGTTTTGCCCGACAAAGCTGACAAGAAACAGAGGAAATCAATGAGGGATCGCAGCACGAGGAGGTATTTGATGCCGCCTGTCGCTGGGAAAGTAATATTGTGAGGTCGGATGCTGTAAGCCATTCGCGGAAATCTTCGGTGCAACATTTGCTGTCTCACAGCGTGCAGGCTGCTCTCGACTTATGCAAATACAACAAAGTCCCGTCTACACAGAAGCATCGACGACAGAGGAAAACCTTTTCATCGCCACTCCCCCTCCTCCCCTTCCTCTGTCTGCCTCCCTCTCTCTCTGATCCAGCTGCTCATTTGGCATCGGAGCAAAGAAATAAATGAAGTGCTTCAGCGGAAGGAAGACTTCATTGGTAGAGGACTGTCAATAGAGGGAGCGCGATGAGGATTTGGTGAAGGTTTTTTTTTTTTTTTTTTGGCTTAATACTTTAGTGGGACACTGGGCTTAAGGCCACTACTGTCCAATTATTCTTTCAATAGCTGTGACATGTGTTCTCCTGATTTTGGTTTTGTAACTCTGCTGAGGGAATAGAAGTGCATCTGTCGAAGAAGAAAGAACGCATATGGGTAAGCTAACACGAAACCTCAAAGGCCAAATGTGAATTCCTTAAAGTGCAGGGAATTTCATTCAGCAAAAAAAAACATTATGTCAGGTTTGAGTGAGATAAAGAGATTAAAATAAATAAATAAATAAATAATAGCTGTTCTGTTTCCTTCTGCTAATTAGAGGCACTTTTGTGGGTAAGGAGGCCACTTGGCCAGAATGCGGCTACTCTTTTGTGATGTTACCCTGACATCACAGCTGGTATGAGAAAGATGTGAGCTCATCAGAACACCAAAAATAAGAACTAAAGCACACTGGGCCCTTCAAATGCGAAGCAGGCAACTGCCCCATTGTGGTCGCTCTGAAGTGAAGGAAAGTGACACAAGTTGTAAAAGGAGGATTCTGGATTCTGCATATTAATTATTCCTGGACTTTATGCTAATAACTGTGGACGAGTCACGAGTTAAAAACTGTGCTTACCAAAAGTCTTTGGCAAAGTTCTAGTAAATAGTCTTAGCCTTCAAAAGAAAGCTTCAATTTTCGAGTAACCCTCCAAAAGACCTTCAGCATCTCATCCACTTAGGGCATATTCACACCAGGAAAGTCCTGAGTTTGCTTTCTTTGGTCCGGATCAAAATACAATGTATCTTTTCTGGTTTGGTTTGGTTCGGTTCCTTTTCACATTGCAATTTTCGCAAGAGTCCCAGGATTTGACAACAAACCCACATGTGCAAAGATTGTTCAATCATTGGAAAAAACGGTCCGGGGCAGGTTAACGCTCCAGCATGTTGCACTCGTTGTGCTCATAATGTTATATGGATTACATAATGCAGGTAATTTGGAGCATCAGAGGCTTTTGATGCAATGTCGATTTTATGAGGAGATGTTTACCATTCTGTCACAACAAAGACGTTTTTGCAAGAAGTGTCTCCTCATTGCTCCATGTTGAACCACGACTCATGTTAGCCTGACGGTCCGACGACGTGCTACTAAACTTTCTACAATGCTCATTAAAACATTATTTCCCATAATGGTTGTGGCTACGGAAGCCTGTGACGTGTAAAAAGGTGTGTGATTTCACAACTGGTTCGAGCCACGGTGCGGTCGCTTTCACACATCAACCGAACCGCACCATGGTTCGTTTGGAAGCGAAGCGAGACCACCTCTCCGGCGAGGCCTCGGACCGGCTGTTAGCTCCGGACCAGAGTTCGCTGGTTTGTATTCACACCAGCACAAAAGGTCCGCACAAGGGACTTTTTTGGTTTAGTCCGAACCAAACAGGGCAGGTGTGAATACGCCCTTTGATGAGGCTTTGATTTCCTGACAATGAACACAACTGAATCATCAACAGCGCTCAGCACGAGTCTCTCGCTCTGAAATCCAGCCAGAGAAAAAATGTTGCCTCTATCACTTGCGCTAAAAGCTGCTACATACTCAGCAATGACCTGACTCTGAAGGTCTGTGGGGCACCTCATCTCGTGAACCTCCAAATTCCCCAACTGTCTCTCAAACTAAATGTAAACCTAAAGCAAACCATCTCCTCAGACAGGACCAGTCAGGTTTGGGGTCATCAAACTTAACCTACTTGGGAGGTGCTAGCTCTGGAAGAGTTCATACTGTTTACACAGATAAACAGTCTCAGCCTGGTATGATGGCCATATTACTGGATACATTTTTCAATTCATAGTTTCAAACACCGATGCCATGATGCAGCTATTTTATTTTATTTAAGGAGCCCATATGAGCTGTGCTGTGACATTGATCCTGCGTGATTTAGCCTAATGAAGCACGTATCCAGTTACCTGATTTGGTTCAAACTATAACCTATAGATACATATATTTTCCTAAGTGTAGAGATTTACTTTAAAAAATAAAATAAAATAAATAAAAGTCCAGTTGCCTAAATGGAGAAATCTTTTTTCTGGATTTTCAGTTCTTTTTCAGTCAGTGTTCGCTCTGGTCAAGATAAGATCACATCAGTTCGTGAAACAAACCAAATTCCAGCAACATCATCTTCATCAAAAGAAAATTGATGAATTAAATGAAGTTAAATTACCAAAAAAAGGACAGTTTAGATGTGAAAGCCCCTTTAGATGTTTGTGTGCTGTTCCTATTGATTTTAACTATTTAGAGGGACTGTCAAAACTGACGCTGAGTCTTTAGTCTTTTACATGCCTTGGCTAGCGATGGGTATGGCAAACTAAATTAGGCTGGGACTACTGCCTTATTTGTACTGCATCCCAGTACAAATAATCCTAAAAAAAAAATGGATAACTAATAGTCACACAATGTAGCAAACATTGCAGTGTGATTTGCTTTATTTTAGTTGGCTACCTTTTCTTTTCTCAAAGACTCCTCATCTTCTTTCAAACGACAGTAGCTGCTTGCTGTTTGCTGCTTCACTGGGCCTGAAATCAGGAAGTGAGGTCATACAGAGCTAAAATGGCCTGTTCAAGGCTGTTCATGGAGCAAGTGACGGGTGACTGCATCACAAGAAGATGATCAAAACACTGGCAACACTGACAGGACATGCTCTGCTCAGCCCAACATGACGCTAGAGAGCGTTTGGAAAGATGGGTGGAGCTTGCATATTTAAAATGCCCTGGCACAAATTAAAGAATGGCTGAATGTGTCACTTTTATTCCACCTCAATAAATTACAGAGCACTCCGAAACCTCCTGAATGAAATACCATGTGACAACACAAACAAAAAACTAAAAGAGTTGGTTTGAAAGGGGAGAAGGAAACACCACGCTGCCACCTGCAGCAGCCTGATGACACAACAACCTCTCTGCTATCTGGTCAGCCTCCAGTCAAGTCAGTAATGAGACATATTTCTGCAACAGATGGCCAAAAGATGCTTCTGCAAGATCATGGCACACTAGCAAAGTCAAGGCCCACACTGAGGCTGGTGCGTCAGTGTACAGACACTAAAACAATGGGTATTAAATGTCCACTCACCAGCGAGTCCGGGAGCTTTCAAGCTGCATCGCACAGTCAATAGAATCCAATCAATGAAGCCTTTCCATCAATGCAGGCATTTCGTGTTGCGCGCTTGTTGGAAAGTGCATCTATTCATGGACCATTTAAGTTCACAGTGTGCAAATATTCATCTGGAAACACAACAACAGGAGAAAAACCATTTCGCCCACTGTGATGTGACAAAATCTTTTTGGTTGACAATGGTAGAGCATTTTCTTCAAAGTGACATTGTCATGAAATTCATCGTACGCACATGTTGTGGTAGCTGGTCTGCAGCTGCTCTGAGTGCAAAACTGTTAAAACTATTCATTGTTTTGTCCTCACCTGCACATCAGTTTGTGTTCTGCCCTCAACTAGAGTGTGTGTGTGTGTGTGTGTGTGTGTGCGGGTGTGTGTGTGTGTGTGTGTGTGGGGGGGGGTGTGTGTGTGTGTGTGTGCGTGCGTGCGTGCGTGTTTTATTTGGCCCTAAATTATTTTTTCTTTGCTGTCTTCAAAACATTTTTTTTTTTTTTCTTTTTAACATTTCTATTTTTATATTGTGGCCCTATCAAAAGAGACCATGAAATTTTTCAAGTGACCGGAGAGTGATAGTTATTGATTGCCGTAAACGGCTACTGGAAAACAGGTGTCACCACTTGACAGAAAAAGGGTTTTTGTTGATCCCTCTGGTTATTTTATGATGCACTTTGCTAATTGCCAAATACCCCAGCACTTTGACAACAATGCAAGGGAGGGGAATTTGTTCACTTTAGTTTAGTTTGGTAAAGTAAGATGTGAACAAATCAAAAACAGATTTATTTTTTTTCTGATATTTGATTGACATGATACTTTTCGCTTTTCTCTTGATAAATATGATCATGCAATGTCTAGCAGTAACATTTTTGGACTCCTGGGAGACAATTTCATCCCACCTCTTTGGCCATGAAAAACGTCTTCAGTTTAGCAAGAGCAAAAAAAATCAATCCAGGATTTAATCCAGAGGTTAATTAATTAGTTCATGTAACCGTAACACTAATCCCAAAACATCAATGAAATGATCACAATGACAGATCTGAAAAAAGCACTGATAACAAAATCGAACCGAGTATTTTTACTCAGAGTCACCCTACGAGCTTCAGCAAGTTCCACTCCACTTGCCACTGTGCCCTCCCTTGCAGAGAGTAGCCCTAAAGAGATACTGTGTCATAAATGAGAGGGATGTCAGATTGAATTAAGGTCTTGGTACAGAGCCTCTGTGTAAAAGCCTGGTAAGGTTAAACATCAAGACGAATCCTTCCTCCCCCTCCTGCTCCTCCTCCTCCTCCTCCTCCTCCTCCTCCAACTCATCGTCTTGTTCTGCACACCCTGACCAGACACTGCAAGACCAGGCACCCTGTCGCCCGCTTGGCATCCCCTCTTTTTTTAAATTAGAGGAAATTACCACCTGCCATTTCAGCCAGACCCAGTGCAAAAGTTGGGGAGGCAGAGGAGTTGGGGGGGGGGGGGGGGGGATTGATCGCACAATGCATTGCTGAACATCCTTCTTCTGACTCTTTCAGTAGACTCTATGCTTGGGAAGGTTCAGTGACTGTGGGAGAACAGTGCAGGGGCAGTGCACGCGGAGCCTAGTATGGCGGGTGCAGAGATGCTGCTAGTTGGTGGAGATGTGCGTGATGCTGGGTTAGGAGAAGAGGAAGAGGAGGAGGGGAGCAGTGCATGAGATCAGATTACAGGAACACACACACACACACACACACACACACACACACACACACACACACACGCACATGGATGGGTGCGTGGTGGACGCAACGGAGACACAAAGGAAGACATGCCATCAAACAAAGCGTCCCAGGAAGCAGATCCTCACTCTTTCTTACCTTGTGGTGTTGTTGTCAGGCGAGTAGTTCAGTAACAGCACGATCTATAGGCACGCGCCGGTGGGATCGTCCGAGCAAAGGATCCCGATTCCAAAAAACTGCCTGCGATCATTGTCATGGCAAAAGTGCCGTGGAGGGAGGAAATAGACACATAAATAAGAAATAATAAGAGTGCGAGCAAGGAAGGCAGAGCCCAGCTCGCTCTGCTAGTAGGGATAACTGTTTCTCTCCGCTGCCGCCACAGACAGGCAGCCTATTCTGTCAGGCGAAAAAATGCCTCATGTTTCGTAGCGTGATGCTAAGCCAAAAAAAAAAAATTCTATATTGATATTCCTGCGATCGACAGGCGAGGTGCGATTCTCTTTTCCGCCATCCTGTTGTGTATTGGTGTGGATGGAGAGCAGGCAGAAAGAGAAAGGATGCTCTGAGGCTGAGGCAGCGAGCAGGTCCCTCCGCTCCTGCTGCCTACGGAAGCCCGGACGGCACCAAAACTCGCTTTTTATTTATTCCCGTAAAACGGGACGTTTCATAACCTACTTTCCTCGGGACTCAATAATGCCTAAATAGGACTTAATAATGACACTTAAAAATGAGTCTTTTAAAATAATGTGTGTAATGAGTGATGGTTTTAACTATTTAAGAATACTTTTTTATTTTACGTGACAGAAGAAACGAATTAAAAAGTGAAAACATAGCGAAAACACAGTCAGTTCAATTGTTTTAGTTTATCCAGACTTGTATTAATTTTAAAAATAAATATGTATATAAATATAAATATGTTAATTAATATAAATATGTTAATTATATATATTTAATATCTAATATCTAATTTCAATTTATCGCCAAACTAGCCAGGGCACAAATAACAAATGCGAAGTTCCTAATCACCAGCAGATATACAGTGGGTTTTAGTGCCATCTAGTGGAAGTAAGAACATAGCAAACAGTAAGTTAGAAGGAAATAACGACCACACAGAAATTAACAAGTTTTGACTGGACCATTTTTATTCTCTGGGAACATTGATGAAGCCATTGGAAAGATCAGTGTTTTGCCCTTAAAGACACAATGTCAAAAACAACTTACATAATCACATCAATGCACGCATGGTACCAACTACAGTCACCGAAAGCCTGGCTTCTGGCTTAGATCCACAGAATCTCAGGGGCGAACTGAAACCACCAGAGGGGCACAGGGGGTCCTGTAGTTTCGAGGCCTTGTCGTAGTCCAGGTCCGGATATATTTGCAACAATTTGATTTCAACAATTTAATGCTTCTGCATTTAGACTCACTCAAAACTCAACGAAAGAAGAAATTAAAGAGAACAACCAGAGACAACTCACAACTAGCCATGGTCTGTCATCCTCAACATATGGAATGAAGCAGGAAATGAAGCTTTAGATAAAGTTTGCGAGACTTGCTCACGGGGGGAAATGATCTGCTCAGACAGTTTTTACAGTTCCTTACCAAGTAGCTGATGACAGGGATTTAGGTGATGGCTTTTTCATGATGCAGCTGAAGTCTCACATTGTCATTCAAACTGTAACCTCCCTAAACATAATACCAAGCTGTAAACACATGAAATTTCTTTCAGGAATGTAAAAAAAAAAAAAAAAAATGTCATTAAGACAAACTAAAAAAAAAATGTTCTGTGATATTTTATCATTTTACTCTGGCATAAAACTAAGGGGCAGTTATGTAGATTATTCTTCCCTCGTAGCCGAAGACATTACAACAAACATGGATACTCACAGCCGATGTCTTTATTGAGGACACAGGTTTAAATAGTGATGACAAGAGGGCAGGTGGTTGAACTTTGGACCATTTGCTTGTGAACTGAAATCTGCTTCATTTTAAGGTTGCAGTCACTTCCTGCCCTCATCCTGTCAGCCAACTTCAGCAGTGGAAAAGAACTGCTAATAAAACTGCAGGGTTTGTTTATAGTTTTTTTTTTTCTTTCTGTTAACCCTGGGCACTTAGCATTTATATCAATCTAGACTTAACAATCAGATAAAAATAACGCACAAAAAAATGTAGTCACAACTTTTTTACTGTAAACTCGTTAAAAAGTGGGTATGTTAGCTCTGCAAGGCTATTTTTCCTGGCACGGAGTGAACTGTCAGGGTGACAGGTGACCCAACACTGCTTGATCACCGAGACAGTGTGTCGAGATGTTAATGACTCCTGATTGGTGCTGAGCGTTAAAACTTGAGAATTCTGTCATTTCACCAGCAGGGGGTGTGACAGCGCGGATTAAGAATCATGTTTATCGGCAAAAAACAGCTACAGAAAAAAAAAAGAGAAGAAGAAAACGGACAGACCAGGCTACAGAAACACAGTGGAACACCTTCATGCTTCACAGAACAAAAAACAAAACAAAAAAATCACTTGTCCAGCACACACACACAAATATTTTCAAATACTCTCATCTTGTTTTTAAATCATCATTCGTACAAAAGTGGTCCGAGGACTGCCATGAAAAATGCCTCAGCCGGGTTTGAATCCATCACTTCACCCTCTACCTCCTGGTACTGATCAAAATAAGCAGCAGGAGAAACAGCCGCTTCACTCATTTCTGGCATGAGGTAAACTCATGAAAACACTGACGTTTTGTGAGTCTTTTTTTTTTTTATTAATGTGTGAAAGGGAGTTTTGTCTTTCAAAATGAACATTTCTCTTGGGTACAGGTTGCAGCACCACTATTGCATGAATGATGGGTAAAAACAATAGCCAACAGATAGACATTTAAATAATTTACGATGTATTTACACAATAATCCATGTTACTTTTCCAGCAGTGTCTTTGTGTCTTCTCCGCAGGGTGTGCTTCCTCTAGTCGCCCATCTTTACTTTCGATGTCTGAAGGCAAAGAAAAAACAGTTAGGAGTCGCAGAATCGAAACCATAGTTAGGGTGACGCATCGCATCTATCGCTTTTCTTTTCTCCCCCCCCCTCCTACCTGCAGAATAGCTACGATGACACCGAAGAGGCCAATGGCGCTGCCGAAGATTTCCACGATGAGGATCTTGACAAACAGGCTGGGATTCTGGGCGTCTGCCAGTGCCGCTCCGCTGCCCACTATGCCCACGCAGATGCCACAGAAGAGGTTGGAGAAGCCCACGGTCAGGCCGGCTCCAAACATGGAATAACCTGGACGGAGGTTACTGACTGAGAAATTCATTCAATCTGGACAAGATGACTCCCTGATTCATCCAAGCAATCCTGGTACATGTTGGAAACCAAGACTCAGAAAAGAAGGACTGGGACATTTTGTGACATATTAGATAATAAAGACAATGATTTCATATTAAATGAAAAAATATATCAAATAAAGGTCATTAGATATTTTTTTGTAGACTGAACACAGAAACTACTATGATGCCATCACCTGCTAAGCAACAAACACATAGAAGAAGCTCTCTGGTGCTTAATGTGCTCATTCAAACGTGGCGCCAACATTAAAACAGTCCATGTGCTTAATGTTGACGCTATTCTGCCCACATCAGCTCAAAGTTTCTTGACTGCACTGCAAATGCAGTGAAATCCGTCCATTTATTTCAACAGCTTTCTGCGTCTTTCAGCAGTGCCTCTAGTATGTGCAGCAGCATGAGGACAAGTCACATGGGTGTAGGAGAGACACAGCAGAAGATACATTCTACCAATGTCTATTAGAAATAAACCCAGATTCCAAGACGCATAAGACCAGTAAACATTTTGCAAGTACACGTCAAAATCTTTTATAAATACTGCTTAGTGACTTGTTAAAACTGATTGGCGGAATTGCTTGCAGGTAAATTATTTTTTCCCACCTCAAATTAAAACAAGCACACAAGCTTACGACAGACATAAAAACTCATCCCATTATGATTACATTTGGTAGTTAGGCAAAGTCTCAAAACCTCTTACCAGCCTGGTAGTTCCTGGCTCCGATGGTCTCCGGGGTTGTTCCACTGAAGCCCTAGGAAATGAGTTCACATGTGAGACACATCAACACGTCCTGCTGTCTTCGGAACAATCAGTCAACTAAGGGGGCGTCCCCATAGCATCGCACCGCCTCGCCTCGCCACGGTACGGTTGTAGAGCGTCCCCACTGGCCGCTACACGGTTGTAGGAGGTGCCGTTTTGGTACCTCAAGCGCTCAGGGTCCAAGCGAGACGAAGGCGAGTTGAGTGGTGACGTAGCGACGAGCAGGGCACTGGATTGGCTCAGTGTTTTCGTCGATTTTCCCTTTCGGAGCGGACACCGACGCCAACCCTTTCGACACGGAACCTCCGTATTCGCGAGTGTGTTCAACGATATTCGCAAAAACGACGAAGCGCTCAGAACAATCCGAGTTGCTCCTGTGTGAGGCGCGTTAAGCTAGGGAATCCGAGGAGTCTTGAGGCGAGAGGAAATACGGATTGGTCGAGAGGACGTGGCTCTTCGCCGCGAGGAAGCCTCGAACACCGCGGCATAAAGTGGTCCTTGGCTCGCTAGGGCAGCTATTTCAAATAAGGAGTCGTGTTTACTGTCTGTTTTTAAATAAATGCTATTTCCCGTTGTATCTGTCTCGTGTTTACTTTTGGTGAAGATATAAAGGTTGAACTACACCTTTACTCTCCCAGAAAACGAAACCAGAAATTATAAATGTTGCCTGCATAAATTACCAACTGTGATTTCAGTGAGGGAAACGGTGCTATGGGGACGCGCCCTTAGAGTCAAGTTATTTATTGATGAACATGAACAATGTATTTCTCTTACCTCGGTCATGTTACTGATAACAATAGCCATGATGATTCCATAGATAGCGACAGCTTCACAGAAGATGATGCTGGAACGAGACATTGAAAAAGTGTAAAAATGCATTTTCTTTGTATTTATTATTATTTCTGTACACTGTTGTGTAAGCGCTAACAAACATGTGAGCATTGATTATTTACTAATAATGTGAAAGCACCACACAGATGAAAACAGCTACGCCTCCACACCCACAAGAAAGGAAGGAAGGAAGGAAGGAAGGAAGGGAGGAAGGGAGGAAGGAAGGAAGGAAGGAAGGAAGGAAGGATGGATGGATGGATGGAAGAGACAGGAAATGAATGTAATAATTTGTGTTAGTATCGTGACACTACCTGACTAAATTCTTGGTTTTGATACGCGGAGCCTTGACGCCTCCACCAATAATGCTGGAGCCTGTGATGTAAATCCCCCTGAGAACAGGTACAACAATCACATGATTGGTACAATGAAATAACTTATTTACATTTACTTCCAGAACTTTTCTGCTTTTCAGTCATGAACCCTTCATTGAAAATAAAACCACAAAAACATCAGAGAGAATGTCATTTCCAAATATCAAAATAGAGTGAAATAAAAAAAACAACATTTGGAGCATTTGTTAAAACAAAGTAAACTACTAACAGGTCAAAAGAATGCATAAAATATACAGTGCAGAAATGCGTAATATATAAAAGCTATATTTAATTTTACAATTTCCCACATAAGTTTCAATCTTTAAGAGATTAACGATCCTTGAAGAGGACACATGCTTGTTCCCGTTGACACATTCTGGGATTTTCCATTTCCACATTTGTGCATCATCGACTTGGTGTTTCAAAGAGGAGGAAGTGATTCTATAAACGTCCTGTGGACTTTAGGCATCCACTGCAGTGGGTACTAACCAGGCTGCTCCGACCACAGACAAAGAGATGGCGAGGCCGATGCCCAGACAGGCCCACATGTAGGGAGACGTCTCCGTCAGGAACCTGCAAGTAGAGAAGGCAACTCTGACCCGTCTGTCACACTTGAACACCATTACACACGCACACACACGCTTGCATTAACAGTTCATGTTGTCAAAATGTCAGCAAAGTGTCTTTGAAAAGGTCCAACGAACATTACTTTAAGGTGTAGGACTTACTTGGGAACTTACTTTGGGAGGAGAACATTATAAGACCTGATTTTTTTTGTTTGTTTGTTTTTTGTTTTTTTTAAGTTCAGCCTCAATTACAGCAACCTCTCTTTTCATTGAGAATGTACGCCTGTAGCCAATGCGTCAAATATTCAAAGTTACAAGGAGCGTTTGGCCAATTGTTCAGCCAATTGTTCAGCCAACGAAAAAGGTGTCCAGAGATTAAGTGCTTGGAACCAAAATGCAGAATTTGCTTACCATGCTACGTCAAAGCGGAAACCAAGGTCAAATATGGTGTAGCAGATACCTGCAGAAAAGACAAAACATATGTTCACGTGATCATTGCAAGAAACGTCACGTGTGCACATTTTCTAGTCAGTAAATCAAACGAAAGCCATCTGGAAACTCGGCATTACAATTACGATGCCAAATGAATTAGACTTAGCCATTTTCCTCATAAAACAGCGAGTACTAAACCAGCGTCAAATTAATTTATATTTATCTCGATATTATATTGCGGCTGTCGTGTGACATTTCACTCTGACGTGTGAACTGGCTTTGCTCCTTGGGTCCTTTAGCAAACTGTAACACAACCGGTAGGCTAACAAGCTAACGTTAGCTGGGCTGATGAACTGACACCAGATCAATGTAGATAAAAGCACAGAACCCATCTTCGCTACAAGCCGAGATAATATGTGGTACGATGGTCAAACAAAAAACATTTCTTACATCAACGACACAACCTTACGTCTTCTGTCTTTCTGACAGTCTTTCCCAAGCAAAGGGCTACATAACATTAGCTAGTTTCTGCTAGGGAAGGCGATAGCACACGGCTAACTGTGGAAAGGGTATGTCATGTAGGTACAGCACCGCAGTGCGTTACTTAGGTTAGGTTAAGTAATGTCACCCTTCAAAACGCATGTATTCCCCACATTCAAATATTTTAAAAAGCGGTTTGTTTGGGTTTTTTTTTTTTTAGCTTGCAATCCAAATGGAAACACCTGCAAGCGGACATGCAGTGGTACCAAAATTTAGCAATATCCCGTAGCTAAAGCTGTCAAACACAAATTGTCCACACGACAATAACCAACTAAATGCGCCATGTTTACCCTTAAATGTGACGTTTTAATATTTAACCGGAGATTATCCTCCTATTCCGATAAACGTTTCTAATAATTTGTATGATCTTACCAACGATCAGTATGGTACTCCAGAAGGCCAAAGTGACCCCGGTGTAGAGGATGGCGTGTCCGTTCATCATCCACTCTACCAGCATCTATCCGCTAAAAACAGCCGTTCGGGTCGCGAAGTCTTTTGGCCCAAACGGAAAATTGGACGACAAAAAGACTGTGATACCGGTGTTTTGGTGGTTAAAGAGGCGGCTGCCGGGAGAGGAACAGAAGCTGCATCGAAAGCAGAAGCTGGTCAGGTGATCCAGCTTGACGAGCATGTGACCAGAACAGGGGGCTGCGGACGATTACATTTACGTTGCTGGAACTTTACTTTGGTGGCATACATACTTATATCCTCGTTCTCGCACAACTTTTAATAAAACATGGGCTTTTCTGAGACTCATACTTCACATGTGTATAAAAATATATATATTTACAGTCTGACAGTTGAAGACGCGTGAATTGTAATCGTATGCATCCCTTTTAACGTCTACCTGCAATCTTACAATTTGCCGCTAGGTGTTGCTGTTACACTAAGTACATTATAGAATGCGGTCTTATGGAATGCATAAGTCACAGTTTTTCCATCTTCAGACAAAAAAATCACGACCAAAAAGAAAAACTATTCTGTCTCGTCCAGTCAAATTTTACAAGAAAAGGGGGTTAACATTTTACACGTGCCATCAGACTTTAGGATAATCTATATCTTAAAACTACATTAACATTTTAACATGTCTTTACGTGGCATGCT
Organism: Nelusetta ayraudi; assembly: GCF_046127955.1. NCBI lineage: Eukaryota > Metazoa > Chordata > Actinopteri > Tetraodontiformes > Monacanthidae > Nelusetta > Nelusetta ayraudi. The sequence continues at coordinate 19,001,095 of NW_027466061.1, read as the reverse complement.
TGTCATGCTCACTGATGAAAGAGGAGGTTTAATTTTTAATTTTTAACAAGACTTTTAAATATTTTATTTAGTTTGAATTCATGTATCTGATCACACTTAAAAAAAAAAAAAAAAAAAAGTCTTATCAAATAACTAAATAACAAACAATCATTCGAGGCACCTATTTCCATGCGGGTGGCACTGAAAGGTCAACGAGTGAGTTAACATGTTTCCTAATTAAACCATGTTTTACTATAACAATCCAAAAAGTTCACAAGGAAACATACACCTCAGGAACCAAGACCTTGATGATTCACACATTATTAGCATACTTGCAATAAAGCCCCTTCACCTCTTGGTCATGGCAGTTGTGTTGTTACATGAACATTTTCTTTTTCTCTCTGCCCTCTTCTTATTTTTTCCATTCCATTATCATGCCACCGCTATAACCACGAGCGCAAATGTTAAGAAGCTGAGAAATGCCATGGGGTTAATTACATAAACACAGCAGCAAAACAAAATGTTCCATTCAGAGTCATCAAGCTTCGTTAGCGCAGCCTCACATGTGGGGAGGGTCTTCATCCTCTGGTGGTCCTCAGCTCTTCCTCACCTCAGCTTTCCTTGTTCTGCGTTCACGTGAAAACAGAACATCGAAATGGCTCACTTAGATGCACATGGGCATCCTGTTATTCCCTGGAATAATAACATGTGACCTTTCTGTTTATTTACGTCCTTCTGATCAGAAAAGATCAGAGCAGCGAGCAGGGAAATCACCTCAGCATCGATGAATACGATTCCCTCCTGCTGCTTCTGGAAAGGTTTGTGTTTGGAATATCAGGGGCTTTTAATGCAGGATCTAATCAGCAGAGTTCACTTCACGCACGCTGTGTTATTCCCCAGGCGTGTGTAAAACAGATCCGTCCAGCTCCAGCCACTCACGTAAACTGACTGAAAAGTACATTGAGTCTCAATCTGAGGCAAGGATAACCAGAAAGCTGGTCATTGGGCATCATCAGCTGTGCTCACAATAGCTTGATATTGTGTTTTACTCTGAAAGTGTTTCCCTATAAAGAGAGTAAGAACACCTTTCTTAGTGCATAGGGAAAGAACACTTTAAACACAACGCCTTAGCAGAATGACAGGGGAAGTTTGAGGTGCACATTTAAAAAAAACAAAAAAAAAACACAACAAACAAACAAAAAACACTTTAGATACTCCTTGCAGAGTTTGCAAATAAAATACATTATGTGTCCGCTGATTGCCCTGCATTGGACAGACTGTTAAAATGTTATGAATGACTCTCCACAGGTCAGTATAAAGGAAAAGAAAATGTATTTTAGCATTAGATAGGCTGCCTTTGTGCTAGAAAATGAGTTGGTTTCCATAAGCCTCTCTCAATGCTCTACAATAACAAAAAAATAACAATTAAAGCACAGGTATAATAACAGAATAATATACATTTACAAATGTTTTCTGTAAAAAAAAAAGGTAACACCACTGTGGATTATATTTGTTTTTTTCCTCCACTACTAGGACTCATTTAGGGATGGAGTATAATGCTTTTCTATAATTAGGGCTCTATAAAACATAGTAGACACGTAGCACTCCATCAGGGTTCGTGCAAAAAAGAAGACAATCCATAATAGTAATATATAGTAATAATAACATGGCGTGACGCAGCAAACCTGACCTCAGCCAAACATCATTCATTCATTCATTCATATTCTATACCCGCTTATTCCTATTCAGGGTCACGGGGTCTGCTGGAGCCTATCCCAGCTGTCTTAGGGCGAAGGCAGGGTGACACCCTGGACAAGTGGCCAGTTCATCACAGGGCCACATAGAAACAGACAACCATTCACACTCACATGCACACCTACGGACAATTTAGAATGTTCAATTGACCTCACATGCATGTTTTTGGAGTGTCGGAGGAAGCCGGAGAACCCGGAGAGAACCCACGCAGACACAGGGAGAACATGCAAACTCCACACAGAAAGGTCCCAGGCCCGGGCCCCGGAATCGAACCCACAACCTTCTTTCTGTGAGGCCGCAGCGCTAACCACTGCGCATTGTATATACTGGGACATACACTGGGAGTTGCATCTTCCATGATCAACCTGTTGGTAGCGTACAGACAACCTCCAGACTGCCAACATAGCCAGATCCACAAAGAACTTTTGAAACTTTTGAAAACACTTTGATGAGCCTGTTTGAAAAAAGAATGCAGATTTGAATGAATTCTATAAATCAATTCAATTAAAAAAAAACGCTTTTCTTCCACTCTTACATCTCTTCTCCTCTGTACCATCAGTCGAGTACGAGGTAATCAGCGTCACCCGCTAACAAACTGTGTTCCACAGAGTAAAATCTATAACACTATTGCAAGCATTTGATTGTGTAATCAGTTAACAGGCCGCCACATGAAGCAACACTTTAATGACTCAGCACCCACACATCAATTATTTATAAATCTTTTTTAACAGCTTGACGGTGTAATAAAGCATGTGTTCCCATCAACATTATTGCTCCTTCATCGTTTATCTTGGGGTTTTTTGTTGTTGTTTTTTGAAAAAAACTTTGTTGAGTCTGTCTGGAAGAGGCAAATTTGTGTTAGTATTGCAATGATCTTGTTTAGAGGCTACATTGTTCTGCTCTGTTTTGATGTGTGGTTACTATGTATGTATGTATGTATGTATGTATGTATGTAGCTTCGAGAGTCATTTTGTGACTTTGTTTGGTGTCAATAGTTTCTATGCTAGAGCCTGGTTCAAGGCCAGCCTACATAACACACTGCTCTGCCTTCCCAATGAGTCACGACTGATTTCAAAAAGCTCTGACGCACTTAAGTCAAAGCCCCAGCTCCAGGTTGTCGATTAAAACAGAAAACGTCACTGTGCAGCTTCCTCTGCACAGGTGCAAAGTAGCAAGGGAGGAAATCGTTGAAAAAAAATTTTTTTGAATGAATTTTGAATTTATTGTGAGCTGTGGCAATAAAAAGGCATAATCTGGCTTCCAAGGACAAAGCAACTGTTTGGTCAGTGCAGCAGAAAAGGCTTTACATTGCAGGCTTTATTTATGCCACTCCAGTGGGTCAATAATGAAATTCATCGAAGGTCCTCAATATTCTCTTCATTCTGCTAATGTATATTTTCTCCACGGTCCTTGAATAATCATAAAGGAATTGCAACAAGTGCAATTGGATCGGAGAGACGTAGCTTTTCCTGGAAATTCTCCAAACAGAAAACAAGAGCTTGTGTTACAAAATGCTATTAACATGCACTCTGCTTTTATTCTATACTGAAATCAAAATCAAAAAGCTAAAAGGTTAGATAGTGCATGAAAATGGCATGGCCTTATAATAATGACTAATTATGAAAAATATAAAAGGCAATACTGACTTCAATAGGTTGAATATTGCTGTAGTAAAAGTAACACACACATTATTTTCAAATATGCAGAATAGTATGTTTGTCTTGGCTTTTTCTCATCTCATTGATACATTTTTGCTCAGACACGGGAGGTGCAAGATATCAATATAATAGGTTTTCTTTTCGTTTTTTTGCTCAATGCATCTGCTCTGTTTTGAGGACGTATACCTTCAGGCTGATGCAGCTCTCCGTGGTCATGTAAACGATGTAAGCACTGCTCTTTCTTTGCATCTGACGCCTATGTTTTAGCATCATCAGTCCTCATGAAGCATCCCAGGCTTTTCCAGTCAGCAGAAGCGTGATGGTTAAGATTAGGATTCAATTGGATCCAGATAATTTAGCTTCCAGCTCCTTTGTGGCCGCCTTTGCTGCACTGTTTCAGATTCAATCCTTTGTCCTGAGATTGGTCATGCAGCTGATTATCTACCTCACTGAGTATGATGCATGCTTTTTTTTTTTTTTTTGTCTATTTTTTGCACTCCAATCTGTTTTTTGTGTGTGTGTTTTTTTTTTTTTTTTGTAAAAGACTCCACAGATACACTCAAATCTCATATGAGGGTGAATACTGTGCAGGACTGTTTGAAAGAACAGCACAGAAGCTGCAAGTCTGCAGTCTCACTCTGCTGTGTTTCATCCCATTACCAAATTATACAGGACATTTTTAACTAACTTTTAAAATGGAGAGCACTCACCATTGAATTTGATGCTGGCAGTTTGACCTTTAGTCCCTCTGCTCTTAACATGAAGCTGAATGAGACGCTTGCATGTGTGCACACTGATCATTAGCAAAAAGTACTTTTTTGAAGAGCTAAAATTGAAAAGCAGTCCATTTGGTTCTCGTGTTTCTGCATAAGTTTTTTTTTTTTTGCGAATAATTGGATTAAGTAGAGATTCTGAAAGAGCATTTCAAATCATTTCCATGATCAAGCGCTCTGGAAACATTTGTCATGTGGAAATATCTGTTCTCTATTGCCGTGATAGTGTTTTTCCCTAAAATCTTATCTTGGAAGTAAAATCTTAAAATCCTCAAGTTTGTCTTCTGAGTGTGGCAAGGCGCAGAGGGCCCGGGCAGGCTTCCAAACGCACACTCCCGGGTAACCATTCGGCCAAAGGGATATCCCCTTGGCCAAGTAGCCAGGGCGCATGATCAACTGGAGGCATAGTGACAGGACCGCCACTGTCACATGATCAAGCTGATCCTCAAAAGCATCAGTGCCTTAGAAGAAGAAGAACAATGGTGTATTTTGAAGATGATATGTGTTTAACGCTGGCTGTTTTGGCCGTTCTGTAGAGGACATCACCGTGCTGATGTGAGGAGCAGCACCACAAGACACTCAATGAAACACTGGCCTACAGAACAGCTTGTCTGAAAACACGGTACAGCCTCTGCATTATGTGCAGCCACTTCATTAGAAGCCCTGTGTCAGCGAGGTGCACGTAACAAAGAGGCTGGTGAGTGCATATGCGTTCTGGTCGCCCATCACTTGAAGGCAGTAACGCACACACACAATCATTACTATGCACGTCACGTCTCGCACTCTGTCAGTCGCTTTTCCACACGCACATTTCTGGGATGTTCATTTCATGCAGCGATTGTGCTTCCTGCCTCATTTTCCTTTTTTTAAGAAGTAGTCCTCTGGGACCACATGAAAAGGTTGCTGCCGATACACACAGCACTTCACACAATGTCACCATTTGAAAATTCCCTGCACGCCTTTGTTTCATTACCATCCTGCTATGATCCGTGTGTGTGTGTGTGTGTGTGTGTGTGTGTGTGTGTGTGTGTGTTTTCTGATATAACCTTTCTTCCCACCTTTTTAATAAAAAAATGTATCATTCGCTTCAAAAAAATATTCTTTTTTTTAATTCAGAAAAAAAATGTTGCTGTCGCTCTACCAGCAAAAGCAGAACTTTACATTGAGTAGGCCTCATTAGGTCAAATAAAAGTATTATTTTGGCTTCATCCTGTTGTTTGTCCTAACCAGCACTTTCATCAAAACTTTAGCAAACATTTGAACTTAATGTGCTAAAATATTTTTTTTTATTGCCGAATTGAGCCAATGCTCAATCTGTCTCTGGCTGTGTGTGTGTGTGTGTGTGTGTGTGTGTGTGTGTGTGTGTGTGTGTGCCACCCTGACCTCAGTTTGCAGTCCCTGCACTCTGCCATGATGGGAGTTCTTGAGTACTGACTACTGACAATCCACTTCAACAACCTCCAGACAACCTTGTAGCAGTGAGCGCAAAATAAAAATGACTCTGGATAGAACTCATCATATGATGTATGGAAACGCCAAGTCTTAAGGGCAGCATTGATTGATGTTGGTTTAAGTGACAGGCAAAAACACAGAGGGAAAAAAGCCCCAGTCTGCACATTTACTTAAAGATAATATGTACTGAAATATGTAGTTTGCTCTGTTTGCTGAGACAGCATGAATACTTGAAATCAGGTGCTTTAGACTTTTTCTATGAGCAGACCAGTGCCTCTAGAGGTACTAATTGGAATTACAGCTATGACAATTACAAAATACTATTTCTTATTTGCTTGCCTTGTTCAGTAGATGTATTAGAAATATGATTAAGGAATTAGTCTGAATATGTGTTTATACATTACATCTATTCTATTCTATTCTAAATGTATCCCATTGTTGCTATCGTAACTTACAAACGTGTGTAAGTTAGTTCCCCACAAATTGTTTCAATTAAACTACTGCAATTCAATATTGCAATAAAGATCTCCTTTAAAGCAGGCATCGCCAAACTTTGGCGGCACGTAACTTTGGCGACGCGTTAGCGTAGCGCGACAGCGATAGCGTGCTTCCGCCCCCCCGGTCAAAAATGCCGGAACCAAAGTGATGATGTTGAATTTTTCGACCCAGGGATTGAAAAGACTGAAAATACTTCTTTTTTTGGTCCTATGTAGATATTTCTGTTCTATTCTAATCCCTAAGCAGAAACAATGAAAAAAACAAGGTTAAAGGAAATTGTGCTATTGGTGTGGTAAATACATGAACAACTTGAGTTTTACAAACTAATAAGTCAGCCAAATCTATTCATCTATCTATCTATCTATCTATCTATCTATCTATAGCTAGCTAGCTATCCTTTTCATAATGCCATCAGAAATAGCAGGCTCTGGGCTGAACTCTGTAGAAGGATACAAAATATTGAAACAAAATAATTTCTGACTGAGCAACGGTTCCCCAGAGTGCAGCTGACTCTCAGCTCAAGTCATGCCACCATGGTATTGATGTTCACAGGTATCCTGTGTTTCATCTTATGTGTCCATGCATGTGCAATTATTTTACAACACAATTCAGTCCGTTTACGTTCAGTGTTTTTTGTTTGTTTGTTTTGTTTTTTTCATTCTCTGATGTGCTGCTCCTTATTAATCGAGAATAACGTGCAACCATTTGGGCAGTTCCGTTAATCCAGCCACTTCAAACATCCACAGTGGCATGCTGGGAAGTCAATTTTAGCAAAGTATTAACTGGTCACCCAACCTTGTGTTTATTGACTGCACGTTCTCTGCGGCATTGCCTTGACAACAGAGGTCGACCTTTGATTGTGGTTCTTTTGAAGCTTTAAATCTTTCAGATTTATAGATACCAAGTTAATTTTGTTTCTTGTGTAATTATAAAAGTCAATTGTTTGTGATAGCCTTCCGTTTTCACGACCACTAGAAATGAATCTTAACTGATTTTGTCGTGAACACATACAGCTTTCACTACATTGAACGCAATGCACCGGTGTTGGAAGGTTACTGATCATAAGGGTCATCCGATCTTGAAATTGATCTTACAAATGAACAAACAAAAAGAATAAAAGTGGTGCACACCTGGGATAAAAAAAAAAATGAGAAGAACACATTTAAGATTCAGTTTGAGACTCTGAAAGTATTGACGACTGCAAATAGACTTTTGAAAAGGTCTTTCACGCACCTTGAATCTTTAACTCTAAGAAGGAGAGGAAAGGGCCAACGGCAGGTTTAGGTTTTGGTTGTAGCACCGTTTCTTTCCTGCTCCTTTCCATGCACGACTCATTCATAGTGTTGTACGAATGACCCATGACAGAAAATGTGAATACAGTGAGATACCCCCGCGTTGAGCCGCTGTTTCGCTGTCAAACAACCCTTTGCTTGACTGTACCTGCCTCAAAACCCATCAATCCCATTTTCATCCATCCATCCATCCATCCATCCATCCATCCATCCATCCATCCATCCATCCAAGTTTCTCTCACATGTGCACAAATGTTATTCAACAAACAAAAAAAAATGTATTCAAGTGTATAGAGTTTTCTTGTACAAAGACAAATTCACACTGACACTTTTAGAGTAGTGACATGTTGTCAGCATTAGCAAGTTTTGCCCAAAAGCAATGGTAATACAAGAAACAAGACTATTTTATGGATTAAGGGGATAATGTTGCTAGGAGACGCAGACTCATGCTGTAGTCCACGTACATTTGGGGTCGCTGTGCCTCTCTCTCTCTATCTATCTCTCTCTCTCTCTCTTCCCCCCTCTCTCTCTCTTCCTCTCTCTCTCTCTTCTATCTCTCACTCTCTTTCTCTCTTCTATCTCTCTCACTCGCTCTCTCTTCCTCTCTCTCTCTCTCTTCTATCTCCCTCACTCTCTCTCTTTCTATCTCTCTGTCTCTCTCTCTTCCTCTCTCTCTGTCTGTATATGTGTGGGTGTTTGTGTGCATGTATGTGTGTGCGTTTCAGTCTTTTCTCTGCGTCTGTGTGTCCTTGCTCGTACTGATACTTTAAAGCTGTCAGCATCTGCTTATGCTCACTGTGTTCCTCTAAGGCCAAGGCTCCACACTTAACTCGGTCGGAATTGGAAGATTACCAATGGATGGAGTTTGAGTTTGCTTGTTTTTTAATTGCATGTACATTGACATGTGTGTTTTTATTTTGGCCGTGGCAGCTGACTAAACATCGTCTCCCAGGGCAAAAGACCTGGATGGATGATGAAATTACGGAGTGAAAAATTCTTGAACCTTTCTGTGGAGACGGAACAAGAAGAGGTGAACAAGAAGAGAAAGCTGCAGGTAAGACTGTTTACCTTTGGTGTTTGATGGGGCACCTCATGCATGTCCTGATGTCACAAACACAGCAAGTCCTTAAGAAGGTCAGAATAGCTCTGTTCTTGTGTGTTGGACTTCTGTCCACCGACGTCCCTGCTGTAGCAACAATTGAAGAATCACATCTGAAAAAGTCAGGTCGATCTCCACTTCACCTTGTTTTACTTTCCCTCCCGTCGCTGTGCCTTTGAAAGGAACTTTTTCCTGCTCACACCCATCATTTGCTGTTTATTACCAATGCAGTTTTGATCTGATTTCCTCCTGAGTTCTGTCTATTGTGCATCCTGTCGTTCACTGACTCTTGCTTTGTCCTTCTCTGCTGCAATGATTGCTCCTTCCCTCAGCTGAACACACGTGGGACTCAGCAGGTTAATGCCTTGCAGGGAAACTCTCTGCGCAATATAACAGTCACCCACTCCTCTGCACTTCTCACACGCTACTGCCCTCCCTCAGCATTTTTAGTCTCCCCCCTGTTCGCAATCACCCGCCTCGCCGTGGCACCATGTACTCGTCTGAGGAGCTGTGGAACTCCACCGAGCAGCTCTGGATAAACGGCTCCGAGGCAAATTTCTCCCGGGGAGAACGCGGCGCCCACGGTGAGGATGAGGGAGATCAGCACCCCTTCCTGACCGACGCCTGGCTCGTGCCGCTCTTCTTTGCTCTCATCATGCTGGTCGGGCTGGTGGGTAATTCCCTGGTCATCTATGTCATCTCCAAACACAGGCAGATGAGGACGGCCACTAACTTCTTCATTGGTACGTATACGCGCATGCCTCTGGGTGGAATGAGACGGGGTCGTGTCGGAGATCAGCCAGCTAGAATTCCTAGTGCATTAAGCCCAAAAATTGCCCCATAAATGATGTGATACTTGATGCACGTGCTTCTTTCATCTGTCTGCCAGCTCTGCTCTGCATGTCAACGCTGACTTCAAAAGACCTTCAGAGGTTAGGAAAGGGAAGCTCAGTGCAGTCTGAATTACCGTCCACCTGCCCTATTAGCACGCAAGGTGTGTGAGAATGCATTCAAAAAAGACTCTGGCTGTGGGGTGAATGCAAATTCAGGGATGGGACTGCCCTGCAAAATAAGATCTGAAATTCTCAGTACGGAATGCCTTACTTGTGCATGCAAGCGAGCAATTTCTACTCCCCACACGCTGAGACCTCTGTCAAATATTTTTTGCCACTTGTCTTGCTTCTCTTCTAAATGCAAAACAGATTTCTAAAAAATGCAAAACTAGTTGTAGAACCATCAATATGTCCTCCTTAATGCGATAGGATGATGGCATTATTTGTGATATCTTAACTTTTAATACCACCTTAGACATATTTAAACAAATGCATCACGCATGTGAAGCATAGCACTTAAGCACTTAAGCACTTAAGATACAGGTCTGTTGTACCACTGAGAAATTTGTCAAGAAGGAGAGAGGATGTGTTAATTGTTGATCCTGTGCAAGGACACGTCCCATTTGTCTCCTCCTCCGAAGTGAGGAGCAGCACGCGGCTTCTAATCGCGTAAGCCTGATGTGGTTCCAGTGATTGATTTTTGTACCCACAGTCAATCGCACCACGTCTGATAGGAATGGCATTGGCAAAACGCGTCAGGGAAGTCGACTGTTGATGTCTAAGTAAGATGGAAGTCATCTGTGATCTACTCTGAGACCATTTATGCCTTTCTCTCCGCGTCGCTCCATGTTTGTGACAAAATTTGATCTGATTGGAAGAGCAATGTCCCAAGGTAACAACTGTTTAATATTCAGGAACATCATGTTAGTACCGGGACCATCTGCTCAGCCTTTCAACATAATGGTTTTTAGCTTGTATAATGCAATTCAGTTTGCCAGTTAGATAGACAGGTCGCTGCGTTGCACATTAGTCAGGGAGACAGATGTAGCAGGAGGAAATAAGGATTTTAGATGCTTGTAGATGAAGGCGCTGATGGGGGTTTATGCTTTATTTCAACACTGCAATGACAAAAAAGTCTTTTACCTGTCTGGAAGTTGTTTGTGCAATCTATGGTCGGTGACTTATGATTTAAATTTAGGGATTACAATTTTCATTGCAGTGGTCAAGAAAAGCAAAACATAAACAAACCTACATTGCAAGGATGACACTGGGTTTTTATATTAGCTTTTCCTTTATTGTTAGTCATGAAAATGTCATCTTAAATGCCGTACATCTGCATGAATAAATTATTAATATTGTAAGAAGAAAACCAGCTTTTCATTTTAGGAGAGCTAAAGATTTGCTTTAAATATACTTATTATATATATATATATATATATATATATATATATATATATATATATATATATACATATATGTATATACATATATATATATATATATATATATATATATATATATATATATATATATATATATATATACATATACATATATACTCATATATACACATACATATATATATATTAACTGTTTATTGTCTTTGTTCAAAGCAAATCTAAAGTTTGAATCTAGTTTGGTTAAGTGAAGTACTTTGTTTTTTCAAAACATTACAGAATTTTTTCTTTTTTTTTTTGCACATTGGTGCTTGAATATGTACAAATTTCCACTACCTGAGAGATGTTTTTATATTTAAAATAAACAAAACAAAAAGGGATCCTTGGGAAAAATCAGTAGATTACAAGGAAAGACTTGATCCCAGTTTTAAATCTCTCTAAATAAATAAACAAATAACTTATCTGTCATAAACATTTGCATACCATACAAATGTTTTTGGAGCGATGAAAATGATGTTTTCTCTCTTTGCAGCAAATCTGGCTGCCACTGATATCATCTTCCTGGTGTGCTGCGTCCCCTTCACTGCCACCCTCTACCCTCTCCCAGGATGGATCTTTGGCAACTTTATGTGCAAATTTGTTGCCTTTCTGCAGCAGGTAAGAAAATGTCAATCATTTTTTCCAAAGTGCTTTTCTCTTCCTCTTGGATCAGAATCATATTTTTCATACATAGAATTTTTTTTTTTTCATGTTCTACCAACAAGATGACGTGTCTTCACATCTGGCTATAGCGCTACTTCAAAATTCAAACGGTGTATTTTTTTTCAGTTCAGGTCCCTGAAATATGACATTTCAAAGAATAATGAAAAAAAATCAATGTAAAAAAGCAACAATTTCTGTTGTTGAATAGATCTTGGAGTGAGGATGCTGCTGTATTCTGAGCTGAACACATTTCCACTGAGCGGAGACAATATTAATTCATAAACTTCTTCTTCAGATGTTACAATAAATGGTTGATGTTGTTGTAACTGGTGAGAGTGTTGAGCCTTGTGGCAAAACTTAGTCAGAGTCACAGTCACCAAAACAGTGAGATATAAACTGTCAGTTTCTAAACTGCACAGTTTAATTTTTGTCCTGTTGTGACCCACCAACTCAGGGCATAATGGCTTTGTGTTACTTTCCGCTACGTATAAAACTGGCCTGTTACCAAAGGACTATGTGGCTACTAGTCTTTATCTGTTATGGTCAAACCAAACCTGCCGCTGGGACCATGGTTGTGTGGTAGGTGTGCTTCGGTGGGAAGTGCCCACGATTAACAATGCAGCACCTGTTGTACGAATCTCAAGTTGTGGAGTCAGCACTTTGTTGAGTGACTGGGGGATGGGATCGGCTGCTGCAGCAGCAACAATCACTCAAATAAAAACATTGATCTGGTTTGAACCACACCGAGCTAATTTTCAGGCAGCAGCAAAAGAGAGAAAATGAAGGAAAATGAAGATAAGATAAGATAAGATAAACCTTTATTCGTCCCACGACGGGGAAATTTAGGTGTTACAACAGCCAGAAGATAGGGCAAACAAGAATAAAGTGAACAGAGCGTATAAAAATAACCTAATAACCTAAAATTGGAAATAAACCCTGTCAATGGAATCAACCCCTGGAATTGGTCTGAATGCATCTGAATAGCTTCATGTACTGTGTACCTGACATATTTTTTTTTCTCTTTTTTCTGATATGTCCAGTTCAGTGTGCTTCTTTTCATCACTTGCACTATGTTGTTAGTGGGATCAATAAAGTTTTCCGAATCTGGATGTGATATAACCATGAGGCATTGAATTAAATGCAGAAAATCTCTAGGGTTTAAGTATGCAAATAATGACACACACACACACACACACACACACACACACACACACACACACACAGATAGATAGATAGATGGATACAAAGATATCTATGTGTATATATGTGTGTGTGAGGGGGCAGAATCACAGCAGCTGTTGAAGTGTCTGTGTGGCTGTTGAGGACAGAATGAAGGACTATGAGGAATACGGTGCAGGTGGGAAGGGTCGTATCATTAGTCAGACCAGTGGAGGAAAGCTGGGAGGCATCTGGTGCACGGATGAAAAACAACTCTGCATGAACCTCTATCACTTCTTTGCTGGTGCCAATGGTGAGAATGCAATATGCAATGCTGCTCTTTGATCTCACAGCATTGAGTCTGAACCACCTGGGAATCGCTGATGTGATAACGTTTTAATTCATTGGACAATCTGCCAAACAAGCCTTGTTTATGAGAAGCTGGCAAACAGTGTCAATCTCTGGCTATGAGCAGTCCTTAAGGAAAAAAAAAAATCGAGACAATTAAATTGACTTCATGTAAGCACATCTGATGAAAATGAGTGGGCGTCAAGCACAGATCTTATGCTGTATTTTTTCAGGAGCATCATAATTACACCTAATCTTGAGACTTTGCAACACAATGAATCTCTGCTTTAATTGAGTGCCACAAACCTGACAACTGTAAATGGCAGGATATCCAAGTGTCTGTTTGGTTAATTGAATATAAAGAAAATGATTACTGTGAGCCTCAGTCAGCCTCTTTATTATTTCTTTGGACGTCAGTGTGAGAGTACTCTTCTCATTAATTCAGCTTCGAAAGAATGGGAGCGGGGTAACTGTCAGTCCTGGAGAGTCTCTTTTCAGCGCTTAACAACATTGAAATGACTACTTTGAGCGTAAATAGATGGACATCAAGTCTGGCAGGCTTGTCAGGTAAAATAGAGAAACAGGGTGAGAGGCTAAAAGCATTTCAGATTAAATGAGCGATGAGTCATTTACCTTATTCAATACATTTTTATCATAAGAATGAAAAGATTAAGATTTTATACAGATTTAGTGATCTTCGTCCTTTAAATAAGGATGACTTAAAAATCGTAACACACAACTATGATACGTAGCTCTCTGTGTTTGAAGTGACTTGATTAAATGGGAAGAAGCAAAACATGGAGCCAGATCAAACGGATGCAGTAACAGTTGGCCATGTGACTCACTGACTGTGCTTAAAGATTGACCGGAGAGGGATTTCATTTAATTCGAAAACTGTGGAAGGTGAATGCAGCCATAATAACAACTATTAGGCTGCTTATTTACGCACAGACTAATTCAAATGAAGACTTAAGTTATGATTTTTATTCTCTTTTCCCCCCTATATATTTCATTTCACACCCTTTCATTGAACCAGGATTCTGTGTGTGTGTGTGTGTGTGTGTGTGTGTGTGTGTGTGTGTGTGTGTGTGTGTGTGTGTTGCATCTTGGTCTGTAGATAATTAATATTTTCCTCATTACAAAATTGTGAAATTTCCATTTGAAGCCACCCCATAATGTATTATATTCAGCAAAAGAAAAAGAAAAAACAGAGCAAACAGCAGCAGCCCTCCTCCTTCTGAGCAAAGCAGCCTGAGCAGACTACTGGCTTCACTTCCCTCCTGACACATCAGAACCGAAAAAACCAAACAAAAACCTGACTGGCTATGCAGCACCTGACTGACCTGGACTGATACCAAACCTGATGCAAGGCCCAGGATTGGAGCCTAACGCTGTGAGGATGGATGAATCCCCCTTTCCAACACTGCCTCTGAATTGGTTCCCCAGCGGCAGTGTTGGATCCGCTGCCTGATGGACACTGTTTAAAAAGCAGGACCTTTGATAGAGGGTAAAATGCCTTGACAACACACATCATTAGAGTTGCATTCAACGTATTGGTGCAGATTTTAATGACTGAGTGAAACCACTGTTTCAAGGTGAGTGAGCAGGCTTTGCCATCCTGTTTCTCTCTCTCTCAGCTCCGTAAAGATTGTATTACCAAAGAGTGATGAAACACCGCTTACGAATGATTTATGTCTCAAAAATAATAAATCCACCAGCAGCAGACCAGCAGTCTTTATCAGGTTTGCTGTTGTGTTTTCATCACTCATGTCCGCAAGAGCGCCCATGTATTTTAAAATTAGAGCAAGAGGGGGGAAAGAGGCGGCCATGCATTACTAATGCTCAGAGGTTTCGTTCAAATCTGGTGAACTAGACACGTCTACATCATTGGGTTAACTGCACCCTGCTTGTATCATTTAGCATGATCAGTCTCTGGTTCACCAGCATTACATCAGCAGAGAACTCTCTATCTCTTTCTGTCTCTGTTTTCACCCCCTTTTAAATTAAACCTCGGTCTCGGTAATCATCAGCTTGACGCAAAGTTGAAGTAATGAGTTTCCAAAAACTCCTCCTCATTCTGCAATGCAGTAACGCAGCAGCTGGCTCCCTGTGAGGCAGCCCGTCTGTCGCAGTTTATTCCAAAATAAAACTAGATGTCTCTCTTTCAACTGTCCAGTTAATAATTGTAATTTCCATGTATTCCCACTTTCCTCGTGGAGGGCTGAATCCCAGCCCTCTGTCTTTTGTCAATCAGCTTCCGTTTGCACACGCAAACATTCAAGAACCTGGTACAAATGTTGTTGTGAGCCCGGTGCCAACCTGTCAGTTTTCATATTATCAAAGCGGACAGCCCGAGTCAAATATTTCAGAGATGACTGAGATGCTGGCCATCCACTCTCCATCAATCACGTTCGACAGCAGTGACCGCACAACAAGAAGAATTCAGCTCTCCCAACAGACTTGGAAATTTGTATGGGGGCAGAAGGGAGTCTTGTTTGCTGCAGTGTCCACCCCCCCCCCCCCCTCCACACACACACACACACACACAGATTGCAGCTGTAGAGCAGTTTTTCTTCTTCTGCATTGCAATATGACCACGGTATTCACCAATCCTGTTGATAACAGAGGAGAAAATAGAAAAAAGAATCATCTCACCAACGAGAGGAGGACTATTCTTTTCTTTGTAAAAAGGCCTTTGCAAAGTTCTGACTCTATCATAACCATGGCATGATAGAAGAAAAAACAGACACAGATGTCTCCATTAGGTGCAGAGCTGTTGTGTTAACGGAGTTCACTGAATGAAGATGAAGATGGGATGTTTGATTTTTGTACTTTTCTGTCTTTTACTTAAAAAAACAAACAAACAAAAGGGAGCTTATTCATTGAAGCTGCACTCAATTTCTGGAGAAATTACATAAGCGCCTGTAATTGATGGTGATTTGAAAGACGCCCCTGCCCTTCTTTGCCCATTAATTCACACCATTATTAACATGTTATTAACATGCACATATTATGAGCTGTATTATCAAGAGCGGAAGATTAAAAGAAAAGGCAATGCATCTGGTGCTGTTCATCAATATTCCTTCTGTTCTATTATTCTCTTTTTACTCTCTGCTGGGCCCCTGGTGTGAGCGGCCATCATTGTGTTTCAGGATAACTAATGAATAAACTTGCGGAGCAGGCATTTCTGTCCTGGCTTCTCATCTTGCGAGCTGCACGTGTTTGCCGACCTCGCTGTGAAGCTGAATTGCGGATCAATTGAGAAAAGATCCAGCCTAAGATGTTGCTGGTTTGGGAACCATGGGATTCCCTCAAAAAATGACAGAAGAGGACAAAGTAGAAAGAGATGAATATGTTTATTGTTTGTCTAATGTTTTTTCTATGTTCATTTCCATTAGTGAGCTGTTTCCTTCTTTGTGATGATGACTGAGACAATCATGCAGTTCTCAGCAATCACTCATCACTCAGAGGCAGTTCCATGCGATAATCAATGCAGTACATTCAATATACACATGTACCCAACTCAGATATTTGACTTAAAGCCCGACTACAGCTTAAGTCAATCCTAAATATCTATAAGGAAATTGTGAAAAGATTTTGTTTTCTTCAGAATAAGACATTTTTGCGATCTAGTTATAATCCCAGAAATGTGCGCATGTTCTTCATTCATTCCCTCTGTAAGATCTCAGCCTTCGAATAGACAGTATGCATAAAAGATGACAGGGCTCTCAGCAGGCATCCTTATCATCAACTCTTTGTAATTTCACTCTGGTCGCAACACTGAACTCCTCGTGACCCAGTCCCGACTCGCTCGTCACATCTTTTTGATACAGTGATACTGTGCTCCAACCCTCCGAAGGGTAATATGTGTTAGCTTCGCCGCCACACGCAAAGAGGTGGAGAAAACGAAGAGAAAGCGAGGGACTGAGGCAGCTGAGAGCCCTGAAATTCGACCCATTTTGGTGGAAAGGTAGCAGAGAACTTATCACCCTGGCTTCATTCTACTGTACTTCAAAGCAAACTGTGTTTGTTCATCAGAAACGTGATAAACAATCAGTGAACAGCTGTGGAAAGAAATCATCAATCCATTGTTTTCTGAATCAACTCCTCTGTTCTTTAAAACTCTGTGGAAAACGAGAATCACACACTCAAACAAAAAAGAGAAGAGGGGAAGAAAATGATACCAAGTAGGACTTAAACTTCCTTTTTTATGGATCAACCCCATGTTTATGGCAGAATTTCTATTCATTTCATGTGCCTAAATGTAATTTGCACAAGAACAAATAAATGGTTTGAGTTATATTTCTTTCATATGTTAATTCAACACCTTATCGCAAACGCAGACCACCTCTCTTCTTCTTCCTCCATTGCTCTCGCTTCTCCTGTGAGCTCTTCCGTTGAGTAACTAGAGAGCTCATTAGGAAAAGGGAAAGTTAGGGGGCGAATTGCTAATGAAGCACACTAAGCTGCATAAAAAGAGTAAGGTCAAATGGTGGTTGATACGCAAGGTGTGGTCAAATTGCTGAACATCTTGCTCTACCTCTGACTAGTATGCAACAATATGCAAGAGTATCTGATTAGCCTTAACCCAGCATGAATGTGGCTGTAAATTCTAGACTTTCTATGCCAGCAATGATGGAGCAAAGTTTGCTTCCTGATGCAGCTGCAGTGGAACCGAAATCCTCGTGGCTGATGAAACAGTGGTGAATAGACTTGCAAAGAAACAAGATCAGAAAGAAAGTACGATGAAGCATGAAATCCCAGTAAGACAGGGACTACAGCACAGCTTGTGGTTGTGTTATCTTCCCTTCCATTCTAAATGTCACGATTCCATGACTCTTTGTAGACATGATGTGAGTCCAAAGCGAATTGTTTAAAATAAATAAATCAATTAGCTTTATTTATATAGCACAAAATTACAATTATCTAGACGAGTTCTAATAAAGGTGTGGATTAATTTCTCCAAGTCTGGCCTTGACAAGATCGGTTTTACTTTGGCTATTTGTCGTAGTTGATCAAAACTTCTTTTTGTACAATGCAGCTGATCTGTTTCTGAAGAGCAACATCCTCAGTCTTGTTCTCATTAAGACTTTTGTGACAGCCAAGCTTTAATGTCATTAAAACAGTCTATCAGTAGCTGGACTGAGTGGGCATTGTTTTGTTGCAATGGGAGATAGATCTGGCAATCATCAGCGTAAAATGGAAAAGCGATGCTCCGCTTCCTAGAAACAAAACCAAGGGCAAATAAATAAGAGGCGAATACAAGAGGACTGAGGACTGAACCCTGAGGCCTTCCACATGGCAGAGGAGCTGTCAAGGACACAAAGGTGTTAAATTCTACACAGAACCACTGGTTGCCCATCACTATTGACTCATTCCTGCTCCCACCAACAAGTTGTTGCTGGGTGACTGACTCAGAGACTCAAATGACTCAAAATCCAAATCCTCTTTGATGAGTGACTCATACAAACTGGTGTCAGTAAAAAACAACGAAGTTTAACTCTTTTATTGTGTAGTGTGACTTGTGCTGACGTTGAGACCTGAAATCCAACTCATCCCTATTTTGTCTACAACACGGACTTTTGTGTTTAGGCCAACATCAGCAAAGAACGTAACCGAGGATTAAACAGACATAGAATAAATAAACATAAATTAAACCACAGCAGATTCATGCACATTTTTTTAATTTAACACATTGAGTGCAGTAAGAAAATGCTGTCAATAGTGCAGGGGTGTGTTCCAGCTTTCGGCATCGACCATACAGCAAAATGAAGGATGACACTCATCAGTTTATGGCTTTAACCTTATTCAACTCCAGTGTTGTGTTCTGTGCTTTTAAATTTCCTGAACAGGTTTCGCTCCGGCAACTAAAACAAAAACAGATACATTAAAAATTAGTTTTTTAAATATGCATCCAAAAACAAAGTTTTATTAATTTAATTCATCATTCAATATTGCCTCTCTTAGGTGACAGTCCAGGCCACCTGCATCACTTTGACAGCTATGAGTGGAGACCGCTGCTACGTCACTGTCTACCCCCTGAAATCTCTTCGCCACCGCACCCCAAGAGTTGCTATGATCATCAGCATCTGCATTTGGATCAGTAAGTTCTCCTCAGTCATTTCTCTCAAGTTTCTTCCAACATCTTGGTTAGCAAACATTTTATGGATAACTGCAAGGGGGCTATGACCCCACCACTTTGAACTAACATAATCTTGTCCTGAGCAGGCTCCTTCATCTTGTCCACTCCAATTTTAATATACCAGCGTATAGAGGAGGGCTATTGGTATGGCCCGCGACAGTACTGCATGGAGAGATTTCCCTCCAAGGCGCATGAGAGGGCTTTCATCCTCTACCAGTTCATTGCCGCATACTTGCTGCCAGTGCTCACTATTTCCTTCTGCTACACTCTGATGGTGAAGAGGGTTGGACAGCCCACCGTGGAGCCTGTCGACAACAACTATCAGGTACAGGCACGGTATGCGTTCTGCTCCACCATAATTACGTTAGCAAACCAAATCAAACCAAATCAAATTAAATCAGTAGACAGCAACTTATGAAATTTCCAGTCAAAGTCTGGATGCTGCTCTTGTGCCTGTCAGTTCTCCTGCACTAAAGGAAACTGGACTTTATTAAATACTATGAGTTCCGCCTGTATGTACAGGGCACTTTTGGTCAGGTTGGCCACCACAGAAAAGATCTAATTAACATCTTGTTAATGCCACTGGTGAGGTGCTGATTATTAGTGGCAGTTGTGTTAGAGAGAAAGTGTAAGTGTATAGTTTCCCCCTGCTCATTTTGTGTGATATGTGTCCTGAATGAAATATAATAAGCGATTTAATAAAATCTCTCTGAATCATTCTTGTTATTAAAATCTAATCCCAAACCTGCAAGGCTGGACTCCTAGGCAAGTCATTATCTAAAACCTGCTTATAAAGGAAGTTTAAAAATCCTATTTTGAATCCAATCAAAAAAATACTTAGTTCATTGTTTTAAATTTCAGTGGGAACAGCCTCCACAAAGATTTGGATAATCTTAATAATCAGTTTCTTGAACATGGAAGGTTTTACACAACTCTGCAACATCACACAGTGTTGATTGTTTTTGGAACTGTTTGCTTTGCACACCATTCATGAAAAGTGGAGCTTTTTTGTTACTCATTTCCTGCCACAGTAACAAGCCAGAGACACATATTATTGCTAGAAAACCTTGACATTTTAAGAGTGACAGCCTTGTGTAGTCAGGTTGATGACACAACATGAAACAATGGAACTCCACCGCTGACCAGGCTCCAGGCCTACCATTAACACATTACGTGACCTCTTCATTTCTATGAACATAAGGGGCCTAATTGACCAGGTTTACCCACGCAGAAAAATGTAGCACAAGCAATTTGATTTGCTAGTGAAAACTGAAACTGATTGGGGCACTAGCACACTGCAGGGAACACATCCTTTGTCACAATGTTCCTTAGTGAGGGTTTAAATCCCCCATGCCATTGATTTATATCGTCAGTAAAGATACAGCGCTGACCAGCTGCCGATGAAGATGGTCCGAATGTTTCAATAGAACTCTCACATCGAAGGCAAAAGCCCTTACCTCCTGTGAGATTAAACAGTCCTGGGCTACAATTGAGCGGCTGCAATCCTGTTTCATTTGCAGTCTCCCATATTTTTTCTGGAGAAAAGCGGGAGAGGGGCACAACCTTCATTTCAAAAGTGCGGCCTCTGCCAGTTTTGCACCTGTTTTTCTTTGTGTGTGCAATTGTAGTGGATCACTTGCCATACACAAATGGATAGGGCATACAATCTGTTTGAGTGAGCAATTGGCTTTGCACACCCTGTCCAATCTTTAGTCTGTAATCTAAAGACGTGCTTAATTGATTGACGTGATTCCAGCCAAATTAAGCCTGGTCAAAGTTTTGGTGTCGAGAGTGAGGGTTGATTTGTACTCCATCAGTTCTTGTGATGGCTACTGTGATGACAGTCACACTCCTCAGCCAAGGGTGAAAAAGCAGCGGAGGAAGTAGAAGCAATCACATTTGGAAAAGCACAAGGTCCTGACTGCCGCAAATGACAAACACCTCAGCTCTGGGTGGTACCAGTGGTGAGCAATGATTTGAGTGCGAGTGCAGCCTGTGTACAAATGCTAGGCACAAAGGCATCAGTGGGAAAACACTTAGAAAGGGCTTGGCTTTCCATTTTGAAACACGTTCAAACAATTGTTCTCCACTTCAGGTCAATCTCCTGTCCGAGAGAACCATCAGAATCAGGAGCAAAGTCTCTAAGATGGTGGTGGTGATTGTCCTGCTTTTCGCCATCTGCTGGGGTCCCATCCAGATCTTCGTGCTCTTTCAGTCTTTCTATCCAAACTACCAGGCCAACTACACCACATACAAGATCAAAACGTGGGCCAACTGCATGTCCTACGCCAACTCCTCTGTCAACCCTATTGTTTATGGATTCATGGGTGCCACCTTCCAAAAGTCCTTCAGGAAAACCTTCCCGTTTCTCTTCAAACACAAAGTAAGGGACAGCAGCATGGCCTCAAGGACCGCTAATGCTGAGATCAAGTTTGTTGCTGCGGAGGAGGGCAACAACAACGAAGCAGTTAACTGAGTGATTCGCAAAACATCAAACAGCTTATTTTTGGCATGCATGGCGATCCCCGGACACAGGGCTTAAGAAGACTGATAACCAACAAAGCCGACTGTTTGGCAGACACGTTCATAACAAATACAACTGCTTAACAAACTGACATTTGCGAGCATCGCTGGAGACTGGTGGATATTTAAACAGATGGACAGTGATCACGCTTGTTGTATTCTATGTATTCTTTAGCCAAGCCTGGGCAGTGCCTGAACGGCCCATTATCCGTTGAGCTGCCCACAACAGAGGGAAAATCAGATTGCATCTGGTGACAGAAGCGATTAACCAGCAGGTGTCCTTATCCTTCCACAACTGTGGCTGACGAGGTCTGCAGCTTGACCACGACCTGTCTGTATGCATTTGGATTTTTGAAAAATATGAATGAGATACTTTTAAAAAAAACTAATGCTGGACTTTTTTTTCCTGTTGTTGTTGTTTTTTTTTTTGTTTTTTTTTAATACACTTGTTGTATGAAACATGTAGAGACTAGAGACTGTTTTTATCCCCTTTTATGAAAATGACACTGTGGTATCCTGGCACAATAGAAAAATGTCTGAAAATGTAAAAAAAAAAAAAAAACAAAAAAAACAGAGAGTGTGTTTCAGGTTATTTTACTGTGATATACTCAAAGAACAAGAGAGTAACTGCAGCCAATCTCTGCAAATATGTCAGAGACACACTGTATAGTAGACATCTCATTTCCTATCAAAGTGTGCCCACTACACAAAATATGTTATTTGTCATTTATATTAGTTGAACATGTGTTCGCGAGGCCAGGCTAGCATTGTTTTGTCATTACGTTGAGCTAAGCTAGCCACCACTGAACCGTGACACTAACTTTACCTTTATGTAATGCAACACCTGTAAATGGCCACTAAATGTTGTCTTTTTTTCTTCATGGTCATAATGCGCATTGGATATTCACTACATGTGAATGACTTTAAACAAATAAGTTGAATGTATTTAAACATAAACTTGGGAATAAGCCAATCCAATCCTTCTTTCATGAGCCTTTATGCCACTGTAGGTTGACAGTGTCCGGCGTCACACTGCCGACTCGTTGCCTTGCCAAAATATTACTGTAAATAGGAAATATGTAAATAGCCATGTAGGTTACCGCAGAGCTGTCTTTCATCAGCGCTCTCAGGATGACACATCGTTGAGGTTTTTTTGTTTTTTGTTTTGTTCACAGCAAAAGCCATGGTAGCCAAAGGAACGGAAGTTCCCTTACTGCCAAAAGTGATGCCAAGGTCCAAAAAGGCTAAGCATAGCCTGTGTTGATGTTGCTTTTGTGTTCTGTGCATGGCATTCCCACTTGCTTCAATAAGTGTTTTTGCTGCTACTTCAATGGGCGTATGCAGCTGTAATGCACCACACCAGCCACTGATACATTAAAACGCCTCGCTGTGATCCCACATCACATGACTACGTTCCCTCGTGGAAAAGGTGAACAGTGCCCTGCATTTTGTGTCGGAACATGTTCTGCACAGACGCTTTGTATAGAAAAAGTGCCCACCACTTACTCACCAGAGCCAGCCCTTTTTATATTCCACACAGTCACATTCCAAAATAAAATGCCAGAAGTATTTTATGAAAATATGCCAGGCTCTATTTAACTGGCGTCTATGTGCATTAAGGGGAAAATGCGCTGGGGTGCCAACGGGTCAACATTAATTGAGTTTTTTGCATATGTTAGCTAAACAGAGGCACTAATTACACTGTATTTATCTTTGACGCAGTTTCAGCACGTGGGGCTGTCATAACCATGCAAATCATGTCTGAGCTTGATTCTATTTCATACTTAGGTTGTTTGGAGATGTTCTATTGCAGCTGGAGATTTGGCCTCATCCAAATTTTCAGCAACCATGCCTGTATGTGACTAAAGTAAAATATAAAATACTGTGCAAATGTGTTGACATGTTTAATTTGAAACATGATAAAATATTTTTGCAGGTTAATGAATTGTGAAATTGATGTATTTGTTCCCCAACATTCCAGTTAATCATCTCATTGACCCTTTGTTTTTAACCACATTTGCACCTATTTTTGATTCTTCAATGTGTAGATTCTAATTGTCCAACCCTTTACTCTGTTGTGCCACAGTCTTAAGTAACAAAACAGCAATGTGAGTATTAATACTTGGGAGAGCCCTTTTCAATCAAATAAAGGAGGAAAAATCATGGCTAGTTTTTCATATATTTTTCAACAGTTTCAACGGGTTTGCCCTAAACAATCCAACAAAAGCAGATTTAACTATTTTGGGTCCTTTTAGAACCCCTTGTTGGATAGTTCTTAAACCATGCACTCTCTCTGTTTTGGACCTGTGCATTGATCCAAAGCGATTGATGGGAGCCGCGAGGTTAAGCCAAATTCTGCGGGCAACAAAGCCAGCACATGATATGATTGTATTATGGATCTCTCTGCCTCGATTAAAAGGGAGTGAGTACTTGTTTAGGGTGAGAGGAATACGCACATTACTCTTTCTCTCTCTTATTTGTGTCTATTCCATTAAACTGAAAGATTATCATGTTGTTGGTTCGTTTTCTAATGTACTGTTGTTGTGAGTGTGAATGTGTGTGTGTCTGTGTGTGCGCGAGGATGGTGCTAACAGGGGTGGGGGTGTGGGAGTGAGGCACAGGTACGCCAGCTAATGAGCGAAGATTAATGCCAACCGGGCCACGTCCTGATTGGTTGAGCTGTTGAAGACTTGTTGCCCTGTTCATTGCTCTTCACAACCCATTTGGATTTTTCTCTTGTTCATGACAACAACAGCCATAACCTTAAACGCCATTGTCAGAGCTGTTGCCACTCTTGCTCATAGCAACTGAAATGTCATGCTGCGAAAAACCAAAAGAGGAAGTGGGAAGCCTGAATTACTGAATGCGTCGACAGCACGGTGCTACAGGATGCATCATCATCATCATCCTCGCTTTGTGCTCATCTATGGCACATTTGCTAACATCAGGCAACACAAACAGGCACATACTTGTTTTGTGAAATATGCAATGATTCTGAAAGTGCATTTTCATGCGTCACATCCAGACTTCATTACAGATTTAAACACTTTAGTAGCTACACAAAGAGCAGGTCTACTCATAAGGAGGTGGTGTTATTATATGTAGAGAATCCCAGAGCGAGGATTAGTTTTGATTACATCACAGCTGTACGGACAGGAATCATCGCACAAATTGTCTCAGTGTTTTATTATCAATTTTTTGCTCCCAAAAGTTTTACATTGGGTCCTTTAGGTAAGCTGCATCTGTTGTTTCACATAACATTACTTTCGTATTATACATCACTGCCCATCAGTCAAGATGCAATCCAAGTCAGTTATGTGTGACCTTCATGGACTTGAGCATTTTCTTTTTAAATAAAATAGATATAAAACAATATAGATTCTAAATGTTATTTACATCTTGTGTTATACTAATTTTCAAAAGCCTTATATTTTAGAGTTCATTCATTCATCATTCATTTTCCATACCCGCTTAGTCCCGAGCTCAGGGTCACGGGGGTCTGCTGGAGCCTATCCCAGCTGTCTTAGGGCGAAGGCAGATATTTTTTTTTATCTATATTTGTTTTATATATATTTTAGAGTTCATTAGAGATTTTATTTTTAACTTTGAGAACATTTTGAAAGCATGTTTTTGAGAGTGTTGACCCTGTATGTCCACCACTGTCAAAGAAATTCTAAAGTACTAAAATAATCTTTCCAGCCAAAGTCTTTTGTCAGTCAGAGCACAGCACTCCTTTGGTTTGGAGAGGCTTTCTATATTCTATTGTTTTTCCATCCATCTTCCAAAGACACAGGAGACTCATCCTGTCATCCTGAATCAAATGTTTTGTATTTATAAATAAACCAGGCATATTACAAAATGGACCAGAATGTTCTTGCATATTTCAATAGCAAGTAACATAACGAAACAGCCTCTGCAGAGACAAAATGACTTCTACCTGGCCACATGCTCACAGGGGGAAAGAAAAATCTACATTCTCACCCTTATTCAGCTTTTTAATGAACAATCTAGAGGGTTTGTTAATGTCCGCAATTTGTCTCTTTCCTGAAACATCAGTCTCTGTGATAGAAATCTACATTTCTCTTTGCTTCACTGAGCAAGACATCAGCAAGAATTTAATGCTGTGCTTTGTTAACACACACACACACACACACACACACACACACACACACACACACACACACACACACACACACACACAAACTTTAGTATTTCCTATTGTTGAGCTCTTTAGAAAAGTCTCCAAAGGGGGAAAAAATATCAAGGCTTTCATGAAAAATACAGTGCAGCATACTTTTTTTTTGCCATGCTCCTTTGTTTGAAGATATGAGGCTTTCTTCTGCAGAAGACTTTGGAAATACGTTTATCTTAACAACACAGGTTTTGTTGTGCTTCAGTTCTTTCACCGCTTTCTCAGTCAAGGCTTCATTTGCTGCAGCCACTTGGAAAGAATGAAGCAAATATGTGTTCCCTCAGCTCACTGCAGTCTGTTCACTTAGAATGAGTGCTCTACTAATTTAGCAGTTGATTTGGTTCTCTGAAGACCGCATCTTAACTGTGTCTTGAGCAAATTCATGGTGACGCTTCATGCTCGTTATAATCAATCATAGTGTATTCGGACTGTGCTCATCAACGCACATATTGCCAGATTTTGCTTTTAAACCACAGGGTCCTATCCTTGCTCTTGACTGGTTATAAACTGATAAGACTGATGCAACATCATACATTATCACCTCTCGATTCACACACCTCAGCAAAAAAGTATTCTCGTTAATTTTATGCATATTTTTGTCTCATTGTCTGCAGAATTGAGGGTGACCAAAAAATTACTATTCAGGATAAAACTTTTAATTTCCGGCAAACAGGAGATTTCAGAGTTAAGTGACATTGAAATGCTTTGCAGATGCGATGGCTTATCTCCGCAAGAGATTTGACTCTGCATTGAAAAAAGTAATTTGTTCATTAAATATCAACTTTAACAGTGATGTTGTTGTTGTGTTACGTCCTGCTATTGTTAGGTTTTGGTCACTCTGTCACTCTGTCGTTATGTGTAATTTTTAGGGAGATAGTCTGTAAGGTCCTTCTTGTTTTGTTCTGTTCACTTTCATTTGTCAAGTTTGTTTGTATTTAGATTCCATAATTTATGAATCTCCATCTAATCTGAATCTAACAAATTATTTAAAGCCACTCATGTCTGGTTGTACTGTGCACTTCTTCATTTATTTTCCTGTCATAGTTTGAAAAGTATGTGAATAGCCATATCATGATCATGTTTAGTCTTTTATGTGGTTTTGTCTTCAATTCCTGTTTTATTTTGTCATTACCATCTTCCTCTTGCTTCACACCCCAACTAACTTCTGTTGGATGACTTTCACCTGTGTTTCATTTGCTGTGTCTCAATTCAGGGTCTGCATCCTTGAAGTACGCATTTTGAATAGAAGTTGCGTCATCGCACTGCGCGAAGGCTCGTCCCAATTCCCAAGGGCGGTTAGGACGCTCAAATGCGTACTCGAAAATACGCACTCGTTTTAGCCGATTCCAAGGATGCACCACTACTATCCTTTGTGTACTTGTGCATCCCATGATGCTTTGCGTGCTGCTGCAAAGCATCGTAGGATCCTGGGAAGTCAGCTGAAATTAGCGGCGTGTACTGGTAAAGACACGACATATACATTTAAGTATTGAAGTTTCACATAAAGTATCCAGTTTCTAACGTAGGATTTTATTTATTTGATCATCCAACGGCATCGTTAGATGGCGAACCAATGGTTAGCTTGATACTATAAAAACGTCACTTCCGGGGGTTGACGAAACGAGGAAATACGCCGAAGGCTAGACCGTCCCGTGTGGTTACCGGGGAGGCGGGGTTTGGTCCGTCCTTCTAGGCTGGGTCCCTGAAGAACGCTTCCTTCAGATGGAGGACACTCGGTCTCAAGGGTGCAGACCCTGAATTGAGACACAGCACCTGAATTGAGACACAGCAATTGTCTACCCTGCCCTTGATTGGTCTCACCAGTGTTCTCTTACCTCCATGTAGAAATAGTCTTATAGTCCCTTGTCCCTTTTTCTGGTGTCAGATTGTCATCTGGAAGAATCTACATTTTCTATGTTCCTTGTGATGTACTTTTGTTTAGGGTTTCTTTTGGTTTTCAGCCATGTTGTGTTGCTAAGTTTATGAATAGACAGCCCTTTAATGCACCCAGCACTCATTTGCGTGATCCCTGCCATCATCAGGCCACCTGACAGACTAGCCGTTCCGCTATTGTCCCACAGGCTTCGTTTTGGCCGGCTTCCCTGGCACAGCCTTTGGAAAATGGAGGGAAAAAAATAATGTTGCTCCTCGGGGTGTATCCTGACGGCATCAGTGATCTTCCTTGCCTCTTGGTAAGGCACAAAATGTCATGCACACATACAAATGGCCCCCTCTGGAAATTGATCCTTGGATTGGAAAGCACATCAACAATAAATATGGTGAAAAATTGTCTCGAGAAGCGCTACACGGCAGTCAGAATGACCGAAATTAAATGGTGAGTGACATTTCATTTAAATGCATCTGCACATCAGCTTCAATTTGTGCCACGCGGTAGGTAGATTTATTTTTCTGTTTGTTTATTCCAAATGAATCCAATGGCTGACACAGGCCATCCAATACTCACAATACACAATCATAATCAAGTTCAGGTTTGTCATTCGCAAGGAATGCTAGGCGTGATGGAGCGCTCTGCCTCAAAAGGCGACACCCCTTGAGGGAATGAAATATTTTCCTCATGATCGTCGAGTGAAACGCAATTACCGTAAATTACCACTGCAACAATTTTATCTCTTGGCTTGTCCAATAATGTTTTCTCCCACCAAGCAATATCACTTATGTCAAGAAAGAGTGTTTTTCTCATCTTTGTACTGACTGCAGCTCGGTGTTCCTGAGAGATAATTTGTCAGCAGATTTTTATTTTTATTCTTTTTGTTCAGTTACGAAACCCTGAGCGGGCATCAGAAAGTCCACTTTTCACAGAAAAGAAATGGATAAATGCTAAAGCACCTTAAAATGTTGTCTAGTACAGAAAATCCCCAAGGGTTAGAGCTCCAGAGAACTGTGTCTTTTTGTTATGTTTTTCATCGGGCACCTTAGCAGGCCGCTAAGGGGTCCTTCAGTGATTTAAAAGGGCCCTTGCAGCTGCGCTGGCCCTCTCTCTCAGTTTGTGTCATGTCTGTTGGAATTGTGCTACCTCACTAACAGTAAATACCTTGAAGCTGCTAAATTGTGTCCTGTCTCGCTCTCTGACCGGAGTGGCTGTGTGGATGAAGTGCTCCAGCGGTTCATTGTTTAGTTCAGCCCTCATTCTTCACAATATTGGTCCTTCGAGCCGCATTACCTCACCCACATCAGCGGATGGACACCAAAGGAGTTGGAAATGAAGCAACACGACGGCTACAGCGGCTGCCGGCCCACCTCCAGGGCTACCAGGTCAGCCTTCCTCAGTCCCTCATGCCTCATACTGCTCCTCCTCATCAAGATGACAAACTAAGTGCCAGTGCGCAACAGCTGCAGTCACTCAGCTTGCAGACCTCGTCAGCAACTCCAGATGGCCAGCTTCTACCTGCACTCGGGCACCCACCAGCGTATCTCTCAGCAGTTGATAAGGTGAACCAGTGGGATATAGCACCACAAGCTGACACACTGCCTTGCGTATCAGCAGGGTATGGAAGACCCCCATCTCCCGCCCCCAGCGAGAGCAGCTCGCAGAGCCATCAGGCCACAGGCTCCTGCCTCAGTGAGCCCAGTCCTCCAGCATCACAGCGATCACCACAAGCTGGCCCAAGCTTCCAGCCAGAGAGGATGACCTGGGTGAGCACGCAAGCAATTAACATACAGCCAGCTGTATTCACTGCCAGTCCCCCAAGTACGGCTTTGCTCCCCCAAGTGGACACATCTGCTACTGCAAGCTATAGCCATGGCTGCGGTGACATTCTGACCAGGTCTCTCCCAGCAACATTGACTTCTATAACCCACTTCGGAGCAGACCTCACTCAATCAATCTCCACAATGACCAGCACGTCTGCATTGTATCAGCCAGCCTATCAGATACTGCATCCAATGGTAGATCCAGAAGTATAGTATATCCATGTAGACAGACTGCTCAGCAAACTGCCCAAGCACTTCAGAGACAGCTTTGTGGAGCATCTTCAAGCCCAAGGCCGCCTCAGTACGACTCAACTCAACCCCTACGGCCTCAGAGACCTCGCCAACTGGCTCAAAGACAAAGCAGAAGCTCAAAGACTCTCTGCGAAAATGGCACAGCGCCACCGTCGCGATGAGTCACATGTCTACAAGAGAGAACGACGAAGTACCAGCTTGCAAGCCACGAGGGCAGCTTGTGTCGGTGTACCACGGCTCAGACAATGGCAGAGCTCAGGACAGTCATCCAGTGGAGGCACCGGTCTCAGGCACCAAGTCACAGAGGGCCAAGAAGTTCTGCCTTTTCTGTAAGAGCACAGAGCACTATCTGTCACAGTGCACCAAGATTATGCAGCGTTCACCAGAGGACGTAAGGAAATGGCTTGCACGCAGTAGGCGCTGTTGCAATTGTGGAAGGACCAGCCACCCGCCAGATGCCTGCACTTTGAGGAAACCATGCAGTGAGTGTCAAGGGATTCATCTGAGAGTGCTACATGACGTCGCCAAGTCAGGCTCACAGGTCTACCTCATCACTCCACGGGACAAAGCCACACTCAGCAACTCAAAGCAAGGTGGGAAAGTCTACCTCAAGGTGGTGCCTATCATCATAAGTCACGGCTGCAAGTCATTGATGACCTACGCCATCCTGGACGATGGGGCTGAGCGAACTATCATCCTACCGGCTTCTGCCAAGCATCTCAACCTTCAAGGTGAAGCAGAGACCCTCACCCTATGCACCATCCGCCAAGACATTGCCCATCTTGCTGGTCAGTCTGTGTCCTTCCATGTGGCCACACGAGCACACCCAAAACAGCGCCACCTTATTAAAGCCGCATATACTGCAGGACAACTAGCATTAGCGGAGCAATCGTATCCCATGGCTGCACTACAGAAACGTTACCGCCACCTGCGGGGCATCCCACTTCCTGACTTCGCTGAAGTCCAACCCCTGCTGTTAATTGGCGCTGACTGCACCCACCTGATCACAGCGAGAGAGCCAGTGAGGTTCGGACTCGGTTGGGCACTCCAAGGTCCAGACAACATGGTCTCCTCTGATGCTCTACCAACACGTCGAGCGACTCTGGCAGCAAATAGTGCGATCCCGTCTGGACCAAGAAGCCATTCACATCCTGGAGACACGCACGGAAAGAGTCAAGGTGGGCGACACATTCCACTACGGGACGCCACTAATCCGTATTAAAGGTGCCCCACTGCTCAAGGCCTCACCAGAAGCGATCATGCCCCTCCTACGGGGTACAGAGAAGCGACTTCAAGGTGATCCAGTTCAGGCCGAACAATACGAGGCTGAGATCCAGAAGCTTATCAGTGCAGGTTATGTTGCCAAGCTCAGTGACAAGGAGGTAAAGGCCTCTGAAGAGTCATGGTTCATACCCCATCACCTCGTTCACCATGATGGCAAGCCACGCCTCGTTTGGGACTGTTCATTTGTCTACAACGGCCTCTCACTCAACGAGCAGCTCCGAGCCGGGCTGAAGAATGAGGGCTGAACTAAACAATGAACCGCTGGAGCACTTCATCCACACAGCCACTCCGGTCAGAGAGCGAGACAGGACACAATTTAGCAGCTTCAAGGTATTTACTGTTAGTGAGGTAGCACAATTCCAACAGACATGACACAAACTGAGAGAGAGGGCCAGCGCAGCTGCAAGGGCCCTTTTAAATCACTGAAGGACCCCTTAGCGGCCTGCTAAGGTGCCCGATGAAAAACATAACAAAAAGACACAGTTCTCTGGAGCTCTAACCCTTGGGAATTTGCAACAATAGGTAATTTGGCCACTGACCTTGTTGTTTGAGCTTTGTTCCCTTTTCTCTATATTTGCACTATGTTATGAAACAAAAAGCTGAAGACCACTGCGCTGTGCTTGAGTGGCTCTTCAGTCAATTGCAGAAAGCTTTTGACCCATTTTGAAATATAAAGCAATGCTACTGCTGGAGAAAAAAAGACAACTACACACAGGCCCCATCTGTGGAGGCTCTGCAGCAGAAGACACGAATGACACTGGGGGTGCAGAAACACTGACTTTATTGTTTTAGTAAAGGTTCTGGGAGCCATTGGTTACACTGACATGAGAAAGACGAGATGCAAATGTCTGCTGCAGTGGCTGCCTGAAGAGGGAGGCAGAGAGTCACCAGGGGGCAACACAGCCAATCTGTGTGTAAAAAAACAACAACTTTGCAAGTAAAGTTGTCTGGCAGCGGGAGCCTGATGATCTGCTGTAGTTTCTCTTGGAATTTTTTTTTTTTTGTACATAACGCTACTTAAATATGAGGATGACAGTTGACACAGCAGCTTCTGCTCTGGCAACAAAATGCCACATCAGATGAGTTGGTGAAGAAGGCGGCGGGGGTGGAGGGGTGGAGGGTTGGGGGTGGTGGCTTAAGACGGGCCTCCGAACGTGCAATGGAACAGCTGGATTCAAATGACAGAACTCGCAAGGAGGGGAAGAGGTTCCGCATTTGGCCGTCGCAGGCCAAATGTTTTCCTTGCAGCATGGATTTTGGAAATTGGCCCTGCGGTCGCTGCCGTGATGCCCCGGCGACAAATACACAACGACAAAAATTGTAACAAGAGTCATAAGGCAGTGGGTGGCCTGGTCTGGCACGGTAGAGATGGCAAAAAAAAAAAAAAAATAGAAAAATGAATTCCACAACCAGAATTGGTGGAGGCTTTTCTCCCAATGCCCCCCTGCGCTGGTGGAAATGGAAGGTGCAGCTGCTGCAACATAAACCTCCGGTGGCGATACTTTTCTCCCCCTCCGCTTCATTTTCCCTGCCGCTCGTTTCAAACGGCCCGGTGAAGAATGACGACAGTGGCTTAACGCACCAAATTGTCAGCTGAGGGTTGGAGGGGAAAATAATTGTGGGCAGTGGAAAAAAAGGCGGGAGGGGGAGAATGGGGTGCGAGGGGGCCGCAGAGACGGTCAGACACAAAGAGGCCTTTCTACCAGCATGAGGGACTGCCTCCCATCACAAGCAGACAACACAACCAGGAAACCAATCCAGCGCCATGCTGCAGACATCACGCCCCCCCCCCCCCCCCCCCCCCACACACACACACACACACACACACACACACACACGGAAAGGGGCGGAGAATAAGAAAAGAAAAGAGTCTGGGGCATTTCATGAAACCAATACCTTGACTTGGATCTAAAAATAAATGAGCAACGGGTATATAATGTATTGTGTGTGTGTGTGTGTGTGTGTGTGTGTGTGTGTGTGTGTAAAGGAGAGAGAGAGAGAGAAGCATAGACTTGATATGTGTGGCTGAAAGAGGTGTGAAAGTGCTGTATTCATTTCCCGGGTTTAAGCTGATGATTTAAGCTGAAAATGATATTGCGCCTCCCCCCACCTCCGACACACACACACACACACACACACACCACCGTCGCCGCCACCTCCAAACCTCCCTGTATATTCCTCACAGGCAAACTCTCACCAAGCCGCTGTGACAACAAGTCACGCAGGACTGCACATACAGGGCCTATAACAGGCCGTGGACTCACAGCTGTTTGGGCAATTAAATGGTGGACGGCTTGCGGGTGATTAAACAACAAACTGAAGCTTTAGAGCTGTTTATTTTTTTTTGCCCAGTGCGCTTTCATTTGTGACGGCCTTGAAAACTTCTTATAGCTGGAGTTTTTAATGCACTCGTGCAAAAGTGCCGCCATCACACTATAATGAATAAAATAAAATAAAAGTGCAAAATGTTTCTGCTGACACATGCATGAAATGTTATGTCAGGCAGTCACTGCACATGATATGCAATATTATCATTGTCGAACATTATGGGGGAAACTGCATTTTGTTGTCTTCTTTTAGGACAGAAAATACATTTTCAGGGTTTGCATAAAAGTGTCTTGAATGTTTCCTAGTGCATTGGTTGTGTCAGTTATTATGAGGAAATGTACACAACAGTCTGATATAAACATCATGTGATACAATACAACATGCCTAATCCATCTTAATATGAGTGTTATGAGTGAAAATGTTTACTTTTAGTTTACATTTACAGTTTAAAATTATGCACAAATGATGCTAGTTGTGCTAGTAATTTACTTTATAGAAATACAACTCTTTGAAATAAAATAAATAATTAAATGTCTCTTAAAACTTTGGTAACACTTTCTATGAAGGTCTAGTCTATAAGCATTATGAGAACATTCATAAGACATTATAAAACATTTATAAGGCTTTATAAACTTTCATAATCATGTATGGCAACTTATAACAAGGTTCATAAAGTATTATAAGTGGTGTACATAATGCATTATAAACGTATACTTCCACACCAAAGTGTATGAAAGAAGAACAGGCTGTTTTATTGTTGAAAAAATAAAGTTTCATTGCTAATAACCTTATATGGTGTTGTCACTTTACTTAGAGTTCTTAAAGTCATCCTATAGCATATCATTGACGTTTATAAGGCATTATTCCATTTCAGAAACTAAGCATTTATTATATGTCAGAGCAGTTCTTTGACTCTTTATAACTGGCTGAAGTTATAATGTGCTATGTAACCCAGGAGTTCAGATTCTTCTCTCATACACTTTGGTGTGGAAGTATAAGTTTATAATGTATTATGTACACCACTTATAATACTTTATGGACCTTGTTTATAAATTGCCATACATGATTATAAAAGTTTTTTTTAACAACTTTTATAAAGCCTTATAAATGCTTTATGATGTTTTATGAATGTTCTCATAATGCATTATAGACTAGACCTTCATAGAAAGTGTTACCAAAACTTTTTAGGATTTTATCCCAAAAATCGAAAATTTTGAGAAAGTGACTGACTACAATCAAAGTAAGAAATGTGCGGAAGAAAAGTATTCTGGTAAAAATGTTGGTTTGTCTCTCTGCAGCCAAACAGCGACACATCGCTACTGTACTTGTGAGGCTGGCAGCTGTCTTTGATTGACAGGGTTGCTATTTTTGGTTGAGCCTTTGTTAATCGCAGCAGGTGTGTGCCGAATCAGGAGCAAGAGATGATGGAAGCAAAGGTCCCAAAAAACAAGCTCTTTAATCCAGGAGGAGGCAGAAGGTCAAAGAAAATGGCAGGAAGGAATCAGATCAGGCAAATATCCAAACTCACTCTAATGCCTGCAAAGAGTTGGCCAACTGCAAAACACCGGGAAATGTTCCAAAAACCGACTGTTTGGAACGTCTTTCAGGGTGGCAGGTTGGCTCTTGGCAGGCGGTGAGGATGGACCATGATGAAGTCCAAAAAAAAAGATGCCTTGGCTCAGAGGGTGCGGTGAGCTTCAGCAGCATCACAACACAACACTCAATCACAGGAGTGTATGAATAATACAAACAACTGTCCCTGGTCCATTTGGGATTGTACTATTAACCTCTTTGGATTAAATATGTTTACACGTACACCCACACACACACACACACACACACACACACACTAGTCGCAGCCAGGGGGCTGAGATGGCACTGACGGGACAAAAGCTGAGCTGAAGGTCAGTTATAATAATCCAACGCTCGCATTGTGTTTTTATCAGTGCAACTGTCAGTGAGGCAGGCAACTGTCACTCTCACCCCAACAATTACGCTTTTATAGTCTACTTGTACCACCTATAAATATACACTGTGTGTGTGTGTGTGTGTGTGTGTGTGTGTGTGCGTGTGTGTGTGTGTGTGTGTGACAGCAAGTCAAACACCTGGAGCAGACCAGGTAATACTAGATGACAGTGCCAAGAAACACTTAAGATGCAGCCAGTCTGTCTAGTGAAAACACACCTGTCTGGGCACAGATCAGTGTGTGTGTGTGTGTGTGTGTGTGTGCGTGTGTGTGCGTGTGTTTGAGAGAGAGAGTGCTTCTCTTGATGGCAGATGGAGCTGATTGACACCTTACAGGTACACCAGCAGACGAGCACAGAATGTCCAGCTCGCTGGAGGTTCAGTGCAGTGTGTGACTACAAAAGTAATATTTGTGAAAAATGAGCATATTTCCCCAACACAACCTGCTTTTATGTATTCTTTGCAAGAGTAATATTATGTTTTTATCATACATTTCATACAATTTAATTCCCTTCCTCTTTTTGTTATGTTTCTTCGGTTCTTCCCTATTGGCTGCTCCCTTTGGAGGTCCCCACAGTCACTCACGTGGCTCCGTCTAACCCTGTCCTATGCAACCTCTTCACTCAAACCAACTAAATCTTCTCTCTCTCTCTTCATTCATAAATTTCTTCCTTGGGCTCCCGCTGCACTTTTTCTTTCAGAAGGAATTGATTATTTCTCTCTGGACTGGCTTCAACATTAGCTTTTCAAAAAAACAAGTGTTTACCACTTGTTTTTCAAAGACACCACCTGTGGTCTGGCTGTGGCGGTTGCCACTGTAAGCAGTGACAACCAACACTGCAGACTTCTATGTTTTCATTTTCCCTTATTGGTTTCTCACAAGGCACCTCAGCCTGAACTTCTAAACGGTTCAATTTTGTACGTCCGTCACACTTTTGGGCAATCATGCACCAGCACGCACACACTGACGTACACAAGTCAGGGTCTGACAATGGGCTCTGCTGTTAATTACATGAGTCGCTCTGCAGCAGCACATCCCTGCTGGGTTTCAATGCACTGCTGGTGGCATTCGGACAGTGAGTGCATGAAGTTAGAAATCCAATATTCTGACGTGATGCTACACAGTAAATATCACTGAATGCTTCTTGTTGAATCAACGGCCATGGTGGAAACTAAATGCTATCATACAGGCAGACATGTCTGTCTGAACGTGTGCCTCAGCAACTGTGTCCCTCTCTTTGCATGTTAGTTAATTTTCTGAAACGTTTTATCGTCTGCATGTCTAAATCTGCTGAGTGTTTCAGTCAGATGTTCTATCCACTCGGGTGGTCTTCTTGTGTCGCTGCCATGAGCTGGAAACATAGTTTGCTGTATATAATTATGAGTGGTGAGCATGTTTCTTCCACTCACTGCAGGAAAGCTGCTACGGCAACTTTATGGCAGTAAAGAGGCTTAAAGGTAATGCAGTGACATTTGTGTCTTTGTTTTGCAGTGAAATAGAATGGATATCACAGCACACCTTTTGAAAATGCAATGTTTTTTGTCAACAATGAAAATGTATAATTGCATACACAAATAGGGCACAATTTGAAATGTACAATGCAATTTTACACAATACTTAATTCAATCGCATTTGCTTGCAAACAAAAACAATTTTGTGGGTTTTTTTTTGGTTTTGTTGTTTTTGACAAAATATGTGTTTGAACTGATGCTTGTAAATTGCTTTTGTTTAGCAATGTGTTATGACGCAATGGACAAAAATGTTTTATTTTAATATTTGAAATAATTACATTTCTAGTGTTTGCGTGTGTGTGTGTGTGTGAGAGAGAGAGAGAGAGAGTGCGTGTGTCTATAACACAATCCAATATGTGCGACCCTTTTTAAATTAAGTGTGTGTGTGTGATGTCAAATGTTTTGAACCTGTTACACATTCATACACGCACACACATGTGAATGGAAAAGAAACAAGTTCGGCTTCCAGCATTTCCTGTCATCGATGGCTTATTGTCATGAATCAACAGGATTAAAGTTGAATAAAATAAATACTTTTTTGAGGTTGAGCACAAATCATTGTAATCAACTGCAGCTCAGCCACATGGAAAAGTATAAAATATATACACAACTGAGTGTAGTCGCGACAGTTTACACAGCAAACATTCAAATGCTTTAGTGCAGCTCAGCGAAGACAGTGGGATAGCTTAAGGATCATCTGCTTGGTAAATACTGAATCTTTATTGTTCTTGACTGGCTTGCAGGAACATAAAGACACAACCCTCACGCTGTAAAGTTTAAAAAAATGTATAAACATACCGTAAAAAAAGGCCTATTTTTTTTTTTTTTTTTCAATTTAATGTTTTAGGAGCAGCAGTTTAAAGATTCCTCTCTCTATCCCTCTCCCCATCTATACATTTTTTTTTCTATAAGTCATTCCGGAGTATATTAATGTTGCTCGGAGGGAAAGGCGCATCATTATCTGTTCAAATGCCTGCAGCTGCTTCCGCTGCAAAGATGCGAAGCGAGGCAGAATAAAACCCTTGATTAAACTCTAATCATTTGAGCGTCCAGAGCAAGCCAGCCTGTATGGCTAAAAACTCTTTGGCGAAGCAAATGACAGAAGTACAGCAGCAAAGCAACACACCACCATATTATTTGAGTATTAGGTGGTGCTAATTATTCTGTGCGAATGTCATACGGCACTTATTAGGAGGAGAATTTACTCTTTGGTTTTTATTGTCCACTGCACTCACCACAAGAGGCAACCAGGCTATTGACATAGCATAAATTAGCAGCATACAATGGAGCAGTATGTGCCTGTGTTGTTTCATACCAACTTTCAAAGTGGAAGTGTTTTGGCCGAGCACGACTGCTATAACTTTGTGAGTGGAACGGAAAATTTCCAACACACTGGGTCTCATGGGATTGGCCCAGTATTGTAAACTCTGAGATTGTATGAACAATGTTAGGTGTTTGTCACAGAAACACAAACAAAGAAATATCAAGATGTGATGTTTTAAAGCTGCACATCACAATGACTTGGACTATTTTGGAGCTGGAAAGAACTCCTTAGATTATAGACCGCTGGAATTGCTGACACATCTGCAGTGTTTAAAAGTCACAATCTAAAATTCACTATGTCATTTATAATATCTTTCCCTCAAGTCCATTCTTCATTTAGCAATGGAAATCACAGGGATGTCACAAAGGGCACTGTTTTATGAAGGTAAAAGCTAATGCAAGTGGCTCTAAACAGAGGGCTAAATGTACTTTTTGGATTCATGATGTGAGGTTCCTTCACCGGAGACTGGCCTGAAAAAAGGGTGCATGACAGCAACTTGAGATCTTATGCTTGATAAGAATAGATTCATGCTAAAAACTGCTCTACTGGAATATATATATACATATATATATATGTGTGTGTGTGTGTGTGTGTGTGTGTGTATATATATGTGTGTATATATATATATATATATATATATATATATATACATATGTGTGTGTGTGTGTATATGTATATGTATGTATATATGTATGTATATATATATATACATATATATATATATATATATATACACATACATACATGTACATCTAAGATGTGTTATTAGTATTCTATTGTCCTCTGGCTATGGCTGTATTTTTGCCTTATCGAGCTGCAGCCTCTCTGCACCCTGAAGCCAGCCGAGGCTGAGCGCTGCTGACCTGCCCCTCTGTGTGTGTCTTGTTCCTCCTCCTTTCTCCTTCCTCCTTCCTCCTACCTCCGGCCCATTAGAGACAAAGCTGGGGTCATTAGCACATTGATCATGCTAACCCCATGTGTGACCTGTGTGGCCAAACCATGCCCCTCTATCCCTCCCCAGAAACAGCAGGTCTGCTCCATGCGGCTCTTTGTTTGCTCCCTTCCTGCGCTCCACAGAGCTGCATTGTCGTACTCTCAACAAGTGGCTCATTTAGCAGTGCGGCAACAGCGGCTTGACGTGTTGAGACACACATCCTGCTTCAAATGGACGTTTTGGTCAGAGGCAAATAAAGGCACACGGTGATGCACTTACTGGATGTTCAAATTTTTTTTGGAGTGTGCTGTTTGAAAAAAATGTCATCGTCCACATTGTTTTTCATCCTTCCTCTCATACCACCCAGTTCTGGAGGCAATGACACCTTGCAACAGATTCAGAAATGAAGACACAGTAGAGAACTGAAGTGGTGGAAACAGGCAGGGCTGGTTGTCAGTGTACTTTATCTGAATCAACATGTTGAACAATGATTCATTCATACTTTTTCCGCAATCTAAATAGAAAATATAGGGAATTAACACAGAATTTCGTCTTTAATGCAAAAATGACTATTGTTTTAATAAAGTTGCATAATAGGTTTTGTAACTCTGGCCGCTGGAGGCGTGTGTGACAGGCGAGGCCCATATCCACTGAGGCAGGAGGACATTCTTTGGAAAATAGAATTCTCGCCGCGGACGGAGGCAGTGACTCATTCACCTTGAAGACGAACATTGCCAGTGGCTGAGTCACTGGGTTCACACCCCGACACACACCCACCAAGCACCAAACCAGTTCACAAAGTCAAATACAAATTCATGCCCAAGCACATGTTAATAACTCGCTGGAATGCATCAATGCAGTCAGCTTTAACGAGGCAGTGGTTGACCTGCCGCTGTTATCGTTTATCAGGAGAAAAGAAGCCTGAGGCAAAGATGCAGTGCGGAGTGAGCAACATGCATGTGGGTGAAAATAATGACATTGAGCATTCACTAATAATCTGTCAGTCAGAGTTATTACAAGAGTTTATAAGGGAGTAGCAGCACAACAAGTTAAAATATGCTGAGCTGCTGCCTTGTCAAAATAAAAGCCACAGCTGTGTCTCCGTGTGACATCAGCCAAATGCGTCTGCTGTGAGTTTCACTGCAGCTCATAAACACATGAATGGATAAATACATTTCATTTTCATTTGCTGATTGCGACAAAATCAATAAATCCATGCAAAAAGAAAACTTGAAGAAAGAGGGGCAGAATAATTGATGCAGCAATTCAAACGAGCCCCAGTTATCATTCACTGCCACAATATATTAATCACTAAATCAACAAAATGCAAAACAGAAGACATTCTTCACTATGCACATAGCTAACTGGATTCATTTGTTTGGTGGATGTGACGAGTGATTCAGATTCTTCAGTTTCTTTGTTGGCTCACAGCAGTGCTGTGTTTCATCAGAAATTATATATACATATATATTTTAAGTTTAAGTTTTTTTCTTCTTCTTAATACATGTTCTTGTGGCCCCTGCGATGAACTGGCATCTTGCATCTTGCCCTGGGTGTACCCCGTCCCCTACCTTTGCCACATCACCACGGGGAAGAACTCAGGATTGCTCTTGTGAGAGCTTCATTGCAAACTGACGGATCTGAGACAAGACTGCAATGTGTCTTAAAAAATTTGCAGACACTCGGGTTTTAACTGATATTGTTCGTTGCCTGTTTAAATGTATTTTTTGATTTCATAAATAATCCAACTTCCCAGTGGTGGAATGCCATTCGGTGAATCGGTCAAAAATGTGATGCACTGAAAGGCACCAAAGACTCGAGGACATGAAACCAATAGCGTAATTTATTTAAAGGGCCCAACAGCATGAAAGAATGATAAGCTGCAGTTTCATCAGGGTTATTTTGAAGACAGAAAGCAGACACAGTGCACATCTGAAGAAATGGTATTCCTATAAATACAGCCTTCTATTTTAAGAGTTTTACAGCCTTTAAATGTTTTCATAAACCATGAAAGAAGTTACGGTTTAATCAGATCAATGCCATTTTTTGTTTCAGGGCAAACACAATTTAAAGGGAATCTTTGCTTTGTAAAGAGTTGCAGCTGCATTTTCTGTTGTTGGTGAACAGTGTTCACATGAGCATGAAAGACTTTTTTGCAGCATCAGATTTGTGTAGATTGAGAAGTAAATGCCATGTCACTCAACGCTTACTGCTTTGAACAAAATACTGGCTTTGCTTCTTCCTCTTATCTATCTATAGTTTGTGCTTTAAAATTAATTAATCAAGATAAGAGTCAAACCTTCTGCTATTGCCTGACTGTCACTAGTCTCATCACACAGGCAAAGAGTAGACCATTTTGTTTTATAGTCTGTTGATTTTTGTCTGTTTCATACATACATCAGTGAGTTGTGCATGGCTTATTGGTCTAAAGTGATGATGCACAGGATTCCAAATTTCACATTCTTTCTGGGCGTGACAGCAGGACTTGTACACATTGGCTGCACAGAATGGGCAAGTATGCAAACCATCCATATATACACTGTACCCATATATGAGACTACAATAACCGCTTTCAGAGTTTCCTGCCTCCTTCTTCTCCTCTTGTTCACTAATATATGACCAAATACAAAGTCATAGGTAAAATCTTTCTCTGTGCCAACAATTACCAGTTTGAAAGGGAATTCTCATGTGTATTTCATGCAGTAATGGTAAAATGGACAGCACTCATATAACACTTTTCTGAGCCTTCACAGTGCTCTAAAGAGCTTCACAGTGCGCTTCACATTCACACACGCATACGCGCACACACACAAGCACACACACACACTTCTGCAAACGTTCTTATTTGGGTACACTGACAATGCAAACTTCAGGAGGACCACAAGGAGGCATTAAAACATTACTCCGTAGACATCTTTTCCCACTGTAAAAACTGTTTTAGGTGACTTCTAATTGCTGATATGGTCGATTAATCTAAATGTACATTGGCAGTCATGGGACAGGTAAGTTAGTTGAGAAAAGTCAATATTAGTCAAGACTTATTTTAATGCAGGCTTGAAAGCTTTGTAATGTGTCAGAAATGGAGAACTGTATGGCAGTGGCTGGCCCAGAGCCCCGTGTAATGTCAATAACTTGTCTGGATGTGACAGAAAATTGAGTAATGATAGCGCAAATGGTGAAGCAGTAAGATTTAAATAAATAAATAAATAAATAAATAAATGTTAAAGATGAAGCTGAACGTATTGTTATGGCCCCTGCGATGAACTGGCATCTTGTCCTGGGTGTAACCCTGCCTTCGCCATATCACAGCTGGGATAGGCTCCAGCAGACCCCCGTGACCCTGAGTTCAGGAAGAAGCGGGTATTGAAAATGGATGGATGGATGGAGGATGGATGGATTCTTACAGCTTGGGCAATTTTTCCCATAGAGGCTCTCATGACAGCTTTATTGCAAACCGACGGATCTGAGACAAGACTGCGATGTGCCTTGAAAAATTTGCAGACATTCGAGTTTTAACTGATATTGTTCTGTTGAAATCAAGAGAGTGTCAATGGTGGCGTGACAAAAGGCATGAACTTGGTTTGGAATAGAAACAGTCCTCACAAAGTGGTTGGCCACTCAGTAAATTAAAGAGATGCCGCAGGAATTTACAAGTATTGTGGGAGCAGAGGTATTTTGATCTTTCCAAAAATGTCCAACTCTAACTACCAAACAGCCTTTTTAAAAGAGGTGTCACTTTTATATATTCATATGATGCTCGCTAAACAGCAAACAAAACAGGGCCATGAGGGCAAAAGCGCTGAGCTCAGACTCAGAAAGAAATTTCAAATCATGTTTTATGACGCATTCAGGGTATGTTAGATGCTTGAGATCCGGACATGAAAGTGTTGTTCGTTCCTGTGCACTATTGAATTTTCTGAGCTTGAAAGACGGTTGGGAGCATTTTTTTTTTGAGAAAAAATTGTAATGGTAGTTGTTTGGTGTCTTATATTTGGGGAAAATACCTTTAAAACTCAAAACCGATAGATAGATAGATAGATAGATAGATAGATAGATAGATAGATAGATATTCTTTTCAGTTCCTTCCTCCACAATACATATTTTTCAAAAAGTAAATTT
Organism: Nelusetta ayraudi; assembly: GCF_046127955.1. Lineage (NCBI taxonomy): Eukaryota > Metazoa > Chordata > Actinopteri > Tetraodontiformes > Monacanthidae > Nelusetta > Nelusetta ayraudi. Next base: position 18,957,865 of record NW_027466061.1, on the reverse strand, counting down.
ATAGATCATTTTCCCATGAGGACATTTTCTTTTTTTTTTCTCCTAATGTGACACCACGAGTGTGAGTTTCGAGTACACACTGCCCAAAAGCTTTTAATGGCAAAGACAACACACAGGGCTGCCTTGTCTCGTTGAGCACACACAGTCAATTTTTAGAATCCGCTCTGCTTTACGATCCATGTTGGTCTACTTTAGAGGCCGTAACAAGGCAGGATTTTTCAAGCCGTAAGTCAAAACAGTGACTGGAGAGAGAAGAAAGGGCTTCTCTCTCTCTCTCTCTCTCTCTCCTTCTCCCACTCTCTCACTCTGTGAGCGCTGACAGAAACAAAGACACATGGTGGAGAATGAGGGTTGGGATTCTGGAAAGAATGCCAGTCTGAGGTCGAATTTCCACATTGTCGGACGGATCTTCCAGTAAACTGATGGTACATTTTCTTTCGGTGGAGAGACAGAAATTTAAGTAGGTTATCAAGGGTGTGGATGATTAAAACAGGCACTAAATACACCGAAGGGCGAATTAGACGATTATTACTGGCCGTCCTTGTGGACCAAATGACGGTTGTGATTATAAAACCTTTGATAATAATTTTTGGCCCACTGGAACAAGTGTGTCCCTTTCCATGCTGCTGTAAATGACCACCATTAGCCTCATTATACATGGCAAAAAGAGGAGCCAACCTCGTGTCTTCATTGGTTTTCTATTTACTTTCGAGTAAATCTACTGCATTGCCTTCCGAAGAGGGTGAAACATAAATTTGAAATGACAATTAAATAGTTGTGTGGGCAAGTGTATATCTTAACTGGTATATCTTAACTAGTGGTTCACCAGGTTGCCTTTGGATAAACACACATGAACCAGTAAGAGTTTTGCTCAGCTCATTGGATGGAACATTACCACTTAGATTTTGAGTGACTGTTTCATTTTTGGCCCGCAGATTGTTGTTGTTGCCAGTTAAGCCAATTCACAAGTGAGGTGACATAAGCTGTGTGTGTCACTGCCCCGTGACCAAAGGCAAACTGTGAAGGGCGTTTGATCATCTTAATTCCAATTTGTGAACATGTTCCGTATGGACGGTGCCACCAGCCCTGCAGGGTACAGTATCTTCTCACTTTGTCCAAAGTCAACTAACATTACTCCCATTCTGTAGCCCGGTCGTTTTTAATGAGTCACAGTTGAGCCAGGCTACGGTGTTGGCATCAGTCCGCCACGGCTGCTGGAGCTCTCAGAAAATCATGTGTGCTGCTTGCACACATCATTTTATGTGAAGCTGCAGAGCAGTATTTCCCAGGATGAAGTTCCCCTTGCTGACACTCCATGCACGAGAAGCTCTGTCAGATTGCACAGCGGATCAGAAGGCTTACGTTGTCTTATGTCTGTGAAGGTTCTCCTTGATGAAAAAGACTTTTGGATGAGAGGCAAAACATCTACAAATAACCAAGAAACAAGTCCAGCCTCTCAACTCTCGATGACCGAGGTTACTTCCTTGTCGTCTTTACCAAGGCCTGAGAGGAGAAAATCAACTGCTTCTGCAAAAGTCTACATGGCAACGGCACGACTCATCATCTTACCCCCAAAACTGCCATCTAGCTCCGATACACATGCGTCGTGAACAGATTATTTTCTGTATTGCTCCTTCTGCTGCACCGCTTCCTACAAGAAAGCTGATTGCTTGAGGCTCCATAGTTAGATTAAAAGCAATCATTGAAATTAATTGTAGAGTAATAATAGGAAAGCATTTTTCTCCCCATTCTATTTGTGAGAATGGGCGTGGCGTCATGGTTGGGTTCCAGCTAAGCGCACCTGCTCCTGATCACCTCGTCAGCCTCCAAGTCAGCACACCTGACATCCATCAACTCCGTCAGCCTGCAGCATAAAAGCTCCTTCAGCTGCCAGATTGTTCCTTTCCCCAGAGCTCAAAGCATTTTATTGAAGCTCTTTTTGGTTCCCCATGAGATAAATTATAACCAGCCATCATTGTGCATCCATGACGCTGCTTTTGTCCTTTACAATGATTGCAGTGTATTTGAAGAGACTGTAACTGGAGCAATGACATCCAATCATCACTTGGTTTCCATCCCAAACAAAAATTGAAATGGAAATTATTATTATTAGTAGTAGTAGTAATAGTACAAACAGCATAACATTTTAGAGCTGATACAGGAAATGGTGTAATGTTACCTGGTAAAGACACAAACATAACTCGAACATGGTGTTTGCCACTTATATCTAATGTGACAAGTTTCAGGTTTTCAATCGCCAAGATCAATGCAGATTTGAAGATGAAGTTAAAGGCAACTCGCCTGGTTACTCAATCTTGGAGATTTCCCTCAAGTCTTTTCTGAGCTATAAGCTTTTTATTTTCCAAAAGAACTCAATGCAACTGTCAAAGTGCACTCCAATGTCAAAAACACATCATTTTGCCACATTCGGCCACTCTGCTGCACAAGTTAACAAGATATGACGCACATCCACTGCCACTGTCTGAAGTAATTCATGCTGAAAACTGGATCTGGCATGTGAGTTAGAGTAACGCGTCGTCTCAGGAGCTTTTTCGTTAGTGTGTTTTGTGTTACACTTGTAACCGTAACACTAACCCAACAAACACATAATTATTCGTGAAGGAACAACTAATTGTAGTTAATAAATTGCTGTCCTGTAGCACGAGACGTGGTTTGTAATGGGGAGACACATATTTTGTCAACATGCAAAACACAGCGCGAGTGTAGCTTATCAAACTCAATGGTCCTACGCAAGAAATGTTTGTGAAGCAAAGGTGGAATAATTGTCACGTTCCAGGGGTGGAACAGGGCAATTGTAAATGCAGCCTGTGCTAAATACTGCACTTTGTCCATCTGTAGTCCGTAGCATGTAGGTTATTTTCGTGGATATACTCTGATCACACACACACACAAACAGTCTGTCACAGCTACACATCTGATCAGCCGCAGCTACTTCAACAACACCAACAAATGAAGTTTCAGCTATCAAATGCAAAATGTGGCCCAAACACAAGTAAATTCCCTAAAGCAGCGCTAAAATAGTGGCTGACTCTCAAACACATCAGAACATAAAGCCTAATTTTAATCACATTTTTAAACAGGAAAGTTAACGCTGAGACAAAAAAACAACATACTGATACGTATCTGCGCTTTTTTTTGGTGGTTGTACGATAACTCGGAACCTTTTCTTATATGGCATATACCTGCGTATCACGATGACTACACCACTGCTTCTAGTTGTCACTATTCTGCAGCATTCATGGCCTGACTCAGCGGCTTGATGTTCTCTGTAAATGTAAGTAAACAAGTGCTTCCATCTACTAAGGGAACAGATTTAACTAAATGACGATGAGCGGGGTAACGAGCACCAGGTGAAACTAATGGCGGCTTAACCACAGCGACTGGCAGACTTTGCAAATCCAGAGGAACAGAAGAAGGGAATCATTGAAACAGTACAGGAATTAAGTCTAAACGCAAGAAATACACAAGAACTCAAACTCAATTCATTTTGTTTTTGTGCCGAATTTAGATGGAGAGCTTTCTTTCTGGGAGGGGGGGGGGGCGTGTGTTACAAACTAAATGTCTGAACTTGACTGTTTTTTGTCTTTGTTAGTATTGTGTGTAAACCTCACGCAGACAGAGCTAGTTTGTGCTAGTTGTGTCTGTCATTTCCAATGTGGCCTCATCAGGCACGTGTAGACGACAGCTTTGCAGTCTGAGGCCCGGCTCTGTTGCGTCTCTCCTCCCTCGCGTCGAAATGAAGTCTGACTCCAACGGAGATTAAACGAGCTCTGGTTCATGTTAACCCCCAAACGGCTTGATGAGCGTCGTCCGTCCGAGATGAAATATGTTAACGAGGGACTTCAGGTGGGTGGTTTTTCAAGTCACCTACCTCATCAAATCTGTGCTTAAAACTCTCCAAATTATTGACTGAATGGCTATGAAAAGTACACCCCATTGCAGAACAAATGAATGGACCTGTCTGAGAGGAAACTATAGTATCTTGAAATGAATGAGAGTCTGTCTGGGCTGATGTAAACTGAGGCAGCAGCAGACATGATGGAGATCAATCTCTCTGACAGTTAGTTACTCAAGGTCACAGATAACAAGAAATACAGATACGTTTGGGGTTTTTTTTTTGTTTGTTTTTTAATGAATTTTGTTTTTTAAAATGTTTTTACATATTATTTTATTTTTTTCTCCCATATTTCTTCAATGTGTAATTACAGTGGTTTTGTAAATTTATCACTTTTGCACTTGTAAATTCTACTGTTCATATGTATATATCTTGCTCTTTATTTTTCTGTTTATACCTACAAATATATATATATATATCCTTAGTTAATATAATTCTTGATGTTTTTGCACTGTAGCTTTTTTTTTTTTTTTTTGCTACTGTAATTATGCAAATTTCCCCACCGTGGGATCAGTAGAGGTCTTGTTCTTGTTCTTCTTTTGTCTCTTCGGAAACCAACTCGGTCCCTTATGTTCTGACTGATAATGTACGTTCAGACACACTCAGTCCGAACATACTTTACCAAGTGTAAATACATTATAGTAAGTGTAAATACCCAATGGCGTTTCCCTGTGTGGTATTACCATGGTCAACCAAACAGAAAGAAAAAGAAAAAAGAAAAACCACACACATCTAAATGCAGCCACAAATAAATACAGCTGCAGATGATGCAGTTTAAAGAGGTAAAGACGGCAATGTGCAGACATTTAAAGTCAAAAAGAAAGAAATGAAAAGATCCTGCAGTGAGGGGCCCTGCTTAATGTCGTACGCTGCATATTGGACACAGAACAAATGTCGCTAGTGCATGTCTGTAAATCCACATTCAGCCCGCTACAGTATGTTCACACTGCAGGCAAAAGTTCCTTAAATCTGGCCTTTTTTTACCCTGATGTGAGCCTATATTTGATGCTATTGAAAAGTCCAAATGATTTTTTTATTTTTTATTTTATTTTGTTTGATCCTTTTTCAAATTAGACCCAAGCCACAACTTGATACGTGGTCCTATTTCAGATGCAACCTGTCTGTCTCATTACACCCTTTTTTTTTTACCGCACTGAAAGCTAGTGGAGGAAGGCCTGTCAAGATCAGATGATGCCGTTCCCGGAAACAGGTGTCTTGTTGATGAAGCCGGCTGAAAGCCGTTGGAAAGAAAACAAAATTGTATTCACTTTGTCACCATTGTATCACTATCATCTGCACAACAACCTAAAAATTCATATGCAGATGTTGACATGAGTAGAATCCATGTTTACTTCCTGAAACGCAAAGTGCCGCTTGTAATGTCACACTGACTCAAAGTGGCCACCTTCATAAGGAAGGATTGTATTTTTTTTTTTTATGTACTTACTTTTTGCTTGGTAAGTTAGTCAGAAACCTGCTTTATTTGAAACCTTTTCTCAAAATGAAATTAAACTCTTTTCTTCGCGGCGAGACAGTGGCATTATTCTGGGTCAGGTCACTCCTCAGTGCTGAGCCATAGATGTCATTCTTTCCTTCAGGACACACATGGTCTGTGGATTATAGCCGCTGCCGGGCCCTTTTTTCTTTTCTTCTCACGTCCTGATATTTCACTTTCCCCTTCACCACCAAATAAAAATGGCTGAACAGGAAACGTTGGCGCATAACGCTGTCAAGGAATCTATCCCAAGCCTTCAACTTGAGCTCCATTTCTCCTTCATGACACGTTCATCCCTGTGCACTGCTTTGATCCGTCATCCAAGCCGCAGCTGTGACTCACGGGTTGATGAGCTGAAAGAACTGGGAAAGGTTGGGCTCCCAGCGCAAAAACAGAGCGAGTGCTAGGGAACACTTTGTGGCAGGGAATCAGCGGAAGATGAGGTTTAGAAGAGAGCGGCTGCGAGGTCCCGAGGAACCGTGAGGCGGTGCCTGTTGCCTGGAATACAAAACAAGAAACTGAGCGGTCAGGAAGATGGAGTCCATTAAATGTTAATGCCTTCATTGCCATTGCATACGAAAATGATACTGGAGTGCAGTTTTCTTTTCCGAAGACAGGCATTGGGTGCGTCCATACAGACGCACCCAATCTGTGTTGTGTAATGAAATGCCTTTGAAGGAAAATAATCAGAGGAGATGGAAGAAGGTGGATTTCAGCATCATGTATGTGCTGATGTGCATGGCGGAGGTGCTGGGTGACGGAGAACTGTATTCCTGTGTCTGTAATAAAGGGACACCTGCTGCATGTACTTTCAATCCTTAAAAAGGCCTTTAACTGTAGAAAAATATGAGCAAAACCAGGGGCGTAAATGATGCCAATGCTCAAACAGCCCTCTCACAAGTACAGCAGACAACAAAACAAGGGGCAAAAACAGCAGAACTAGTGACTGCAGCAGCCTCTTTGGATAGCAGAGGCCCAACACGGAGCCAGGTTGGATATACTGCAGCACTTTGATCAAGTAATGGTCCACACATGTGCCAGCCATGGAAGTCAAGAAGCGGGAAGCACATAGCCACACCCATGCCACATAAACAATACGGTCGAGGACGCAAGGGGAAAAAAAGAAAGGAGGGGCAACACACTGAATAACACACAGCTCTGGGAACAATAAAGTGTTGTTGTGTTTGATATTTTATTAAGCTTAGATGAAAAAAAAAAAGAACCCCAACCAATCCCAATGCCTCCTCAGCAACATTTTTAAAAGATATATATCTATAGAAAAAAAAACAGTAGCTGAACACAGGCATGTAAAAAATGTATTGCATCCTGTTTACATTCGGTTGAATGTGCTTTTGTTTTCATACCGCCACCCCGCAAGGACGTCACAAACATGCAATGCGGCCAACTGAAAGTCACTGCGTTGTTTCCCCCCCCCTCTCAGTTCTATCACGATGAAATGACTGAGCAGGGAGTGGGGAAGGAACACACGGCGGAAGAGATGTTTTCGTCTGGCGAAAAGGTCCGTGGCATCCGCAGCTGGTTGCAGTTGAAGGAGCGGCTGTGTGCCAGTCCTCTTCACCGCTGATCACTCCCAAAACGCAGCAGAGTACACTCGCTGCTGCTCGGCGAGTGGAGAGGAGCAAAGGAGGGGGCAAAGCCAGTGATTTAGAGTTAAAGAGGAGCGGTCCTGTTTGCTTTCTTCCAGCCATCCATCCCACATCAGGACACAGCTTTTCATGTGGCGCGCACGCAGCATGGCCATGGCAGGCCGGGTCTTTAAAAAAAAAAGGGGGCGGGGGGGTTCTTTTTTTTATATATCTATTTTTTTTTTTTTTCTTTTTGCCAAAAGTGTCATGTGATGCAAAATAGAATTACCCAGTGCCTTGCTGGCTGCTCTGTTCTGAGGCTCACATCTGTCTGTCATTAGGAAACAAGATTTTTGGTTCAGCTGGTCAAACATCGGACTGAAAAAAGAAGCTGTCTGAACCGGTAATTGGCATGAGCTGTGAGTACCAAAATTTGAAAGAATCATGGCAGCAGGGACACATGCGAGTGACAGGAGTGATTGGAAACAAGCTGAAACATTGGTCACAGTGTCCATTTGGCTTTTAGTTTATGTGGCTGGATACTTTTAATGCGTGTTATTGTGAAAAATACACACTCACTCTGTATAGCAGAGCAACTTTCAGGTCATTTACGCTGATGTGGCAGTGATGTCACTCAGGTATCTAACATCAGAATTCGCTACTGCTACACTGACTATAGTTCAGCTAAATTAGGAAAGTTTCAATCATTTTTTTTTTCACACCATTGCTTGGTAAACAACTCAGTGAACTCACTCTGCAGTCCTGCAGTTCATGTTTCTCCCTTGAAGCTTCTCGGATCTCCTCCAGTACAGTTTTTTTTTTTTTTCCTGAAATAAAAGCAGCATGTAGTATAGCGGGGTCAGCTGAGGTAGCTACGACTCATCGGTTCTCCAGCGGTGGATGCAGCAGTCACGCATCTCACTGGGTGTTTATGTACGCCTGCGCCCTCGGCGTGTGTGCGTGTGTGTGTGTGTGTGTGTGTGTGAGATCCCATCTGGCCGCCATCAGCTGCCTGAGTGGAGGCCCTGCTGACAGTTAGGAGCAGCTGGCTGACTGGAGAACAGTTGTAGCAGAGCGGAGCAGGAGCTGATCCGAGCCAAAGGTCAGAACAAGTGAAGGACCTTGAACCATCAAGATTATGCTCCTGTTTGCTGCAACTTCTAATGTTTCATGCTGTTTTTATTTGTTTATTTTATTCTGGGCTGAGCCTCAGCGAAGTCCTGCTCAAATCCGAGCAGGTCTTCGCAAGGCGAAGACTCGATTGTATTTATTATTGTTTTTTTAATTGCAGAATCTACATTTGAACAAGAGACACGCTACTGTTTCTGCAACAGCTCTGCTATGTTACATTTAAGTATTAATTAGCCTTTCTAAATTCTTCTTCCCAGATTTACCAGAGACTGTGTGAGAACGGGACATTATTAAAAAATAATGATATCTCAAAAATAAAGAAATAATACATTAAGTATGAATCACATTTAGTAAGCCGAATTTTAATATCCTGAAGGATTTTGCCGATGTGGTTAAACTACAAATGCATTAACAGTGGGGAAAAATCAATGCGAATGCTGAGAAATGCTTCTTTAATAGAGCAGTACGAAATTAAAAATAATGATTTTTTTTTTTTTTTTTTTTTTTTGCAATTACAGATGGCAACAGGTTTATGCTGATAAAAGCCAGCATGATTATTCAAGCTTGTTCAACATTTCAGAAATTATTAAATACAACTGTCAAATCTGTTTGTTCAGATGAAAACCAAAGACTGTTGGAATGGCTCCACCTAAAACAGCAGCAACATTACCACACCACTTGTAATGCAAAAAACAATTAGTTCGGGGCACTATTGAAATAGTTTTTTTCATTCAAATTTTTTTAAATGAAATGTTAAATATTTATAACTATCATTCGATGCATCTGTCTAAAATATTTGTAATAACACCTGGAGCTGGTACTATTGGAAAATTAAAAACTGAGGGGAAAAAAAAAAGGGATTTATGTGAGTCATCTAACGCAGCGAAAAACAACGTTCCAAACAGTTCTTGAGCTCAAAACAACTTGCTATACAAAGCTGCAGCCTCGGGAGCCTCTCTATGATATCTGCTCATTACAATCCGAAGGCGCATTCTGGAGTTTGATGACGCAGATTAGAACGCATTGTGTAAATCTCACGGCCGCCTGCGCAGCTCAGTGGTGAGTCAGCGGGCCGCAGGCTATGAACACCTTCCTCAAAATGGGCCCAACAGACCAGACCGGACCCGAGCAGAAGGCAAACAAAGACTGGCCTCTGGCCCTGCTGTTGTTTCCACACTTCCACCGCTAATCGCAAAAGTCCAAGAGGCAGGGAAAGCACACACACACACACACACACACACACACACACACACACACACACACACACACACACACACACACACTGAAATGGCTGCGTTCATTGAACAGTATCTGCTGGGGTAAAACAAAAAATATATATCAAAAATCACTGTTTTCTTTTGTCTACCATGGAACCTGGTCCTATCCAAATTTTTTAAACAGAAACTTTATTCAAGAATGTGTGGCTGTCTTCAGTTTCCTTTTGTGCCCAGTCTGTTTCTCCAACTAAATATTAAGCAACGAAAGCGGATCCCATCTTCCACAAAATCAGAAACAGCACTCTCATGGCGGCTGCAGGGCAGTAACTAATCCTCAGTTGTTACGTTCTGTGAGACAAACAAATTAAAAAAAAAAAAAAAAAAGGCATGGATGTCAAGATGAGTCAGTTTCGAGAAAAGGGGGGAACACATTAAACAGCGCAAATTGTGGACATTTAGCAAGGATGAAAGAGTCGATGCAGCTAAACTGTTAGCCTTGTCCTTTTTTCCCCCCAGAAAAAGACGTGTCTGGCTCTGTGTTACTGTAATTCCGCAAAATGGTCGTGACATTTCCAGCGATAATGTATTGTGTCTGTGCAGGCCAGCCTGGATGCCCGGGAGGTCTGAGGGCTGTGACTCATGCTCAAAGCTTTTGCGCCTGTGACAAGGAGAAAGGAAATAAGAGCCAGATGCCAACAGATATCCACAAGCATATGGCCCACAGTACAAACCTTGCTCTGTGTGTATTCCCAAAAGTCACATATGTACAAAAGATTCAGGTGCAACTCAACCGATTTTCCAGGTGCAGTTATGTAACCAAGTCTAGACAATATGTTTAGAAATCTCAAAACAAAAATAAGTCACAAGTTTCTGTTCTGTCAGCCTTGTGGCAATGGCCCAGCCACAGCTTTTTGTTGTTTAGGCCATAACAAAAAATGTTGTTCATGTTTTTGTTGTGATTTAATTTTTGAGATTTGGAGTGGAATGAAAAAAAAAGTTGACTGAAATTCTAACAAATGTGTTTCAAATTTGTATGATTGAAGGACTGGCAAACACGTTTGTTGCAATGTTTAATATCTTAATGGGCTGTGGTTGGCTGCCAGTAAATTATTCAAAGCAGTAACTTTCTTTAATTAAAATGTTGATATAAAGAATGGAATGGAGGATTTTAGGTCAAAAGTGCAGCTTTTCAGACAGCTCCATCAATATCATTTCTTTCCACTAATTGCCATCAGTTCATCCAGCTGAGTGCACTAACTGTAGATGTCCACTGTTAATGTTTCATCATACTGAAGAACATTGAACAACAGCATGAAGCACAATGTGGAGTAATCGCTGATTTTATCCCTCTCTTCTAGTACAGATGAGAAATCCTGACAGGATGGCACGGTCACTGGCAACTTCTTGCTAATAAACAAAAATCACTGTCATGCAAATGTTTTCAGATTCATTTTAACATTTCATCGTGCATTATGGGGTCATACATTACATTTTCTGGAATGACAATGACATATGGTGAATATAGGATGGTTGAAGTAGAAGTGCAAACTAGACGGAATGTACTTATGTGTGACTACATGAGTTTGTGTGAAAGGGGGAGGTAGTGGTAGGTGGGTCGGCTGGGGGAAAAATGACTGAGGCAAAAAACAGGAATAAGCCACAAATTTAAAAAAATTTAAAAATGAGCTCTTCAATTTGCCTTTAATTCAATCTGATGTTGCTGTTTCACTGGCTAACTACCTAAGCAACCTGCAGATAAATTGGCAAAACTGCAGAAAAATAAGTGTCCACAAAAGTTCTGTGGATCTGAATTCTGAAAGAGTGTGATCAACAATGGTTCTTCCGCTGGCTGGACAACAAAAGGCTTCCTACTTCAGGAAGAGTAAGAAGTATCGTATTAAAAAGAACAAAGGGACATAGTTTAAGACTCTCAGGGTTCTCCTCCTGTGAGTACACTAAAGAGACAGATCTTGCAGGGAAGTCTCCAGAATGTATTATCTGTGGCCTCAGCTGCCTAAGATAATAGTCAAAGGCTGTTCTGTGCATCTGGCAAACACAGGAGGGGGTGAGCTCCAAAATATGGACCGAGGGCGATCCGTCATTTGTTATTAATAAGAAGTGGGAAGTAATCCATCAAGATACTTGAAGGGGAGCTTACAAATCCACCTTTTTTTTTTTTGCCTACACAAAACCATACTGTGTTCAAATATTGAACAAATGACGAATGAATCTGCTGCATGGAGCATTTTCATTTAGAAGATATATGTTGTTGAGAAAATAAACAGAACTATGGTACGAATCACAATCGTCTGTTCCATAATTTGGAGTCTAATTCAGACGCAATGTGCTGTAGTTTGGTTGATCATGTTGCATCATCAGGAAAATTTGCCTTCACTTTACTTGCAATCTGATATGCGTCCCTCAACAAGTCACCAGTTGCGCTACGGGGACCACAAACAAAGGAGGAAGCGGCACCAATTTGTGAGTCGCTGACCCGCAGCAGCTGCTGGTTCACGGAACGCTCAATCACTCTTGTGAGTCATGATGTTTTTATTTTCCATCACATTCTTCCCTCCTTTCTGGAATTGAAAAGGGATCAGCCACATTTGGGTGTCAGGTGTGGCCGATCCCATTTTTTGGTGGGATTGGCCACAGAAGGCAAAGAGCAAAGAGTCATCTGCAAATAGTTTGAACTTGTCTGACAAAGTTACCTGGCTTTGTTTTTAGCTCCCCCACTCATAACTGTGAAAATCTTCTGTTTACTGTGGCACGGGATCAACTCCACCTACTAAAAGCTCTGGGGCTTAAATTGAATTGTGACTTTGTATGTATAGGGTGGTGGGTGGGGCTAGCTAACTATAGGCTGGTAATGTTAGCGCTAACTTCTTGACCATTGTCCACAATTTTTCAGGTTCTTTGGGGCTCTCATGCTGGCCTTTGATGTTGTGTTCAAAGAAATTAATTTCAGTCAATTCCAGAGAATTTCTGAATCAATGGTAGAACCCTTTTTGTCAATAGATTGATGATGTTCATTATGTCTCCGTTATAGACTTTACATCACTCCTCCCGCTGTCCATTCTCCGCTCCAGGGTACTGCTCCAGGTGTGGGAAAGCATGTAGCCTTCCTCATCCTGGTTCATCGTCTTCAGGCCCCGTCCTCTTATCTCTATCGCCTCCCTGATCCAGCGTTGGTATTTGTTGTCCTCAGTGCGGATGACTCTGGCCATGTTCCAGTACGTAATATGATTTTATCTTTTGCAGTGGTTGGTTATGGCTGACTTGTGTATTTCTTGTTGTGCCTTTTCCTTTATTGCCCACGTCTGTCTTCCTTCTGTCCCCTTCTCGCATACTTTTTGGTGTTCCTTTCTCCATGTGCTAAAACTCCTCCCTGTCTCCCTGATGTATGACTTATTGCATGACTAGCATGGTATCTCATATATGATGTTGCATTTGGCATTGTTTTTTATTCTGCCTTGGGATGTACTAATAGATGGCATAGATGGCATTTTGTGTGGAGTCACCGGTGTGTTGGTGTTATATTTGTTCATGATTCTTTGAATACGTTACGTGAATACGGTAGTGTAACCATTGCCCTGCTCTCCATCCAGCTTTTGGGTTTCTTCCTTTACCTTCTGTTTGGTACCTTTTTTTCGTGACCTGTCTTGCTCCTTTCTCTATTGCCCATTGTGGGTATTGGCATATATTTAGTGCCTCTGGTATGTGTTTCTCCTCTACTGCTCTGTCTTCCAGATCTGTTAGTATGGTTGTGCGTTCATATAAAGTTCTAACTACAGATAGCTTGTGTGTTGTGGGATGTTCGGATGTCCATAGGAGGTATTGGTCTGTGTGTGTAGGTTTTCTGTAGATTCTTATCCTGATGTGTCATTGTCCGTGTGGTGTATCTTTAAGTCCAGAAAAGCTATTGTCCGTTCTATCTATTCTTCATGTGTGAATTTTATGTTTGCAGTGGTGTCTATGGTGTTGAGGTGGTCCGTCAGCTGCTGGATATGTCTTCACTTTCTCCAAATTATCATCCATGTACCTCTTTCATGAAGTTGGCTTGCAGGTTTCCAGTTGCTGATGATATAGCTTTCTCTTCTAGGGCTTCCATTGAAAAAAAAAAAAAAAATACATGATGGCGGACAGTTGATCCCCATCACAAAACCTTCTTTCTGCCTATAAATGTTTTTCCTGAACTGGAAGTATGTTGACATGGAAATAAACTGGAGGAGCTGTATGATGTCTTGCACTGTGAGTTGGGTGCCTTTTTTAAGGCTTCTCTCCAGATTTCGTACGATTTCGATGGTGGCTTGAACTGGTGTTTTTGTGATATTAAGATTGACCGAGCAACTGTAACTACCAATAACTTCAGACTTAACAGTGTGAATTGCACTTATAAATATAAACTTGCTTGTAAAAACAAAAAAAGTTCAGCCAGATTCTTCCTCTGCACTCACAAAAAAATCACTACTAGTCACACACATTGCATGTTGCACCTGTGCTATCTACCGTACCTGTATTTTTCAGTTTGTCTGTACATTGGGTGTTTATTAAGCAAAGCAATTACCTAATCTGAAGTGTAGCTGAGTTCCCTTTTTTTTTTTTTTCTTTTTTTTTTTTTAAAGAATCTCGCAACAGCAGCATAGTTGATAGCTACTCCGTCTGACTGTTGAAGAGTCTAAAATTGAAAACAAACAAATACGTGACAGAGTGCAGAGGGATGACATTGTTGTGCCATTTGCCCGACAGTTGCTGCGCCACCTCTTAAACTAACAGTGGAAGTCCTTTTTGACTTTGGTCATGTCATAGTATGTAATAAATGTTGAATTGTTCAGTTGCCATAAAGTGATGTTGACCACTGTGCATTGCAGACGCACTTGAAAACTGTGCACTGAGTGGGAAATTTGAAGGAATGTCTTTCATGTATGTCATTTTTTTTTATGTTGCCGATGCTCAATAAATATATCGTACAAAAAAATCACAGATATTTAACAGCCTGTGGGTGAGAACGTGCCGCGCGATAAGAGGATAAATGCATTAAACCTAACCCTTGTTTCGAGGTCCACTGGTTAATACGAATGATTTATTCCAGGATCTTGACACTCATTAACCCTACTGCTCCATTATTGAATACTTTGAAATGTTTTATTTCACTATGGTGCAATTCATTCTTGGCGTCAATTTGCCTCCCTGCACTCAGATCAATGAGTCGTTGCGTGGTTAAAGGAACAGAGTATCGGAATAATGGTGCATACTTGCCTCTGTTTAAGTGTTTCCACATTGCCGCATTGCCACATTGCCTTTTCAGCCACGCAGTCCACGTCTGACCGCCTCGCCAGCTCATGTGCCGTTAATTGCTGGGAGAGCGGGACGTTACTTGGCATAGGAACACAGATGGAAGTCAAAGGCCTCACGCTGCCAGAATATTAGCGTGATTATAAATGTGCTTGTGCACCGCTGATCTGGATGAGTTATTTACCTCTCACTACTTCTAGTGATGTTTATGGAGTCCTCTGAGGATTTCTCACATGTGTACTGTTTCAATTTCCAATTCGTGGGTGGAAGTAATGACATACTGTTAGGCCACCAACTGAATGAAAAGCAATTGGCAATTACTGTAAATGATGTACAGATGGACAGTGGGGGCGACAATTAGAAGAAAAGAGAAAACATTTGCTGTGGCTCGGGGTATTCATTTGAATTATTTGAGATAATGTCAAATGGTAGAGTCTTAAAGAGCGTTGCGCTCTTTGAATCGATGGGATAATACAGCATTATACAACTATCATCTTTAACATTGACATTTTTAATTTAAATGCGTTTGAGATTTAGCTGCACCTACTTGAAAGAAAGTGAAACTTTTTTTTAATGTTGCTCTTGTAGATGTGCCACTTAATCTTCTTCATTTTACTTTCATTCGTGCCTTGATCCCACTGTCATAATGTTCCAGGCTACTGTTGAAATATACAAAAAAAAAAATTTTGTATTCATTATATCAAAGTAAAACAATAATTGTGTAATTCCCATTCAATTTAACACTAATAAATTTAAATGATAGACACTTTACGATCAGCTTGGAGCAGAGGCCTCCCTTTTTGTCACAACAAAGTAGACAATGAATGGCTGCAAAAAGTTAAAAAAAACATCTGAAAACATTTTAAATTTAAGTTTTGGAAGATGGAAGCATGAGACTTTGAATCCTCAGCGACAAACAACAAAAACAAAGATTGGAGACAAAACAATTTTTTTATTTATTTATTTATTTTTTTAATTGTCCACTTTAAAGGCCCAGTGTCTTGATTTATGTAGTGATTAAAGCTTATTATTCTGCAACTAAGCATATTAATAAAATTGTACACGCACAGTAAAGTAGTCATTTGGTTTCTCCACCCTTACAACAGTTCTCATGTACATTAAGATATACACAAAGCAAGGGTATTGCTCCTAGTTCGCTGCCATCTTGCGGCATATTTTTTTTAAGGAAGTCCTGTATTTAAGGAAGCCTGACAGTACCCTCAATACAAAATGCTACCTAACATTTTACGCACTAGACCTTTAAAACTCAGCTGACATGTGCTGCTGGGTTGAAAGCGGAAGCAAACTACTACTACGACACAATTTAGAATACATCTCATTTGTAGAACCGCATATAACAAGCTCATTGATATTCCTCCGTCTAGGTCTCTGGTCTGCAGTAAACTGTATATTGCATAAACGGATGTAAATAGCAATTTGAGCGTCTGTCGCTGGTATACATCTGAAAAGAGTAAGGTGATCCATGATTGTCCTACATTTAGAAACTGTCAGCTGCAATAGTAAACATGTCATTTATGTAATCTCTGCAGCAGGATGGATGCTCCCAGAACACTCGTGACTGGAACCTAATGATAGGCATTAAATGTAAATTAGGAGGCCCACATGGTGGCTCACTCACTTTGAGTTGACCTCCCCTACCCCCCAACACCCCTTCCTCTTGCCTCGAGGAAACTTCAGAGACAAAGACATCAGAGTGCAAGCTGCACCAATTCATGAGTGGGATCAAAATCAGATGGAGCCATGACCTCACTGCGTACAGTTGTGTTTGCAGGACTTAAGGGTGAAAAGTAGGATTTGAACACATCAGTCCCTATGCAGCATAACTGCAGCTGCTACTATGTAGCGAAATAGAAGGAAAAACCTGAAAACTGTTGCCCACATTCAGATACCAAGGCAAAAAAAAACACAACATAATTCTGCTCTTTGCTCTTCGATTTTGACATTTTGACGTTGTTTTCGTAGAGTATCATGGTAACACTTTGTCACTGTCAGAGTGCACCTGACATGATTCAGTCTTTATTAAATCTTAATCCAAAGGCATGAGGCTGCAAGAACACTGATAAATTCAGGGAGGGCCTTGGCAGATAAAATGTACACCTGTCTTAGAAAAGGAAAGTTAAACTGCCTGACTTGACTTGCTTATCAGTAAAGGGGATTTTTGAACCTACACTGTTTCCATTTTAAGTTAACGCAACACATTGACTTATTTTTTTAATCGTTTAAATTGTTCGGCCATGCGTTCCCTGAATCATAAAAGCTTGAATCTCAAAGTTGGCAGAAATCTTTTGGAAGAAAAGTCGCCCTCTGACTCCGTCATGTAATTAAGTTAACATACTCTAATTTATTTTTTGTTTACCTAAGCTTTTTAAGTGATGTCCTTTCCTTTAATTTATTTCCATCAACTTTTTAATTGATAATTATTTTGTTTTTCCCCCTTGTTTCTGCAATGTCTTTTTCAACAGACAAAACTTGCATAAATCCCCTTTTTAAGGATTTTTTGTGTCTCACCAAATAAAGTATTTTAGTCAAATGAGAAAATATTTCCATTGAAAGGTTACGTCGTAGAGTAAAAAATGTTTGCTGAATTCCCTTTGCCTCTTCTGTGGCAGATGTGTTGGAGCTGGCGTCCGTCTTTGTATCTTTTCATAACACGGCGAAACTCAAACATAAACAAACCCCAAACGGCATCATTTAGATTCCCCAAACATCGCTGTCAGCCTACATACAGTTCCCACGACAATCTCTGGATTAGACTAAAGTGGTGGTGTTCTGACTTCGATGTCGAACTACAACGTGCTCGACATCTGTTTTTCCCTAAGTAAGGTCTCTCTCTTTTCTTCATACTGTTTGCAGAGCAGCAGTGAGACTGCAGTGGAGTTCAAACTGGCTGAATGTGCAGCGTTCACTGCACTGTGCTGCCTTCCCCTGAGCCGCTGGAAACACCCGGCCTAAACCGTCTACCTGGCACGTTGGAAGTGCACGCGGTGTTTTCACCGCTAATGATACGACTGCTGAGCCGCACCACCACGTCAGCGCTGCCTGGGTGAAAACAACAAGACTCAGATTTCCTGAGCAGAAGTTCTATTTTTGATAATTATGACGTATTTCTATTTTTAAGCAACGCATGAAACAACAGCGAAACTCTGCTGTTTCTAAAAAGCCAGAGATGCGTATTTAGATTCTGACTGATCACTTAAATTCTATAAACAAGAGAAAATAATAAAACAAATGCTGGGGCCGGAAAACAACATGCAGGAAAACAATGTCGGTTCTCTTCTAAAACCAGCCGTTCTGATCCCAGGGAGGGAATTTAAGTTGTTTTGACACATCCTGCGGCATTTGGTTGCCCATTGTACCCTTCAGCGACTGCATGCCACGTGCAAACCCTTCCTGTCCAAATATGCTTAACATGAAAAGCTTTGGATAAATGAAGACAATTACGAGGGTTAGGGAAAAAAATAGGAAATTTGCCGAATTCCATTCCACTTTGACTTCAAATCCTATTAAATAAAGCACGGTGTGGAACACCCAGACACCAAACAGCATCTATTGCATCTTGATTTGAGGTACGCTGGGCTCGGAAAGTGAGGATAAGAGCGTGTAGCTTAAATGTGTTGTGTGTTCTTCTGCTTTGGGTGACTCACACACAGCGACGCAAATGCGCAGTCGGTTATGGCTGCAGGTTTCTAATTCAGTCGAGGGAAACGCTGCCTGAAGTCACTTAATCAAATCAAGGAAAAGGCAAACGTGGTAATGAAGAGAAACCTCTCTTTTCTCTGGGCAGCCAGTTAGCAAGAACATTACTTATAAAGAAGAAGAAGAATGACAATCCAAGAAATGGTTGAGAGCCCGGTTCGCTGAGGACCTTCAGCCAAAGAAACACTTACTTACCATAAGTTATATTTGGCTTTTCTCTGGGAGTTCTGTGCTCTGTGTGAAAAGATGAAGGAGGCAGAGACAGCAACAGAAATCCCATGGGATATAAAGGCAGGTTAGACTTTAGCTACAAAAGTGATTTTTAATCGGAGCAGACAAACAACGCAAAAACAGGGAGCTGGTTTACAGTTGGCCTGTAAAAAAAATTTTAAAGGCTAATATACTTGTACTACTGTTTCATTGTGGTCCCAGGGAAATGAATGTAAAAATGTGAATTTTATGGTTATGCAATGTCTTCAGCCAAATCTACCCAAGTGAAACCATAACCATTCCAGTAAGTTTTTTTTGTTTGTTTGTGTTTTGTTTTTTGTGTAATCGCATCACAACACTTACTTTCATTTATTTAACTCGGGTCAACAAAGCGTTGCAGGCTATTTGGAGTCACGCTTCAAGTTGGTCATGTGCACAAAGTGGTGATGCAGAGGACAAAATACAGATGATTATTCTTTTTTCAAGTATTTCTGTGAAGATTAATGGACCCTAACACAAGACTTGAGGCTGCTTTATTTAAAGTGCAGCAGGGAAAGAAAGAACCGCAAGTTCAGACTCACCATTGACATGCAGACATCAGCATTAAATTTGATCGAGCGTCATCGTCTTTCAAAAAGATTTTATTTTTTTTCAAAGGGGGTCAATAGGAAACAGGGCAAGAGTCAGCGATGGGATCCTTTCTCTTCCTCTGAGAGGAGTGACATTTGGAACAAAGAAGCCAGTTATGTGAGCACTTGTGTCTGAGACAGGCAGACTGACAGAGGCCAAACACTCCCAGCCAAATCAACCGCCCACGTAGGGTGGGGTCACACCAAGATGACTCACTGGTGCGCACACAGGAAGACGGGAGCATGCATGCACACACGCAACAAACTGTAACGCACTTGTGCGCCAAACTTCCTTAAAAGCGGCGTCCCTGTCAGGCTGATCGAGACCTCGCTGACATGAGACGTTTTGTCGGCAGCGTGGAGGGAGATCTGGCTGAAATGCGGGCACACCTCTCTCTGCTCTGCTGCTTCTATTTTTTTTCTCTTCCCATTGCTCAGGTGAAAGTGTTGTCGGTGGGTTCGCCCGTCCTGTCAGCGTCCCTGTGTGTGTGTGTGTGTGTGTGTTTGTGTGTGTGTGTGCCTAGGCAGCCTTTGTTTTCACTTGCCATGTGGGCGCCCTGCCAGACCAAACACTTTTTTCTTGAGCCCTCCTTTGTGAGATACCTCTTTTCATGCCTCGTTGGAAAGACTTTGTCAATATCTCATCATCCATTCGGTTTCAGTAAATAACGCCGGCCAGACAAATAAACACCGTTTACGGGAGCTTGTGATGTTTAACTGGTGGTGGTCCGCGCGGCTTCCTGTCCCGCCTTCTCCCTGGAATGGCTCTTTGTGTGTCCCAAAGCGTCCCGACTCCGTCAAATTACAAGGCTTATGTTGCTGAGCTGTTTACGATGATTCGATATCTTAGACGCTGGCTGTCTCCTAGCAACATAATATTTAATAAACAGAAACAAATGGATAAACATTGCCTGGCTTCAATACAATGTAAACATCATATCTGATTCTGGAAGTCTTTTTTTTTTTTGTTTAAAAGAAAAAAAAGATTAATCATTAATTCCTCCAAAAAAGCTGCAAGTATCAACATAATTTGGCTGTGAAGCTGGGTGAGGCGAGCTTGCAGTTGTTCAAGAATGGAGAAGGGAGTGGTTAAGCACCTTTAATACAAAGTCAGCAGCATTAAATCTTAGTTCAGGATAAAACACATACAGGATTTGACAGCCAGCAAGCAAAATTATCCAATGAACGAGTGTCTTCACACAGGTTTGTTCAGGCTACAACACAAAATGTCTCCAAACACTTGGGAGCAAATCTAATTGTGACGGTGGATTAAAGCTAAAAAAAAGAAAAGACGCAGGTGTCAGTAAGACTTAGCGACGCCATCCGACTAAAATAACATTGCTGTTAGTTTACCTGAAATATTGAATAGGTGGTTGGCGTTAGAATTTAACATGCAAATGTTTCATTATCCATAGGTTGGTACCAATTCACATAAAAAAAAAAAAAAAAAAAAATGTCACTACAATCTTAGTGACCAGAAGAAAAGTCTGACAATTAGCCAGGGCCAGTGAGTGTATGTATCCAATAAGCACAGACTCTGGATGACGAGCAAATAATTACATGCTCCTTTTCTAGAGTAACCTGGAAAATAATGGAAAAAAAACAAAAAACTTTTCAGATGCATTTTGAAACAAGCACATCCTCGCTGTGAATTGTGGATTATCTGCCACCCTGCCATGCAAACCCAGTTGTGTAATAGAAAGTGGAATTTTCTTGTCTGTCTTCCTTTGGTGAGCCTGTGCAAAATACATATATACATCCTCATAATTAATAGAATGTTCCTTTTTTTACCTTGAGTTCACCTTTTCTCCATTACTCCAACTGTTTTGGGGTAACAAATGTGTTTTCTTTGTTTAACGTTTGTAGCATGTGATTCCTTTCCTGGGGTGTCATGCCTTAAGTGGCGTTGTCACAGACAGAAGGGACTTGGGTCGACTCGGCCTCAGTTACATCTTTTGCCCTTCTGTTATTGCACTCCAGTCTGCTCGTTCTCCACTGACCTCGCTGAAGCGTTTCTTCTTTGGGTTCCATTTTAGAGGCTCGGACTTTGCCGTATTGTGCACTCAAGGCGCCCAAAAAACTCTGTGAGGGGATGAAGGCGGCTCGCACACGGCCTTACATTACAGCAAAGTGAGATGAATTGAACAGAGGACCGCACGTGTGGGGCTAACCCCTAACAGATGTAGGCATACTGTTTGATTACTGTACAGCAGCGTGGATGGTATACCCACTCAGACAGGAAGGAGGGGGCAGCTGGGAGCCATCAGCACGGAGGCGGCAAACTATAGGCCTCGTCAGAGAGGCCTGAGCGTATGCACGTGTCGCGGGACGCCCGTGCCATGCTACCGGATATTTGGACATGCGGGCGGCATGTGGAGGCAGGAAGGTCGACGGCTAATCCCGTCTGTCTCTCTGATCCCCAGTTTAAATGCCGCGGCCCACCGTACACCTCCTGAAAGCTTTTAAAAAAAGGAGGGGTGACGGAATAGGGAAGGGGGAGGGGGGGGGGCGGGAGCGTCTGACTAACAGGGTCAACATCCTGCGCTGACCGCCGCACCTCATCACTCTTTCCTTCTCATGGCTTTTCCCCCCGAAGCGGACGCTTATTTTGGAAGTTTGGAAAACTTCAATGTTTCTCCTCCTCTCACCCCCCCTCCTCTCCTTCCCTGCCTCTCTTCCTCTTCCTCCCTCGCTCTCTCTCTCTCTCTCTGACTGGGTGTGGTTTGCACGAGGCAAACTGGTGTCAATGATCTCCGTAGTCACGGCTCTGGCTCAGTCCACACCCTTGAACTTAAAGAGGAGTTTCGCCAGCGGGAGGAGGTGGAGCAAGCGCGGCACTCTGGAGTTACAGTCTGGAGCTGCTCGGAGGCTTTTTCTCATTTATTTATTCGCATTCAAACGCATGCGAGCCGTGACCTGCGTCGTCTTCACGCTGAACTCTGTGACCCTGGTCGGATGTTCGGCACAGCAGTCGAGACGCCAGGGTTTTGTTCTTTCATTTTTTTCCTTTTTTTGTTTTTTGTTTTCTCTCCTTCCTGTCGGTTGCCTGAAAGAGCCTCGGCCTCTCAGAGACGTGCGAGAGTGTGAGGAGCAATTTTGTGCTCCAGTAAAGTTCCCAGAGGTGAGTGAAGTTTGCATGTGGTGGCTGATGAAAGGTGAAAATGAGGGAGCCGGGCCGGCACAAGGGTTAATGGTGTGTCTCGGCTAGTCCAACTGGTTTAAAGACGTCTTCTGGTGCGCTTTATTATTTGCGGTAGTTCACACATGGTAGTTTACCGCTGAATTCTACCATCCTGTTGCCCTGTGAGTGAATTTGTTTAGCAAGTTCAGGTGTGAAAATAATAAGTGTGCTTCTCGATTGTAAAAAAAAAAAAAAGAAAGAAAGAAGAAGAAAGAAAAAAAATGTGTTGTTTTTTTCATTTGTGTTACTGTGTTCCTGTGTCTGGACGTGATAGGAATGATCTCACCCGGGGTTGACTAGTGTCAACGATCCCATTGAGAATGTTTGTTTCACCGCATTTGAAAGTGATTGGCCAGTATATCGCTTGTCGGATTGTTTCCCACAGTGAGAAATCTCCTCTAAATGCAGTCTGCCTTAATGTTTGAATGGGTTTTAGTAAAATCAAATGAGTTTTTTATTTCTTTTGATTGCTCAACATGTTTAATGTGTAGGCCTCTTGGTTCTGCTGACCAAAATGTGGTCAGCAGATGACTCTCCTCAAAAATAAGATAATTTCCTGGATCCTGTCTTTGAAAATTCCTTTTTCCACGCAGTTAAAGAGGTCATTTTCACAAAGCTTGCCGCCTTGTGAATCCCGGTTTGGCGTTTCTGTAACGTTAATCAGAGCCAAATGTTCTCGTATAGGTGATTTGGTTAACTGCGAGGTCAAACTCGCAAAGCAGGAAGCCGGCAGGCAGAACACTGAAGTTGCGGGCCATGTGGCCTCGCACTTTCTCTCCCCACGCTGCTCTCGGCCGGCCTTCCTTCCTCTCCCTCCATACGTTAGGAGCCGGCCCAGATGGAGGAAGCGGCCAGTGTTTTCCACCTGACATCACTCAGACGTCGCACACACTGGCGCAAACGCAGCGTTTCCCTCTCATGCTGCCACCACTTAGTCCACTATCTGGGTTTTCTCAGCCAGCACTAAAAAATCAAAGTGACATTGTCCAGAAAACTGGCAAAGCTCACTGGTGCCGAGCTGGGAAAACACACCTGCTTTCGAAAAAGAAAAATGTGCAGAAAGAGGCCAGAGTTGGTAGCAAGTGTTGGCCTGAACAAAGGGCCGGTTGAAGCAGTAGCATTAGTGAGCCAATGAGCCAATGGCTGATGACATGAAAATACAGCTGTTGATGTCTGTATTTAAAGAGTCGGCAGCTTTTTTGCAAGGAATTCTGCTTTTCATATTCATTAATGTTGATTTAAAAAAATCCTTTTTTTTTTTTTGTTTAATTCAGCACAAATCCTTTTCCGCTGCGCCGCGCCGACCGCAATAATCCGAAGGTATTGTTGAATGAACCTCAGTACAGACAGTTTTTCGACAGGGCGGAAGAGACAGAACAGGATTCAGACTTTGATTTTGTGTGACACCCATTCACAGCGCCGTCCTGAGAAACTGCTTTCCATCAGCAGCCCATCTACTCCACGCTCGTTTCAGTTAAAGGTGTAGCCAGACAGTGTCCAGGCCACTTCTGATTTAATTCTATTGAGTCTGATGTGTAATGAGTGTGGATGGGAACTGGAAAAAAAAAAGACTCCCAAGTCAAATGTCATGTTTTATGGATTATGGTGTTTATAAACATTAAGACAGTGGAAAGGTGGTGATATTCAGATCAGCTGCTTTAGATTTCCAGTGCACAGATTTTGGTAGAAAAAAGGCAAAACAATATTTGATTTTTTTTAAATGGCACAGCAAAAAAAGAAAATATATATTTTTAAATCAAGCTCAAATGTTAAAAATAAAGGGGAAGAAATATTCTACGACCAAAAAAATCTAGTTGTTCTCCATGTTCTCCATGAAGCCTTTTTTGTTGTTAATAAGCTGAAGATATGAAAGAAAACAGCTGATTGCGACAAAGTTGCTCTAAGGACAAGTCAGAGAGGTCAAGAGTGAGGAGCAGTGGAGGAGACGGGGAGGCGAGTGCGCTGAGAGGCAGAGATCGTCAGTCCAAAGCAAAACAGTGCAAGAAATGAAGTACAAACAAAGATGAAAGGCTATTTCTAGGCAGCCACGCAGCGCTGGGAGTGTGTGAGAGGGTTTGTTCTCCTTGGTTTTGTTTACAGGAAGTTCTTTTCGTCACACACATGGCTGCATTCACACAAGGCCTCTTTATTGCATTTTTCCTAAGCCCCATAAACCCCTTATACCTTTATTTACGTGTGGGAAAGTATGATTGCTGCTGCTGCTGCTGCTGCTGCTGCCGCTGCTGCTGCCGCTGCTGCTGCTGCTGCTGGTTGGCTCCAGGATGGTGTCATCTTGAGTTTTAGTCAAAGTGGATGGCAGGCTCGCCGCTTATTAAATGGCGACAGCCATGTAGTCTGAAGAATTCATTTAGTCTCTGGTTTTCTCTTCGCTGTGCGTGTGGCATTCATGTGCTCTGCTGTGTGGCTTTCTTTCAGCTCCTTCCTCCTTCATGTTCAGGCCGTTGTTACGAAACACAGAGCCATGTTTTTTTTTTCTTAATCTTCTTTTATCTCTGAACCCGACTTCTCAAAAAAGGAGAACAGGTCATGCATTTTAGTTTTTTTGGCTTTGTTGTGTGTTCTCAGCCAAGGTGTTTCAGTAAAGCAGAACCAGAGGGAACATGTTTTACTTCAAGCGCTTCTAAATATCAGCATCACCGCCAGTTTAGTGACTTGTGGAAAGGAAATTGCATTTGTTTTTCTGGATTTTCACACTTTTGCTTTTCGTCATCACTTGTAAAAACTTAACAGAATTTTCATCTTTTTTCATTATTTTCTTGTTCTGTTAAAAGCAAAAAATTAAATAACTGCAGATAGAAACTGTTGAGTAGCTGTTCGACATTTCGCTTCTCAGCATGGGGCCACAATTAAGGCAGCTCTACTTTTTTTTATTTATTGCCGGTCATCTCTTTCTGCTGATGCACACATCCTTTTTGATTAAAACTGGTCGATTCGTCTGAAAAGCTGCTGCAAACGCTTACCATCGCTGGTAGCTTGTTGAGAGCTAAATAAAGCTGATCACTCCGCCAGAGTTGTTTTGCTTCCCCTGGCTCAGGTTGTGGGTCTGCAAGAGATTTTGCGGGGGAAGGAGTTTTCTGCAGAAGTGATTTTGGTCTTTGTGGCTAAACCTCAACCAAATTATTTTTGGTGATTTGTTCCACGGGCAAATGTAAACCACCTTCCCTCTAGTTAAGATTTTTAATCTGATTTAAATAAACATATTTTTTGGTTTATTTGTTAGTTTGTTTTGTCATGTTTTCCCCATTGAATTTAAGGTGTGTGTTTATTGAAAATCCAGACTTGGTGAAATGAAACAGCCCACATGTTGTAGCTTGTGTTTTGGACCACTGGTGGCTGAAAAGCTCCTATCGGCCACCAGTGAGGCGTGTGTTTTAGTATGACCCAATTGTTTTCCATGCAGAGGATTCAATTAAAAAAATTTAGATTACATCTTATAAATGGGGGGAGGAGAGGGCTATTTACTTCTCCTGACACACAAAAGACCATTTTAATCCAGCTCTTTAAACCATGCTTTATCAGCTGTTCAACTGCCACTACATGTAGGATTTTAACCGTGAAAAGTATCCCTAAGAATACCTCAATAATTCTTGTTAAACTAGTGGGAAAATGGTCACGAATGGGTGTGATTTTTTTCAAGTGGAGGGTAATGTTCTCCATCTGCCAGATCTTTATCAGAGACTGTTGAATGGAATTTTAGGCTCGGGGAAACACTGTACAGTTAGATAGTTATAAAACAGGACTTAACCTGGAGGCCGAACACCTTCATTATGTCAATGCCAAGGAAGCAATTTTAATCAGAGTGGGACAAAAAGTACCAGCTCGGCATGTTTTATCTGAATCTTAGAAATGTATGGCCTCGCCCTTGCCTATTCCTTAAGGAAATCCATGAAATGTTTACATGGAATATAAAGCAAAGACAGAGGGAAAAAAATACCAGTCAGCCATCGTCACAATGCATAGAACCCCTGGAGACTTGACTTTTTTTCTCAGTGTTGTTTGGCCAAGTGATCAGAGATAATCCTCCATCTGAGCAACGGCTGTAAACTCCAGATTTATGCTGCAGCCGCAGCTATCTGCAGCCAGATCTCGCCATGTCTGAAGCCCTACTGTTTGGTCCCATTAAAGTTCCCACTGTCTGCTCATACGTCATGTCTCCTGGCTCTGACTTGCATCTATTCCCGTTTCCTGTGTCTGCGCTCGCTCGCTGCCTCCCTCCATCCAGCTCTCTCTCCTGCTCCGTACCCTCCTCATGCCACACGCACACAGTCAACATTCAGCAGCTCAGGGAATCAGAGGTGCTCCCCAGTTTGCACCACTGGATGAAAGCCACCCTGAAACGGGTCAATGTAACATGGCCCCAGTGCAATCTTTTGAAAATCTAGAGAAAATCTTATACCAGGCACGGGTAAACTACGGCCCAGGGGCCATACGCAGCCCTTTAAGCTTTTTAATCCAGCCTGCCGAACTTGAAGAAATTGTATTAATAGTAAGTCATAGAATAGCTGTATATCATCCATTTTCTCAGTGTTTTAAGAGTCATTTCAATAAAGAGCTAAATACCGTGAGGCTTCAAAGACACTGATTTTGTTGGAACTTTTCTTCATTTTCATTAGACATTGAAGCACATGTTTCTTACATATCCCATGATATAGTTTTTTCTCCTATGAGGTGGGTCACCGAACTCTCCAGTCATCTGCTGCTGCTCCGGCCCCTCTGTCAAATTTTAGAACCAGTCGTGGCACCACCTGTCAAAAAGTCTGCCCACCCCTGTCTTATACCATATATATGATCATATTCAATGACTGCAGCCATACACATCACTGGGGTCAAACTAGGACAAGCCAAGCATGTGCACACGCTCCAGACAGACCCTAACCAATCATGCGCGCCTCTTGGCCTCAACCCAAAAAAAAAAAATAATAAGAGTGCCTTGCCAGAAAACGGCGCAGCTGAGGCTGTTAGCATCACGGGGTGATCACAAGAGGAGGAGGGCTGCTAGATATCCACAGAGGGGACAAAGGTAAGCCAGCCGGGGAGGAGCAGGGATCGGTCGGCCGCTCTGTGCGTGTGAGGCCGAACCTTTCTTTATTTTTTTATTTCATTTTTTTTTAAATTTTCTGGAGAGTCAGGTTAATGCGCCTCCAGACTGGGAGGGCAGCTGCTGATGTGTGGCCGCCTCGGGAGCAGATGTGGCTGTTGTTTTGTTTCAAGCTAGAAGGGTGGGACCAAGGTTTTCTCGCTAACTCTCAACCTCCCCATCTCCTTTTGTGCCCCCCAAAACCGCCTGCATCACCCCCCCTAAAAAAAAAAAAAAAAAAAAATACGGCAGAACTTGCGGGTTTAGTTAGAATTTTTTTATTCTTTGTAGTTACAGAAGCAAAGTGACATTTGTCACATGTGAATACTGTGAAGTCTAGTAATTGACCTTAAGTGTCTCATTCGATGGGGATTCATTCCTTTTATCTCAATTCTCTTAACATGGAAAGTGACTCATTAAAGTCTGAAAAAGTCGGCGGCGAGGTAAAGGTCGCCCATATTTCTTTAATAACTGTGTCTGCACGGCTAGGATTGCAGAGAGCTGAGGGCAGAAAGGCAGAGAGAGTCTGCGAGGACTGTGAGCGGAGAGCATTAGTCATCTACGTACTTCCTGCTGTTATTGGGTAGCCGAGGCAGTTGAGAGCGCAGCCAGGCCAATTGTTGCTCATTTAGCTGTCAAACAGCCACAGCCGAGAGGCAGCCTCCAGCTTAGACAGAACAAGTACTATCCAGAGCTTTAATTTTTTAATTCAATACTATCATGTGAGAGGATTTCTTTTTCTTCTTTTTTCAGATGTAGTCTCTGAGGATTTGGATGGGCATGTTTTGTTGTTTATTTTTGTCCCAAAAAAAATAAAATAATGCTTACACACTTGCCACCGTCAAACGCAGCACAGCATTAGTGTACGTCATTATCCGAAAGCTCCACTCCGGGGCTCGTGGCACTTTAGCAGATGCAGAGAGAGCGCGGGGGAGATAGGAGCAAAGATGGCGACAGGCAGATAGCGGCGAGCTATTACGTTTCTCGGGCTGGCTATTATGTGAGTCGATCGCAGGGGCGGGCCGCCTCCGAGTTATTATCGTCAGCCAGCTGTGAGTCCCGATAAGTGTGACAGAGAGGATGGAAAGTCTGAGATGGATTTGAAAACTTCCACCACACTGAAAGCAGAGGAGGCCGACGCTGGTGATGAGATGACACTGGCTCAGTGACCGATGCTGACCAGAGGGTTTGGGCCCATGGAAACAACCTGTGGACACAGTCGTGTGACACCGTACATCATTGAAATGTACAGACACCCACTCACACAGACAGGAGCTGTTTCAGCATTCATTCACACTTGTATTGTGTTGTCACAATTGTGTTCACCTGAGCAGACGTGAAAGGTCAAAACTTGTATTGGTGTCTTCTAATTCCCCATCAAGGGCATCGCCACAAACTCTTTAAAGTCTCTGTCCTTGAAGCCTGTGAATTAAAAGTGTAGTGTGTCACATGAAACTCATTTTTCAATACTCTTTTATGTCCATTTTAATATTTCAACATGTAATAGCAAATTTCAAATTATGTGGTGCGCCTTGATTTTTTTTGTTGTTGTTGTTGATGATGATTGTTTCAGGATAATTTGTCTCTCAGCTCACTCAGGTGAATACAATTATATTAGCAAAGGCAAACGTTCGTAGCAGTCACTCCGCAGTAGTCGTGACACGCAGCTGTCCAATCAGTGTTGAAGAACCGCAACCTTGAAAGCGAAGATCAACAAGTGCTGAGTTTGGATGTCATGCATAAAGACAGATGCTCCGATCTGTTATTTTCATCCTCTCGTATTCCCCTACCTTCAGCAGCTCTTCTTTGTCAAAAGAGGCATTTGCTGACAGACACAGGAACTCCCGGTTAGTGTTTTAGTCTTTCTGCAATTTTTAGAATGTATCGTTTTTTTTTTAAAGTAAATGGATAACAAGCAGGAAAAAAATTAGGTAATAATTTGTAATGAAATAATAATTTGTAGAAAAAGTTGCCAAATGCATATCATTAAATATTTTCATTAAAAAAAACTTTTTGTGTTTCAAAAAGTGTTGCTGGTTGTGTTTAAATAAATCCTTCTTCTTGGCCTGGTTGTGTGGCACGAGGCATTATCTTGCTGGAACATCCAGTTTCGACCTGGACGGCGCAGTGCACGTACACAGGAGGGTGTGTTGGTTGTGGTTGACTGCACTAAATGAAATTTTACATGGAAACCCAGGAGTCATTCCTAATGCAAGGTATCACAAAAGCATGTTTTATCTACTTTTCCCACCAGATATCTGGCCATTGACTTTTTCACGTAAGAAACTACATAAGAGAAGAGAAGAATTCGATGGATCTCAAATTTAGGCTGGAGATCAAGAAATAAACTGAAGGTGCGGTTTTAATCATTTATAGTGTACAAATATGATAGTATTTGACTAGATACAGTGTAATTCCCCTTTTTGGCACGTTGTTTTCGAGGCCTTTCAGGATGAAGGATATGCGCCCCATTTTCATTTCCATTTTTAAAATGAACCTTGGTGGACGAATCAGCAGAAACTAATGAGTTACTAGCCATTCATTTCTTCACCCTGTTTCCAGCCATGACTGATACTTTTTAGCCCCATGCTGGATGTGATTTAATAAGATGTGGCACACCTGCTGTGCCACTTTGGCTGGGGTTGAAATTTTTTCTCCTTGCTCCAGTTTATGTTTGCGTGGTCCGGTGTGTGGGCCGACAGAAACCCGACTCCCAAACCGTGGCCGCCCTCATGCGCTGCTCCAGACCGGCTGTGTGATTGATCGCTTCCAACACTGGAACTGGTTGACACGCCCGCACGTGCTCCCACAGCCAAGGCCGCCGCCCTCAGCCGTGTTTGTCCAGGTGTGCCAGTGAAAGAGAACTCCGCCTCGACTTGGCGTGCAATGTGTGGGCGTGCATGTGTTAACATTTAAAAGCGTGTGTGTGCGTATGTTACTCCCTTAATTGCACAGTGTTGAGGGAGTCGTGCTGATCTAATGCGCAGACAAACACAGGCAGCCTGCCTTCTTTCTACTCTCCGCCACACCGATTTTTTTTTTTTAATCTACACAAATGTCTTTTTATTTTCAGTGTTTCCACTTTTGTGTTTCCTAGTCGCATCTGTCCACGCTCCTTTCGTCCTCTGGGTGCCTCCATCCACCCAAACAGCAGGCCTTGCTCTAGCTGGAGGGATTCCTGGCAGAGTGATTTGATTGTGATTTAATGTAAATCACATTGCCAGGGATTTCCAACCGGCTCGAGTTAAAAATCTACAGCAGCACCTAAGGACAACTCAGGTGACTTCTCACTTCAAGCTGGGGCTGGGTAATTGCGGGGGGGCGGGTCACTGCCCACACGTCAGGTGGTGATAATCAAGCGATTTTGTCTGGAGCTTGGTAGAGGGGCAGGACTTGGCTTGCTCCGTGAACAGTTCAGTGATAGCCGGTGTTCACAGTGGCTAAGTTCCGCTTCTCACAAGCATATGCACCTCTTAAGCTGCCATTAGTAACTCTCACTACTCACACTACTACTCACTGCACACTACTAAATCATTAATAAGGATGAAAGTGGAAAATAAAAGTAAGATGGATAGAAGAAATGTCCATTCTGCACAACGGTCAAAGCTGTCCCAAGGTATTGTGTGCACAACAGTTTTGAGGCTATATATATCTGAACCGCACCTACGACCACCACATTAATAAACATACTGAATATACTGATATTGGAGGTTAGAAATCGGTTTGGAAAGATTTTCAGCAGAGATGAGGAAGACCAGAGGAGCAGCAGGGAGGGAAAGGAGGGTTTTTCCCTCTAGACAGGAAGGAAGTGGAGGAAATGTCCTATCAGGAAAGCGAGGAGCAATAGATTCCCAAGCTCATTTACTGTCTGGGTGGTCATGAAAGCAAAGTGGTGATTGTGTGAGAGCAGTCACTCATGTATGTAGGAGGGAAAAGGGAGTCTTTTGTTCCTGTAAACACTTTTTGTCAGTCTGGAATACAAAAATCACTGTCGCCAAGTACATCAGGTGGTTTATCTCTTTGATAGGCTTGTTATTATCGACTATGTGCTTTTTCCTGCATGATACAATTTGCAATGTTGATTTCTGTTGCTTTTATAATTTTATGTAAGAAAGAAAATTGGTTGCATATTAAAAGTATCTACAATTTTGCAATTGCAAGTAATTACAATATAAAATTGTGACTCCTTTAACAGTTTCAGAAATATAAAAGCCGGATACATCTAGAGGACTCAATGAGACACGTTAAGAAAAAATATTTTCTTTATTTTTCTGTTAAATGTAATGTAATGAAATGTAATGACATGCAAAATACCTTTTCCAGGTGTTTTTGAGAAAAAGGAATAATATAATATTTCATAGCTGTGAGGATACTGTACCCTTATGTTCCTGTTGCAATAAAAGCTGCTGTCTGCTTCCCCTAGTGGTAAGAATGAGGTGGTGCAGGTGCCTGGGCTCAACCTCCTGTGCCTACTGAGCTGAAAACAGTTTGATATCAACAACTGGCTCAGTTCAGCAGGAACCGGAGTTAGGCCCTCTAGAAACAGCCTCAGATGTGATCTCAGTCAGCACGAAATGCTTGTTCATAAATGTTAAATTAAAATGAAATACACACAGACACACACACACACATATATACATATATATATATATTTATATATACATATATATATATATATATATATACATATATATATATATATATATATATATATACATACATACATGTACATATATACGTATTATTTTTTTAATGTTCGTTTTATACTGCTTTCTCCCACAAAGCCCAATCAAGGTCAGGCTCCAAGTCCAACACTCTCTATTAATCAGAAGTGAGGAAACCCAGAACAGGGGAAAAAAACAAAAAAACAGCCGCACATGTGTTTAAACCTGCTGCTGTGAAGCCCTGATGGAGGAAATCTGCTCCTGTTGATTTGGTACCACTGAAAGATCACAGGAGCAGAGTTTTTCCAGCTGCACTCTCTGCACATTGGAATCACGCGCGCTTAAGGACTCCCATGGGTGGTTTTTGAGACATCCAGCAAAGCATTTGGTTACTGTTTCAGAACACAAGTTGCTCAATAAAACAATGGAATTCACAGTTTGTTTGTTTTTGTATGATATTTCCCTGACTGATAACCGACTGCATATACATTCAACTAATCCAATAGTGAAATCCATATTGAATTATTCTATATTATTCTGTCTCTCTTATAATGCAAAAACACTAATGGGATAGCTTTTTTTTATCATAATTATTTCTGTTCAAACATTTAGTTTACCTTTTGTTTTACTTCTGGGGATTTTTATGAATATTTGGTACGAAAGATGCACATTCGCACACTGATGGCCAGTTGAGGGGGAGCAGTTAGAGCTCTGATGTCACCAGGGAACTCCTGAGGAAAACACGACAGAGGCAAAGATTTTAATGAAAGTGCGCTTAAGTTACACATGTAGTAAATAAGGTCCCAACTTAGACTTGGAAATCAAGAGAGAAGTTGACACAGCTGCTGACGAGATGGGAACAGATATCCAGAGATGTATGACAGCAAGGGTGTCTGGTGGACTTTAGCTGCCATTGTTCAAGTACCCACAGTGAGGAATCCTTGGTGCTTGAGGCAAATAAACCCTGGAAGAACACCAGCACTTTGAATCTAATATATGGCTCACAGGGTTTCTCACTGAATTCTTTAGGTCAATGATGGTAAAATTCCTTTTGACATCACGTCTCACAAAAAATGTTTCATGTTTTTTTTGTTTTTTTTTAATAAGAGAATTTGATCCTAAAAATAATCTCGTGCGTACTTTTTGTAATGCACCAGGGCAGATGTAAAAGGGATCCAAGTAATTTAATGTCAAACTTTTTTGGCTTTATGCACCACTGAGCAGCTGGAAGGTGAACAGTCAACCATCAAGGTTCTTTGCACATCAGATTGGTAAACTAACTACAAGAATCCAGAATTCACATGGACCCACATTTAAGCAACTTGTTGATCTGACTCACACTGAAATGTAATTCAAAACTTATTTGTGTTAGGTTCAAAAGAAACTGGGACCACAATGCAGATTTAACAAACAAAGATTTATTAACTGAAAATGTATAAATGTTCAACTTAGGCCCTGTCCACACGGGAACGTTACCATTTTTTTTTCTTTCCCGGGGTCGAAAAAAGTCACGTCCACACGCTGGCAGAAACGGAACGGTGGGTGAAAACGATGTAATGTGTATGCCACACCAAAATGTGGCGCTGTTAACAGACGCTGACACAGCCACCGGACCCAAGATTTAGAAAGAGAGCATTTCCGCTACACACTAAACACACAGAAAACAAAAATGGCGAGTAGCGGGAAAAAAGTGAGTCTGAGGTTTTGTAGTAATATTGCCAACAAATCTTGAAGCGCCTGCGATACAAAGACAACTCCGCTGGCCGCTATCGTTTGTGCCGCTGCATGCCGTGTTTTTTTCCGGTCACATGACAGTGACGGTGCGGTGACGTCATCGCAAGTAAAAGCTGTTTTCACTGTCCAGACGGCAACGATGTGACAATGGCGTTGTCAGATTTTCCCACTCTGGGACCCGTTTTCAAAAAAATACAGTTTCGGGGGACCCAAAACGCTGTTGCCATATGGATGAAACGCTGGAACGGTTAAATACTTTACCGTTTCCATCAAAAAATATTCCCATGTGGACAGGACCTTAGGGCAGGAAATGCAGGGCTGGAAAAACACCAGATAAGCAGGCTGTGTCGAGGGTGCAGTCGAACGGGTGGTGCTCAGGAAGTAACTGATGAACTGGATCGGTGATCAAACCAGGTTTAAATACAGATGTAGATGAGCTGAAGGCAATCATGTGGACCAGTGGCAGGTGAGTCAAGGAAGCAGCTGGAAGCTGCTCATGTCGACGATCCCTCCCAGGCCAGCTGCCAGACAGGGGAGACAGAAAACAGGAAAGGGGGGTGAGGGGAAACAGGAAAAACAACTGCAGATCCCAACAGTACCCCCCACCTAATGGAAGCCTCCTGACGACCCATCATACTGGTGAGGGTGAGACGTATTGAAGTCCTCTGTCAGGTGTTGGCGGACTCAAATGCACGACAAACACTGATGCAGTTTAAGAGGTTTATTAATGCGGGAAGTCGGACAGTCCAAGGTCGAGAGCCAGTGCAAGCAGTGACAGAGGCAGGCAGGATCGGCGTCGGGGACAGGCGACGGTCGATACCAGCGATAGGATCCAGACGGGTCAGACAGGGGACATAGTCAGAGCCGAGCGGGGTAGTTACCGGGGAATCAGTACGAGGGCGAGGCGAAGGAAGGGTCAAAGACGGTCCAAGTCGAAAATCCAAACACAGGTGTGGCGGGAAGGCAGGGTCGGAGGTCAACAGGAGACCGAGGAGCAGAACAACTGGGAGATACCGCTGGATTACTGGCTGAAGGCAAACAGACAATCTGGCAACGAGGGAACACGGGAGACAGTTTTATAAAGGCGGTTCCACAGGTGCAGATGATTGGCAAATCAGTGCTGGGCGGACACCAACTGGAAGGAACCAAACCACTGGGAATTGGAGGGGAGCACATGAGAGGTGCTGCGGAGACCGTGACATCCTCAATCAGAAAGCGGTTCAGGATAAAAGACCGTGGCACCCAGGAGCATTCCTCAGAGCCATACCCCACCCAATCCAACAGAAATTGCAGGCTTCTTCCTCTTCGTCGGACATCCACCAAGCGGGAAACAGTGAAGGCAGGATGGTCATCGATGATTTGGGTGGGAGGAGGAGGTCTGGAAGGTGGGCACAGGGGACTGACAGAAACTGGCTTGAGTTAAGAGACATGAAAAGTGGGGTGAATCTTCATATTTTCCGGCAGGGACAGTCTAAAGGCTGAGGGATTGATGATCTCCAGAATTGGAAATGGACCAATGCAGCAGGGAGAAAGTTTCATGGAGTCAGATAGAGCTGTGGTCCCCAACCACCGGGCCGCGGACCGGTGCCGGTCCGTGGGTCAGAAAGAATAATTCACTTCTGTTAAATGAATCCTGTTTCATTCATTATCTGAGTGAACAATTTTATTTTGAAAAATTACCGGATTCTCTCCGTTACGTCCATCTAACACTCAACTCTGGACGCATGTCAAGGCGCTTTTCTCAGTCGTCTGATACGTTACTGCAAGATTAAACCCACAAGCTAGCAAGCTAGCGAGCAACATGAGTGTCGATCGCCATCTCCTCCACCCCCCCGTCAACGATCGCGCGTTCATGCCGGTCCGTGAAAATATTGTCTCACATTAAACTGGGCCGTGCGCATGATACGCACCACATGAGACGACAACAGCTGAGCTATTCCTAAAGTGGTGGGCAGTTTAGGAAGGGTCACAAAATGGGCAGACTTAAAGTGATCCACTATGGTTAAAATCAATATCAATATCCCGTGTATCCCGATCCATATAGGACCACCAAAAATGTTGCTTCAGGAGTTCCAATGTGCGTCGAATTCCAGGTTGGCAAGCAAATAGGGAGGTGTGAACCCACTCATGGGACCCAAGTAGAGCTCCTTGTTGGGTTAGAGTCTGGCGGACCGAGTCTGCGGGATCCATGCTTTGGCCAGTTCGTGCTGTTAAGGTCAAATAAAACTGGACGCACAATGCCGATTTAACAAACAAAGATTTATTAACTGAAAAGGTATACAGGTTCAACTTAAGGACTCAGTCCAAAAACGCATGGCTAGAAAACCAGGCGATAAGCAGGCTGTGGCAAGGGTGTAGGTGGTGCTCAGGAAGTAACTGACAAACTATAAGTGAGTCAAGGAGCAGGTGTAGCTGATCATGTCGACAATCCCTCCCAGGCCAGCTGCCAGATAGGGGAGACAGAAGACAACAGGATTGGGGAGGGAAAACAGGAAAAACAACTGCAGATCCCAACAATTTTGCTGTGCTATGATGAGGTTTTTAGTGAAAACTGTAAAAAACTGTTGCTGAAAAAAAAAAAAAACAATAATAATAATAATAATAACAATAATAATAATGATAATATTTTTAAAAAAAAACATATGGCAAAATGAGAGAATCACTCTTGTGCCAATTTTATTCATGTCATTGATGAAAAACAATTGAATTGATTTTCTTCCCTGTAATTTGTTGTCTGCCAAAAAGACTCATTTATTTCATCAGGATTCTAGTGCTATGAGTCATGTCCCTGTTTAGTGCCTTCCTGTTTGATCAGCTCATTATCACAACTTAAATGCAGGCACACACAAATAAAGAAATGTCAGTTCGTCTGTCCATCCATGCTGTTCTTTCTCATAACTGATGTAACCATTTTTTCAGATACAGGACAGCAGCTCCTTGGACAATTGCGTGAATTCACTCTGGCCTTGATTGGGCTTGATTTTCTTCTTCATCTTTCTCTTTTAAGATGCCCCGAGTATCAAGCTCATGATACACCATGCATGATACATGATGCATGATACAGAATGCCATTGGAGAGAATATATTAAACTGAACTGTGAGACAACAAATCAGACAGATAACCCTCTTTTTCCTTTAAATTAATTGATTAAAATCACATATGTGCTTGGCCATGAGGCTTCAATGTCAAATTTTATTTTAAAATGAAAACCTCATTTGGTTTAAGCATTTAAATACGTTATGCTTGATATGGTCAGCTGCAATTCTCTTCATCAGATGGGATGAGAGATGAGATAAAATAGGGTTGTATCTGCCATTTTTCCCGCTAAATAGATTTTTTTTTCATTATAAGTGAAAGAGCCAATTGCTTTGCAGTTATCAAAGGAGAAGCCGGGGTAGGTAGGATGGATGGATGGATGGATCATGTCTTTTATAATATTTTCACTCTGCTGTCAGTGATTCTCTCTGTGATCAGCCAACTTCAGTCAGACCCAAGCAGACCCAAGGTCATACCTAGTGGTGAAATGACATTGCAGAGAACTGCTTCACAAATAATGTTTAATGAACACATATCCCAAGTACTCTGGGAAAACATATCTGCTAAATATTTGTCCAAAAGATCAGCTGCTAAATAGTTGTATTTGTTTGCAGTTATTTAACTGTTTAACTGTTACGAGTATTTTGCAGACAAGTAGTTACTCCAGAAATCCACCACTGTTGTCATCTCTAGAACTTCCCTTACTGTATATCTTCCATCCACAAAATACAGTTCATGCACCTGACTACTGTTATGATTCTAAAAAGAAAAATAAACAAAAGTGCAGGATCGGCACATGACAGTGAGAACAAAACTGTCAGAACTCACCAGTGTGCACTGGAGGCAGAGGTTTACTAAACCATGCTAAACGTTGGACTTCAGAACAAGGAGAAAATTAAACTAACTTGACACACAAACACAACATGGTCTGAAAAAAGAACGTGACGACGGGAGG